>NW_017803268.1:1933414-2013603 GCF_001625305.1 Branchiostoma belcheri
CCCCCCCCTCCAACCTCCAACCCCTTCCCAACCAAATATTACCAAGCTCATGCCCGAAGCCAGGGTTCGGAAGACCCGCCCCCCATACATAAGGCTCAAAGGTCCACTTCTTATCTACAGGTCCAAGATTTTTCTTCAAAAGATGGACTGATATGTATCAGCAGCGGGGCTGGAATCGTATACAAAAACTGCATCAATTTGTCATTGAATACAAAGGTTATGTCCGATTAATTTTTCATTTGAAATCCTCTCAAAAACGCAACAAATGCCATTTCAGAAGGGGCAAAATTTTCCAGGGGAGCATGGTCCCTCAGACAGTGGGAAGAACCCCCCATTCAAAACCCTGGCTACGGGCATGAAGCTCTACCAGACTAACTACGCTGGCTATACTAGTATACAGGAGAATATTTGCCAGGGGAGTTTGGCCGCCTTGTAGGTTTGACTGGCCGCTCAAAAAGAAACTACCTCCCCGCGACCGGACTCCCCTGGCCAATTTGACTCTCTTTTTGCCGAATTCTACGATCCGTATTCCCGTAGAAAGGCCTGGTGAAGGCTACATGAAGCTTGCCAAGGTCACGCCACGCTTGACTGGTAAGGGCAAACGGCCTGATCAATTAACGCTCCTCTTCTGCTGTCCGCTTAATCCCCTGAGATTAGTCCCTCTGGATCAGCCGGATTATCAATAATTCACGGCAGGAGATCCGCAGGTGGGATTTACCGTAGGCACGCGCGTCACACATACCTGCAGGTACCTAAATATAACCTGCTTCTTACATATAGATTATGGTTTTTGAATTATGATTTATATATGTGCAGTCGCAGTGTTGTGCAGAGAGAGCTTCAAAAATACAATTCTTGGCGGCAAAACTTACTCTCCAAGCAGAGGTTTGGGTTTTGGGTTATTTTGGCGTGTTTTAGGCTTTTTTATCGGGGTTTCTTTTTTGCACTGGAATTTTTTTCACCCAATCCAACAAAAAATCCAGTGCAAAAAAGAAACCCCAATGAAAAAGCCTAAACCACGCCAAATAACTCAAAACCCAAACCTTGATCTGCTTGAGAGTAGGCAAAACTGGATTTTTGCAATTTTCTGGCAAATCTTGTAGTAAGTTAAATCAAGCCTAACTAATATTGATATACGCGTGAGACAAAATTTGATGTCGCTAACGGAAAACGGTTACTTTTGTATCGCAGGCTGGTTCTACTTATTTATAGGTGGTACCCAAAAATAAGCAGACGCCTCACGTCCTGTTTGTTGCTGTTTCAATTGCTTCAAATATGAAATGATGACAGAAATGTGCTAAGAAATTCCACCATATATATAATATGTTAACATCACAGTCTATAGAACGCAATTTATATATTGGACATATTGACGTTAACGTATCTGATGTAATAATGTTGACTTTAGTCAGATGTGCGGGGTTAAATCGGCTGTGCTATCTAAAGACATTAAACAACACATTCCTATCAATAAGCACACAAAATCTAAATCCATAACCCTATTGAGAAATACCTATGGACAATGTTTTCTTTAAATAGTGACTGTGTTCATTGTTTGATGATATCAATAATGCAAACATTCGTGAGAAAGAACAGGTTTTGAAACTGGGTGGGTAATACTTTTGTTAATATTGATATAAGCAGTAGGAGCTAAAGATATGTCCTTGGACAAGGTTTACAGAACAAATACTTGATTTCACTAGTATAGATTATAGCTATGACTGCAGTGTCATGTCATTACCTTCGCCAAGAAGGTTATGTTTTCAGTAGCGTTTGTCTGTGTGTATGTGTGCGTGTCTGTGTGTGTGTGTGTGTGTGGTTTAGCAAGATAACTAGAGAAGCAGTGAATGGATTGGAATGAAACTTGGTAGGTGGGTAGGTCTTCATGAGACCTAGAAATGATTAGATTTTGGGCCCCCTGGCGGCTTTCCTAGGTACAGCAGCAGAACTTCCGGTTTTGATATCTCGTGATCTGGACATGCTAGACATAAGGCTGTCATTGGGTGGAGAATATGATCAACTGATATAATCCATGCAAATGGGGCTCTTATTTACAAAATCAATGATTAAAATTGTATAATTTGTCAACCACAAGGGTTAACATCATTTGGCGAAGGTATGAGATCGTGGAACTCTTGTTTTTAGTACATTTTGTGAAAGCCTAATTGTAGGTTTCCCATCTCTTATAAAGCAGAATTTACTTTTGTGGTCTAGCCAGTGAAAAAAGGGTCTAAAATTAGTGGCGAAAACTTACTGCTGCTTTCAAACTATTTCTACTTCTAATTGTTTGAGTCGCTAAACTGCATTGCCAAGTCGGAAATGTCTGAAACCAAAGTTCGCAACATGTGTTAACAAATCCCTTCTTAGAACTAGGCATACGTTGTTTGGGAGCACTAATGCTTTGGGAGCATCTGCACGACAGTAAGTTCAAGCACACTGCTGGAACTGATTTAGATGACGAGCCTTTGGGGGGGGGGGCACTACTAGCCTCTACCAGGCACCGCGGATCGCTGAAAAAATGGTATAACTTAGCCAAAATCAAGGGAACAGTATACCAGTGGAGTTAGCCGGCCAGAGAGGGTGCAATATTCGACCATATTGTAAAAATAGTAGAAATTTAAACAATGGAAAAATAGTAGAAATTGGTCAAAATAAAGCGTATAGTATAGCAGGGGAGTTAGCCGGCCAGAGAGGGTGCAATATTCGACCATATTAGAAAAATAGTAGAAATTGGAACATTGGAATAATAGTAGAAATTGGTCAAATTAAAAGGTATAGTATACCAGGGGAGTTAGCCGGCCAGAGAGGGTCCAATCGGGGATTCGACCATTTTGGACCCTCTTTGGCCTGTTAACTTCCCTGGTATACTATTCCCTATTTTCGCAATTTCTACAATTTTCCAGTGATCCGCGGTGCCTGGTAGAGGCTAGAAGACCACTGCTCACAGTTAGACAGTTAGTCAGCAAACGTGCCCTTGATCCTGTAGAATTAACACAGCACACGGGTCGTTACTGTGGCGAATGAGTTAACTCGATTGAGAAGAAAATTCCCGTTTTAACGGGATCAAATCAAGTTAAGTCCCACCGTGTGGCCTTTCTCACGCAACGCGGTCCTTAAAACTCTTGTAGTGTCTGGAGGGCCGATTATCACAGGGCGCCCTGTTGGTCGTTCCGTGACAACATGAATTGAGGAGCAGAGGTTTCCAAAAGAAACCTACAGTGGGGGTCACTGGAAGACAGACGTAGAATATTGTCCAGATTGTGCATGATGTACAAAATGACTAATAAACTGGTGGACGTACCAACCACTAAGTATCTGATACCAGCCCAGAAAAGAACAAGAAACAGTCATGCCTTCAAATATCAAAGTTATCAACCAAGAATTGAGGTGTTCAAAAAACTCATATTTCCCCAGAACTATCGTAGACTGGAACTCGCTGCCACCAAGCACAGTTGGGGCATCATCACTAGAAAGCTTTAAACAACTCCTGCAATTAAATGTGCAAAGATTGAGTCGTTCGGTGTTATATAGCTAGCTGCCGCCGCGCCGCGTACCTGCGAAGCTGGTGTGTACCGGCTATACCGATACAGATACAGAAATGCTTCGGCTTATTTAGACATGTTTGAGGCATTTTTTATCGGGGTTTAGATTTTGTAATGGAATGGTATTTCTTTTTTTTGTACAGCCAAACTTGGTGGCAAATGGATACGGCCTTGCCCATTTGGTACTGTTCTGACAATTTCATACTGTCTTTCAGCCTCCGAAAGATCTACTTGCAATTGGAGATGAAATTTAAGCAGAGTCGTTCCGTGACAACATGAATTGAAGCTACTCTCAAATCAGAGATTTCTAAAGGCTTCGGCTTATTTTTGACATGTTTACGGCATTTTTATCGGGCTTTCGTTTTTGTACTAGGCTGGTATCTTTTTTGTACGCAAGCCAATTTTTGGGTGGCAAATTGTAACTGCCTGGCAAATGGACACTACCTTGTCAATTTGATACTGTTCTGCCGATTCAATGCTGTTTTTTTAGCCTCCAAAAGATCTGCTTGGAGATACGGCAAATCTTGAATCTTAATTTTGACGTTTTTAGGCGTTTTTATCGGGATTTCTTTTTTGTATCTTTTTTGTGCGCTACTCCCCCAAACTTCCGGTGGCACATGGTAACTGCCTGCAGTCTCCAAAAGATCTGCTTGGCCATCTTGACAATGATCTTGAAAGAAAAAAATTATGCAACGATCCCAACGATTTTGGTCGGAACGAACTACAGGAATTCTCTACCATTTTTATGTATGATTGATGTATGATAATCGCACTGCCTGGATTAATTATATCAGATATGACGCAGGACATGTACCTTTCACCTTGACCTCGGCGGACGCCATTTTGTTTGAGGTCAATGTCCTTGCCTCAACATGCGTAGAATGCCCTTGGGCCTCGAGCTCCCCCTGCTTTGCGCATGCCCTTTGTGACCTCTCAGTAAGCCTCGCCATTACAACAACGCCAAGTACATCACAGTAAAGCCTATCTGAACAGGAGTACTCTGTCAGGTCGGCCTGGTAGGGTCAAAGATGTGTTTTTTGACGGTAGAGTACATGTGCAACAAAAGCTTGATAAAAGCCTGTACATGTACTCCTTCATAGTTACGCCCTGCACATCGTAGCTACCTGGAATTCAGCCATCTGGTTCCGGCGTTAGGCAACGCGTTTTGTGGTACAAAGAGGACAGGAGGCCGCCGCCAACCCATCCATCCAAACTTAAGTTGAGCGGAGAGTGTAAAAGAGAGAACATGTTTTCTCAGTTTTGGACCTTTCAATAGTAGCCTTTTAGCCTGGGTACCATCCGGATTTTCGCTCCGCAACGCTTGAAAAAGATTTTTCGAGCGTTCCGGAGCGAAAGTCCGGGCTATTGTAGCCTGGGGCCATCCGTTTTGTAAGGGGGCTCCTTTTTTCACTCGCTAACCCGAAAAAAAGGTACAAAAACGAAGCCCCCCCCCCATGCTATTTCAATAGAGGACATGATTTCGATATTCTAATGCTTGTTGGTAATCTCCAAGCAAAACAGAAATTGTTAGAAGATTGTGCCGTTTTAAGACTGCCCTGCAGTTACAGACTGCAATGCATACGACCCTACCAATAAAATTCAACCCAAAAATCTCAAGAGCAATCTTGATTTGTGTTATATCATTCCAAACATACCCACAACGGCTGGTGCATACTAAAGCTATACGATACTGCATTCATATGTGGAGGTGGTTATTACAGGGCAAACTAATATCAAACCAATTAGACATGTACAACAAGCAATGGCAACCGCAAACATTGGGTTCAAAAGTCACATTTTTCTACAAGGTGCAGTCATGTACAGGTACCGATTGTTTGAACATTTTATTGTCTCTCTCCACACTCAAGAAACATATCACAACACAATCACCAACTTTTCTTCGGTGTTTATAAACTGTCCTGACAGGGACATGTGGGACAAAACTCGTCAGACTTTGTCCTTTCTTGTCTTATTGTTCAAACGGTACTAATGTCAGCATCAGTCGGAAGTTAACATTGACACATGTGCACAAGAGTACCGAAACGACAAAGGCAAATGTCAACTATGTGTCGCAATACCCGAGACCTTTGCCTGCTAGTTGTACTGCTCTTACAAGGTTAGAAATTGCTGCAAGATAATGCCGGAAATTTAAACACAGGTTAAACTCTAGCTAACAAGCAAAATGACCCACGCGAATATAGATTTACAAGCAAACATTTAACCGGACACATTACTTGACCACTCAAACACTCCCAAATCGATTACATGTTTGCCCAGGACTACGAACAGTAAGCAAAACTGTACAGTCCTACCTTGTGTCTCCGCTCGACGACTTGCTACTTAAATCCTGACGGAAAAACTGGTCAAACTGAGCAGTTATGTACAACTGCGACTTGTGACGTTTGTATCAGCACGTCCAGGCGTTAAACATTGACTCGGCAGGACGCGGTGTGTTGGTTGTTCTAGCCGGGCGCGGGAGACGCTTGGCGCCGCTGGGCCGATTAGTCTTTCACCTCAGGTGAGATTGACGGATGGAGTATGCAAATGAGGGATGGAGTATGCAAATGAGGGCAGGTATACATCGTTCGATGGGTCGGTACCATTGACCTAGGGTGTAGTAGGGGTGGTACTTGATTACCTAGCGGACAAGATTTACATTGCATTGGGGCATGGCAGTATGTCCGTTACGTTCAAGTATGGAGCTATAATTCTACCTCCATGGTTCAAGCTTGGGGTCTGTATCTTCTAATCTCCAAGCAGATTCTCTTTGCCTCGCCGGATCTGCTTGGAGATTGTGTATTTTCTGACAGAAACGCAGACGACATTTTCGTCTTCCCAATTAAATTCTACACTGTTTGTGTCAGGCTATATTTGCATAGTACCTATCAAGTCTGTAGTGTAAAACAAAATACATGAGATTGTCTTTAATATGTTTACCCGAAGGAAAACATTTTTTTTGCTACGTTTCCTCTTCTTCTCCAAACAGTGACCTCTGACCTGGTCAATGACCTGAAGCAGAACGTGTCTCACCATGGTAACTAGTGTTAGGTTACATCATGTTGCAGTTTTATAACAGGAGGGATTTAGACTCCTGTCTGACCATATATGTGAATGCGTTTGAGTAAGAATTAACAGAGAAGACCATATGCGAAGGTAAACATTATGCATTTGCTTTGCAAATGTTACCTTTCTAGTTGCCTTCCGTATGAAATATACATAACCGTCAACTGTCAAAGCGCGGGAAAATGCCACAAGCGCAGATAGATGCCATTACATTCTCGTCCCCAGAGGACTGTGATCTGAAGGCCTCGTCCCCAGAGCACTCGGCAGGCCTAATTGCCTTGACTCGAGCGCACAAGAGCTCTTCCCGAATGCACAATCTCTGTGCCTCACTGTTACAGCTATTCTGCCTCGTATGTTTTGTTGCGGTTTTGGGGGTGGTTTAGAATGTCTTAACACCTGACAACAAATGCTTTACATGTATCTATAAACAGTCATGTTTTGAGAGTTTTTACCATTGAACACAGCAATAATTTGACACTAGATATGAAATTCTTACTTCATCAATCCCTATATTCAACATTTCGCTTTATTTCGTGTTTTCAATATAATTCGTAGCGCCCTCCGAACGTTCGAATTCACTCCCTTGGTTCATTATACATTCATAAAAGCCAGCGTTTGCTATGTTTTCCTCATGAAATTTAGATTAAACCTACCCTCCAAGCAGAGGTTGATGGTGGAAGATCGTTTGCTTTTTATATGTGGCCCTTTTTTTCTTTTTTTCTTTCTTTTTTTTTTCTTTTTTTTTTTTGGTCGCAACCACCACCAACGCCCCTGCCTCTAGCACTAGAATCTTCACATCCGAACACACGCCATGTTCCATGTTATTCTGACATTGAATATCTTCAGTCTGTTCCTTGCTTTGAAGCTGTTTTCTCACCTGTGGATAAGGTAACACCATTACAGGTGTGTCATAAATCACTCTACCTGTCCGTATGCATGATCCTTACCGTACCGTTACGCGTTCCCCCGCTTCGAGGTGCCATAAAACAAACCCACGCTGGGTTGTTATAAAACAAACCTACCATAATAAACCAACAGTACCCTAAGGCCAAACCAATTTAATTCCTTGGTTACCGGATTCACCCGCTTCATTTTTTTTTCTGATTTGCAAAAGAAAAAATTCAGAATCAACTGCAAAATGCTCATATTTTGCCCTAAACGGTTGAAAACAGTCCTTTTCTTCCTAATTGTTACAATTATTCAATGCAGTGGTATCATTAAAAGTTCAAAATTCATTGTTTAAATTTTGAACCGGCCTGGTGTGTTAACGTCATGGCTCCTATAGTGCCATTTTGGGCCATAATAGGATGCCTAGGCCTGTTTTTTATATTTTATTTCGCCCGCCCGCTCCATTATTTTTCTAGAAAAATCCGTTAAAGAAATTAAATTGGTGTGGCCTAACAGTACCCTAACACATGATTTAGTACAGGGAGTCCCAATGGGTGTATAAATGAATAAGATGGTGGAAACGCCTGAGGTTAGTTACCGTTATGTGTGTCAGTTTGAAAAATATACGCTTCGTTCCGCGCCCGAACGACCGCCGGGATTAACCTCAATAACCTGACCACAGGGAGGATCATGGGAAGGCTGTGGGGAATGACGGGACGGATCGGGACAAATCATGGCTTAAAAAATGGCGCCATACTTATTCTCCAAGGAGGTTAGAAATCAACTGATTTTGACTTCCTTGTCATTCTCCAATTAACTTTAATAACTTTCTTTTCAATTTTTTTATTACTCCCCGTAAATATTAGCATAATTTTACTTTCATCATTTCTGGTCCAAGGAGCGTGATATGAAAGGCTTGTTTCTATTTTCCAGATATTAGAAACTTTATGTGGAAATAGTAACAAGTTTAATATGGCTTTCGGTTATGTTCGAATGCTGTTGTACACGTGTTTTTGATTACGTATCATATGTACATAAGACCAAGGTTTATGTTGTACCTCATCAGTCTATTGTGTCCAGTTCTGTGAGTGATTGATGGGGAAATGATGGCAACATTTCGTGAGACTTAGAACATTTAACGACAAATCAATGAAGAACGAATTGCGTATAACATGTCTTTTGTTGTCCAAAACACTGAAAACCTTACCATGCCATAAAGCAATCTCCAAGCAGATCCAACGGCACAACAGTAATCATTGGCCAAGAAGTGACCATTAGCCACCGTATGATGTGCTTAGAGATTTTAATAGTCATAAATAAAGTACTCCCAGTACTCGTTTTAGCCAGACATCAATATCAACAAAATAAAGCAATTCTTGTGTGCAGTATAAAGAGAAAACACGTTGTCCAAAGGTTAAGCAAGTCATCAAAAACGAGTAAAGAAAAATGAAAACAAAATAGGCATAGATGTTCAAACAGGGACTGACCCCTGCATTTTCATGACTTGCTTAATCTTTGGACAAGCAAAAGCTTAATTAAGTCAAATTTGTCCCGACCCGAACCGCAAAGAGCAGTTTCTGCTACGGCGTACTCAGGGGTGCCAGAGTACAGTCCAATTTACGGAATACAGTGCAATTTTAATAGTATACAGTGCAATTTTAATAGTAAAATTGCACTGTATACTAATACGATTGTATTGTATTTCGTAAAGTTGCAATTTCACTGTATTGCGTACAATTGCACTGTATATTACTACAATTGTACTGTATTCCGTAAAATTGCACTGTATTCCGTAAAATTGCACTGTATTCCGTAAAATTGCACTGTATTCCGTAAAATTGCACTGTATTCCGTAAAATTGCACTGTATTCCGTAAAATTGCACTGTATATTCTTGCACCCCTGGTACTGAAAAAAACGTCGTGCTGTGAGGCTAAACCCGTCAACACTCCCTTCAGGTACACAAATCCTCCCGCGATCTGCCGGTCTCTGGAGATTATATCTGACTTATTACGCCATCAATCTTTCATAACACTTCGGGTCTTGTGACATCCACCAAATATTGATTTTTGTAGCACAATATTTTCATACGACAGAACTTGTGATATATCTCTGGCTGAGATAGGTAGATAGATAGCGTGGGGAGTCAATAATTAAGTCGTAAAATCACATGTACTGAACTGCGAGGCACGGTACTATAGATCATAAGAATAGAAGGGAAATATGAGGAATAGAACCATTATTTTTTGTTGGTGAGCAGGCGTTCATTTTCTGTTGGTTGTTGCCATCTATGAATGCCCTAACGGAGACCAAAAGATACTGTAACGGTCACAACACATAGTAACACCACAAGCAATCATTTGTTAGTAAAAAAAATGCAGATCCCATGTTTTACGGATATTACAAATTCACCCGAAATATGTTAAAAAATGACGACTAGACGCAGAACATTGAAAAGCCTTACGTTGGAAGCGACGTCTAGCTGTTTTAGCGTATACTGCAAACAGTGGCTGAATACGAGCAAATGTTTTCCTCTCATGATTTACCTTTCATTTGGCGAAGCAAACTGCAGGAATTCGAAACAGGTTGCACAGGTTACTATTTAACGCCTTTTTGTGATAAAGACCGCATTGTTCATTCTATAACGTTAATATATCTAGTTTCTGTTATCAACTAAATTCTCACCTTTTCATAGTCAAAACAGGTTGCTAAAGATTCAAGAAAAGATTTACTCACCGTAAATAAGCAACTGCAAAACTACTTTGCTGCAATAAATACCTTTGCCCAAAATAAAATCACTCTTCGAACAAGAGTTCCACGATCTCATACCTTCGCCAAATGATGTTAACCCTTGCGGGGGACGAATTATACAATTTTTATCATTGATTTTGTAAATAAGAGCCTCATTTGCATGGATTATATCAGTTGATCATATTCTCCATCCAATGACAGCCTTATCATAACAAAAAGGCTATTATAGCACTTCCTCATAAATTATGCAAATCAGGTCAAAATTTGAATAAATTATATTTATTGATGTTCACCTTCACTTAACTTGAATTCCAAATGTGGCAAGTATGAAATTCGGGGTGCAGCAGTTACAACTATGGAATTATAAGAACTTGCCATTAATTATGCAAATTAGGTCCTCATTTACATAATCTATATCCTCAGATGTTTTTCTCGTTCTCAAGTAGATGTCACAAGTGTTTCATAGTTCTATTATCGAACAAAGCAGATTTATAGAATTTCCTCATTAATTATGCAAATTAGCTCCTGATTTGCATAATTGCCATCTGATTATGTCAAGCATCACTTCAACTACCTACATACCAAAAATCACGAGAATACGTCAACCGGTTCTTGAGTTATCGTCCTTCAAATTTTTTTCAACAAATGCTCCTGCAGTTCCAGAACAAGGCGTTAGGGGACCCAAACTCATGTCACTTCTTCCCTACCCCAAGAGCTATCTACCAACCAAAATTCATGACCCTAGCATGTCCAGAACATGAGATATCAAAACCGGAAGTTCAGCTGCAGTACCTAGGAAAGCCGCAAGGGGGCCCAAAATCTAATCATTTCTAGGTCTCATAAAGACCTACCCACCTACCAAGTTTCATTCCAATCCATCCACTGCTTCTCGAGTTATCTTGCTAAACCACACACACACAAACACACCCACACACAGACAAACGCTACTGAAAACATAACCTTCTTGGCGAAGGTAAATATGAATTTTTGTTTTGATTGAGAAAAACTTCGGTCTGGTCACCCCCACCGAGGAATGGAATCACCTGGCGTCCCATCATGCTTGTGCAACAACGACAGGACAAGATGGCGGACGTGATTTCGTGAATTTTCGACCTCTCTTACAGTCGATAACTTTACTTTCCTGACAAAAATTCCACATGTATCCCCCGATCCGTACCATCTAAAGCTTCCCGAGAACATACAGAAGGTAATTTGAGCAACATTTTAAGTATACAAGCTGTTTGGACGGTAGTTTTACCTTAGTTTTTGTGAACGTTTTCATGGAGATCGAAAACGCAGTTCAGAAATTTTGATGCTTTAACTTGCGTCATTTTTGACGATGAAAATTGATAGATACTGTCAGAAATCGTCTGAACCAGTTGTGTGTGTCAGTAGCATGAGAAATTCCGCTTTATTAGTCGCGTTTTGTCGTGTGAAATTCGGTAAAACATTGTGCACACAAAGTTAGAAACACGAAGTAATTGACGAAGTACTAGCAGTATATATATATATGTACTGTAACGTTCCAGAATTTCTCCCAAAAAAATTGCGCACTATGTGTCCTCACTATATTTGGTCACAGTTGCTGCAGCTCAATGTGCTGTATCGTTGTGTTTATAGATAAACAGGGATACCAGAAAAGTCTACCTTTTTCGTGAAGAGTTAATCAAAGTAGCTTTACCAGATTATTTTGCTGTTGTTGTTGTTTCAATTCGTTGTTGTTGTTGTTGTGCTTCTTGTTGTTATGCTTCCTCAACCGCAACTGTATTGATGATTTGTTGTGAAAGGTATTCCAACACAAGTTTGTATCTTTGTGAGGGGTGAAGACTTTCAAGCCAGAACCAAATTCACTTTTTCTCAAATCAAAATTTGCAAAATAGAAAATTTGTGAACTAGAGTCAATTCCGCGTCACCGAGTGGGTTGTTATTGTCATTATTTAGAAATGTTTTGAATTCTTTGTAATTGTTTGTCTAAGAAATTTCATAATTTGGAAATATTTTGAACATCTTGTCAATATTCTAAATAATTCCCTGGTTTTCTAAAACGTTTGAAATATCCCTGATGTGGATTATGACATTTCCAATAGTTTCTAAATATTTCTAACAGCACTCTACCATTTTTTACCATTATTTCGAATTATTTCTAACATTTTGTAAATAGGTCAGTGGGATGGGAAGGAAGTAATTCACACATCCCTGTGAAGTACAGGGTAGACTGCCTGGGTGTCAGGCATTGATGCCTTACAACAAAAGAGCCACCAGTGACCAGCAGTGAAACCTAAAAATATACAGAAGAATACAGAAGAGTAGGATTAGCACCTACTTTTATGGGGGCAATTACCCACATCTACCATTTTTCATTTGTTTGAAATAGTTCTAAATATTTCGAATAGTGAAAGAAACAAATGGGTAGTTCAAATTTATTCTAAATAAAGAGATCTTTGTACAGTCACTTTCAAAATGTTTCAGAAATATATAAATGAATTCAAATATATTCAAATTTTCATTTTCAAATTTTTGAAAAATTTAGAACTTTTGTTACTAGGGTATTCTTTTCTTCTAAATAATTCAAACGTATTAGAAACATGGAGAAAAAACCCACTCGGTGACGTGGAATCGACTCTACCCACAACAGAAAGACATAACGTTTGATTAAAAACAGTTAGTACCAGTGCACATGCACCTTTTTTGCCTAAATTAAGTCATTGTGTGCCTCATTGACTTGCTGTGAACAATACATGTATCTTTGATATCACTTTTTTTTATGGGAGGTGTTAATATTATAATAATTTGTTGCTGTTAGTGTTAGATATGTGGCAAGGATGTTTGTCTTGGAGTTAAGTCTTAACAAAACTTGTTGTCTCAACTAGCCGTGGCGACTATTGATTCGGGCTTACATTGCATTACCCTCAGCAATAGTCGTGGAAAGATCCATTGGCAGAACTGCACATTTCCCGTTGGCTGCTCGATGCTCCGTTTTTGACCCGGTTTTTTGCTGTCCCGAGCTTCCCTACAATATAACTCCACAATTGGCCGGGTTGCCGATGTTTAGATCAGCCTAAATATTCCACAGCGCGACAGAAAAGTAGTAAAATAGCTAGTCGGCACAAGCTGGCGCCATCTTGGATATAGTCGGGAATGTCCGCTACCGCCGTCGGGAACGCTCGGTAGCGTCACGATTACCGAAGCCCGACCGAAAGCTCTCCGATTATAACCGGAAAGGCTACCGAGCGTTCCCGACGGCGGTAGCGGACATTCCCGACTATATCCAAGATGGCGCCAGCTTGTGCCGACTAGCTATTTTACTACTTTTCTGTCGCGCTGTGGAATATTTAAGCTGATCTAAACATCGGCAACCCGGCCAATTGTGGAGTTATATTGTGGGGAAGCTCGGGACAGCAAAAAACCGGGTCAAAAACGGAGCATCGAGCAGCCAACGGGAAATGTGCAGTTCTGCCAATGGATCTTTCCACGACTATTGCTGAGGGTAATGCAATGTAAGCCCGAATCAATAGTCGCCACGGCTATTGTCTCAACCAGTTCTTTTCATTTCCCTTATCTGATTAGTTGTGTACGTAAGGATCTAATCAATAATAAAATCAACTTTTGTGATCACCAAACATTTTTATCTGGCTTGTGTAATACCCTAAGATCATTTGTTGTAATGTTTGATTTTTATTCTTATTAGCTGATTCACTGCTATGATGCACCTGCTGTACAGTACGCTTAAAAATTTGTAATGTACAGGCATGCACCTACTATAGAAGAGTATCAGCAAAGGTTCAACTACTAGTACATGTTTCATGCAAATTTTGTTTTGTGTTGAGCTTAGCACTTTAGATTTTCAGTAGGTAGTGGCCTTTTAAAAGTTTTATACATGTATGTATTGAGGTATTGTTAGTTTGCTGTATGCTTGAATGCAAGAAGCAGCCATCAATTTCAATATGCCTCGTTACAATGATGTACATTAGTTAATTTAGTAGTCATGAAAGAAAGCATTTGCCATCGCAGTATTACTGACGTCTTTGTGTTTTGTTTTTTCTCCTGCCTTGCAGTGCATGGCCACAGCGCTCTAACCCCAGCCGCTAACCGTGACCATCCCCGCGCTTGGGATGGCCAGACGCACTAATCCCAACCGCCAATACGACAGCTGCAGCAGCGATTCTGATTTTTCGGACTGTGAAGAGAGACAAAAGAAAGTTTGTGGTAACAGGTGAGGACTTGGATGTGTGCCCAGTGTGCTGTTACCCCACTCCTGCATGGTGTTCTAGTACTGTATGGAACACATGCATGCTGAACAGAGCCATTGCCTTTCAAATACAAATGTAGATCATCATTTGCATCCCTTTATTGTGAAGTTGATGTGATCACTAAGTAGAGTTATATTTTAGATGTTAATGAAAATGTTTTTGATACACATGTACTAACAAGTAACATGTACAAATTATTTCCATTGTAGATGTAAGGTTTTATTCCTGTACCTAAGAAACCATTGTTGTCTTATTAATTGTAATATATATTGTAGTGCATCTTATGCGTTTGTAAAAGATAAAAAAGAGTTTTTATTGATGTCTAGCGTTAAGTCACAAATCAACTTGTTAGAACTTGTAAGTAAGTGTAACTCTATTTTGACATTAATTTTTCCAAGGTTTCTTTGTGGACATTAACAGAAAGTGGAGTCTAAACTCTAAAGCATGTGTGCAGTATCTAACTCTATCACATGCAATATTTGTCCCCAGACTGTACAGTTCCCCTCGGCCTAAGATCAACATGAACTCCAAGCTGGGTAAGGTGGCTGTCGGGGACCCGTCCAACCCTCGCAACTGTCAGCCGCCATCTTGCCTGAAGAACGCCGTGGCCCACGCCGCCCAGAACGCCGCGGCCGCCTCGGGTGGAACGGTCGCTAGAAACCAGGTTAGTTATACGGTTTCATGTAAACCTGAGTGAAATAATCAAATGAAAATTGAAAATCTGTGTTGGTAGAATTCATAGTTGCAAAGTTTAAGCTTAGTTCCAACACAAAAGAGAACTCACCATAAATTTTCGGTCTAGCTCATCATACATCTGATGAAGGTTGATGAAAGTCAAAGTATAATGCTGATACTAGTGATAGTGTTCAAAGCTTTGCTACTGCTGGTATTTTTAGCCAAGCTCATTGTGTAACTCCTACTCTTCAGTTCTGATTATATGTGTTTGGTTTCCTACTTGCAGATACATGTATTTGACAATTTTCAGGCAAAAACCTGAAGCTCTCCTATTTATAGATGTTTGATTATGTTCATACCATCATATTAGAATGAATGAATTTTTGGAACTTACCAGTGTATGCCAACATCTCTGTATGATTACTATCAACTTTTTTAACATGACATGAATTTTGTTCTGCAGCAGTCAGTGGTCTACACAACAAAGGGTTCTGAGAAGATCACCTTGGTTGTCGACCAGACCAGATTCGTGGTGGATTCCAACCTGTTTGCCAGCCACCCTGAAACCATGCTGGGCAGGTTTGTTTGTTTGTTTGTTTGTTTGTTTGTTCTATAGTCTATAGCTGCATGTATGTAGATGTATGCAAGGGGCATACAATGTATGTGTAAACATATAGTCAGTGTACATTTTATGTTTACCAAAGGAAAACATATTAATAGTATTTTTGCTCAGTATCCTCTTCTTCAAACACATAAGGTCAATCAATGACCAGGACCAGATGTCTGTAACCATGGTAACCAGTGTTGGGTTACATAATGTTGTGCCAGGCAGAACTGAGTTCAAAAGAGACTGTATGGTCACCATATATATGACTGTTTGAGTAAGAATAAACAAAGCAGTAGTTTGTTAAGCTGGACCATGTGAAGGTAAACATGATGCATTTGCTTTGCAAATGTTACCTTTCTAGTCATTTTATGGGTTTCATTGATATCATCCTAGACAAACCTATATTATTGTTGGTGAAGTTTACCTGTGTGCACTTGTTTCCTAGGATGTTTGGTACCAGGGAGAATGACTTGGTCCGTCCGAATGACAAGGGAGAGTATGAGGTTGCAGATGGAATGTCAGCTAGTGTCTTCAGAGCCATCCTGGTAGGTTTGCAACTTTGTTAATGTATTTCTTCTCTTCGTCTTGTAATACAAGTAATCTTGTATCTTTTTTTATTATGTACATGTAGATATGAGTATTATGTTACCAGCATAATATTTCCCTTTTGCACATAGAGTATTGTAATGTACATTTTTTCATTATGGTACAGGAAAACCCTGAAAAATTTTTGATGCCTACATCTTACAAATACAGTAGTTTTCTTTTAGCTGGTATAGCATTATAAAATGCTCTATGTGCCTGCCAAAAAATTAGACAACATTTCTTGTAAGGTTACAGACAAGGGATATCTTTATCTATAAAGATTGTTACAATCTATGGCAGAAATTCTTGCAAATTTTTGTACCTTCAACCGTAACCACCATACAAAAACATACATTTCAGGACTTTTTAAATGACTTTTATTTCAATGGTCTTGTTTTCTCCTTGCAGGATTACTACAAGTATGGACAGATCCGCTGCCCCCCTGATGTGTCTATCCAGGAGTTACGGGAGGCCTGTGATTACCTCCTGGTGCCGTTTGACTGTGACACCATCAAATGTGTCAACCTACGTAAGTACAGTCAAACTTGCCCAAGACCCAGAGGACTGAAGAAAAGTGGTCACCTTGGACAGGTGGTCTCCTTGAAGAGGGTCATGACTAGTGCTGCGTATCGGTTCACTGGACTTGGATCCGGACTTGTAAGAATGTTTAGGTTCAAGTCCAAAAAAACATAAAAGTCAAGAACCGAGTCCGGACTTATTACCATAAAAGACCATTTCACATACCCCTTTTCTTTCCAAACCACTTAAAACCTTCCGTAGATTGCAAAATCTTTGCTGCAAAATAAAGAAAACATTGCCATTGGGCATCGTCAAGTACTGGCCTCTATGTTATATGGCCAAAGTTTCACCCAGACAACATTGCAAGGTTGCCAACACGCAATTTTGTATATGTCATGGGTTTAGGTCCGGACTTCCGAGTCCGGAACTGAACCTAAACCTCTGGACTTGAATCCAGACCTGAACCTAAATGTGGGTTTAGGTATGCATCACTACTCCTTGGACAGGTGGTCTCCTTGAAGAGGGTCGCTTCACAACATGACTGAGACATAAATGGTTTCCAAGTCGAGTTTTAATGTCAAATGCTGTAAACATCTTCAGTTCTGTGGTGAATGCATGTGGGGAGGGTGGCACATGGAACAATTTACATCAAACAAAACATTGTCCACCAGTAAAGGCAAACTGGCTGGTTTCTCTCATGTGGAATTTAGGAAGGCTCACAGCTACTACATTCTTTGCTGAGTGTGAACATGTCTTACCATATGTGTCAAGGTCTTGTTCTTTGGGTATATAGAATACAGTCAGTGTACTTGGAAACGTTATTCAAGTTGTTGTTTTTCATCATAGAATACATCTATGGCCAGCCTGTCACATGTTATCATGATGTGGAAATAGTTTGATTGACACTTGTGTTTGTGTTATGTAGGGGGCCTTCTCCATGAGTTGTCCAATGACGGTGCCCGTGAACAGTTTGTGATGTTCCTAGAAGAGCTCATCATGCCCATCATGGTGCAGTGTGCTCAGGTAAGGACACCAGAACTCTGTCTATACATTGTCAAGTATGTTATGTGTGTTGGTAGTTACATATTTTAAGTTAAAACAATGTCCAACACAAAGAATAGTTCTCACCATGTCTATACATTGTCAAGTATACCATCATGAAAGTTCATCTGTGTTGGTAGTTACATGTTTAAAATTAAATCTTAGTTCAACACAAAGAATAGTTCTCACCTAGAGCTTTCCACCAGTCACTCTGGTCTTCCTCAGTGGTCTAGTGACTGGTCGAAAGCTCTAGGTGAGAACCCTCCTTTTGTTGGAATAAAAGTTTTTAGCCTATAACATTCTCACATATACAAAAGAAACACAGCTTTTTTATACATGAGAAACCTTAAGTGCTTTTTAAAGATCTTGAGAAGAGATGTTGTTGTTGTTTGCTTGGTGTGTTCTGAATGTTGATGTTTGTTTATGTGTTTGTTTGTTTGTTTGTTGTCCACAGAAAGGAGACCGTGAGTGCCACATCGTAGTCCTGACAGATGATGATGTAGTGGACTGGGACCAGGAGTACCCACCACAGATGGGGGAGGAGTATTCACAAAGTAAGCTAAATTTAAAAGCTATGGGCTTGAATCTAGCTGTCCTACCAGTTATGTTTGAGGGATAGCAAAGGCCTGTTCTGGCACATTGATCAGGATTTTTCTTGTGGGCCAAAGAATTTGTTAAAACGTCGATGAAGGTTAGACATCCAGGTAATACGATATGCCAAAAAACAGTTACTCAAGCAACTGGATATGATTTGGGGGGCTACGGGTCGATCTTTCCGGCACTTGGGATTTGGCACTCCCAGCTCCGAGAACAGACAACACTTAAGCTCCTGTCCTGTATAACAGGAGCTTTCAGACTAATTTGCATCATCTTGTCTTGACTTGTCTGACTTTTGTTCCTTTTTCGACTTCCAAAAATTTGTCTTCACTTTATTTGCATATCAATCAACAGGTTGTGTATATAAACCTGCTTTCCCCTCCTGTCTCTCAGTCACTGACGAAAGCTAGTGGATACTAGCTGAAACGTCTGACGTTTTCAAAATCATATCCAGTTGCTTAAGTAACTGTTTTTTGGCAATTTGTTAAAACGTCTCAAAGAACTTGAGTCATTTTGTTGTGTATTAAAATGCACTTGTGTAACAGTATATTTCATAGAAAAAAAAGAAGTAGTCCTTTGAGGGAATGGGCTATTAATCCACTGTGTCTAGGATACAATATTGGAAGGCAGAGCCCATCCCTCTCCTTCCACTGACCAAGGCCAGTTTCCCATTTTACACCTGGGTGGAGTGAAGAAAGTCGTGTAAAGTGCCTGTCCCAAGGACGCAACATCAAGCCAAGAAGGCTGGGAATAAAACCCACAACCTCTCAATCTCATGTCCTCTAGCCTAGGTCCTTGGCCTTTGGACACCACACAAATTTCTTGTATTGACTCCAAATGATTGGGAGATCTTTGTGAAGTGTTGAGTTTTCATCATGGTTGAAACTAAACTGTTTTGTTTTTCAGTAATCTACAGCACAGCAATGTACAGATTCTTCAAGTATATAGAGAACCGAGATGTGGCCAAGGCAGTGCTGAAGGAAAGAGGACTGAAAAAGATCAGACTAGGCATCGAGGGCTACCCAACATACAAGGAGAAAATCAAGAAAAGACCAGGGAGCAAGCCTGAAGGTTAAAACTGCATACCTAAATAAATTTCTGCATACCTAAATAAATTTTTGCACGACTCCACTAAAGATGAATACATGTAGATAACCTGTAGTAAAGTGGTCGAGTTTAGTAGTTCTTTTTGATTCAAAGCATTTATTTAAGATCCCTATTGAAGAAATTTATTCTTGTTGGCAAATAAGGAAAAATTGCCTGTAAAATGTGTGAGATATACTCGATAAAGGTTAGATATCCAGGTAATAAGATGCATGTACCAAAGTAAGAAGGTTGACTAAAGATCTCTTTCAATCACTGAAGAAAGGTAATGGATGCTACTTGAAACATCAGACCGTTTTTGGAAACTATTCAGTTGCATAAGTAACTGTTACTTTGATATGTACTCGTATTTCCCCAGAACTATCCTAGACTGGAACTCGTTGCCACCAAGCACAGTTGGGGCATCATCGCTAGAAAGCTTTAAACAACTCCTGCAATCAAATGTGCAAAGATTAAGTGTAACAAGTCACTCTGTGTGATATAGCTAGCTGCCGCCGTGCCGTGTGCCTGCGAAGCTGGTGTGTTACGCCGAAGGACAGTTATACCGGCTATACCGATACAGATACAGATGTACACAAACTGATTTTGATTTTATTCCCTTCAATCCACAGTGATTTACAACTACGTTCAGCGTCCCTTCATTCGCATGTCGTGGGAAAAAGAAGAGAACAAGAGCCGCCATGTTGACTTCCAGTGCGTCAAGAGCAAGTCCATCACGAACCTCGCTGCAGCGGCGGCCGATACGCCCGCAGACCAGGCTATCGTGCAGCAGAACGCTCCCGCGCCCGAAGAGGAACCAGAGGGTGCGGTGGGGGGTTCCCCTCCTCCCATGCCACTTAGTGTAGAGCCATATCCAACTGTGCAGTTACCCATCGAATGAGCCTCATCTCTCAACACTTTTCATCTAGAAAGACACTAGAATTTGGAAAGATCTAACAAAACATTAAACCTCTCTGTAACTATATGAGTTTGAGGTGTACAATCAACTAATCGAACTAGATCTTCCAAAATCTCATTGTCTTTCTGCATCTAAAGTGGTTAAAAGATATCCAATTCTTAAAGGTTGCCTTGGCACAATTTTGCCACCCGTAATTGAGTGAATTACTGACGTTTCTGCTAACTTTTTTGCTGGACAAAGACGAACTAAAAGAAAATGAAGGAACGCCATACCCAAGTGTTGACCAACTTGGCAACTGTTTTGGTGTTTCTTCAATCGAGCCTTTTGTCTTGCCTTTGAGTTTGGAGTACTGTAGTATTTATCCTGACAGACCACTGCAAGTATGTTTTTGTCAATCTCTCTGGCTAATATATTGCTATAACATGACAATTAACCAGACTGAACTATTGCAAGTCTACTGGAGCGCAAAGGACAATGCAAAGAACTTTAGTGCTGTATGAACAAATTATCTGCATCCATACAAATCTTAATTGTGTTATATATGTTTTCAAATACGGCTCTGTTGAATTATGATAAGCATTTTGACTGCATTGTTACTTGATGTAATGTTTATATCTGATGTAAGTTTTTTCTGTGGTTTATTATAATAATGTTTCATTACCTTATTTACATTAGTTGTTTTCGAAAGTCATATGCAAAGATATTCTCATTTTTTATATGAGTTACACAAAGGTTCTAAAGAAGACACTTGAAAATGCATTGCTTTCAACTGCTTAACAATTAAGCCTTAATTAAAATGATCAAGAATTGTTGCTCTTTGTGATGAAGTATTTTATGTTGACGTTATTTGTCACAAATAATAGTACATAATAGTTGTAATCTTCACAGTGCTGTTGGCAAAGATGTCCTCTGTGTATCATAGAAAAGTTTTTACCAACTTTGTGAACAAACATGTTAAAGAACATGCAATAATATGTTAACTATGGCATAAAGATCTATCTAGTCTTGTCAGGTTAGGGTTGTATCTTGTTGATATCTGCTAGTTTTCCAATATGAGCTATTCTAAAATTTGTTACTTTTGTAAAAAAAAAATCCATAACTGCAATTACATAAACAGTAGATACACAAAAGGCACTTGATAGAAATATGTTGACTGTATGGGTGTCAGTACATGTACAATGTATATGCAAAGATTATACCATTTTGCTCACAACACATAAATACTTAGCAAATTTTCTTTGAAAGCAAGATTTTTGAAATGATAGTAAACACATATTGATAGAAGCGTATACTTGTCAGAGATGGGACATTTTAGTAATGTTTTGTTTCTTATATTGCCAGCATATGAAAACATAGCATATGATGTTCCAAGCTCATCATAAGAAAGCACAATAGAGAGCCATTCAAGTTAGTATATTTATTGTAGAGAATCTTTTTTGAAACTGCAGAATTTGGCACACTAGTGTTCTGCAAGGTTTGCCAAGTGTAGAGTATTTTGTTATAAAGGTATTATAATGCAGTACCAAATGTGGGGTATTCTGTTTCACTTAGGTTCATGTTTGTAAAGGGCTGTTTCTGAGAGAGAACCAAAGCTCTGAGCATTGTCTAATAAATTGTATTTGCTTTATTATATGCTTGCTTGTGGTTTGTTCTGTTGATTTCACAGCATATAGGGTACCAGATGTGGCCAGATTAAAACATTGGCCAGATTAAAATGAGAATCTGGAAAGATAAAATGTCAGACCGAAAATCCATAAGGATGACGGTGTAATGACGCCCTCTGGCGGTTTATTTACAAATTGCACGCCATTTGGCGCGTCATCTGTGCATGTGACGATCACGCGGCGTGCTTATCTCTGATTGGTGGATAAGGTCCGCGCCCCCAACGCTGATTGGCTACTTCCTTCCCATTCTCCTTGCTGATTGGTCAATGTAATCTGTATATATATTGTGTCCTGCTCAGTCCACACTTCATGCCAACAGCGAAGAGAGGAGGAAGGGAGAAAGGGGGCGGCTTCGTTTCAGGTAAATTTTAAGGATTTTGGGGTCCCGTTTTCCTCAATATTACGGACTCATCATATGCGTGCAGCTTCATGCAAACACACAACGCTAATTTTGTCGTGATATCCGGAAAAAGCCCGCGGCAAGAGCAACCTTTGTGCCGTATTAGGTTACCGTTAGTTTCCTGTGCACTCAACCATGAAGGTGTTTTTGACCTCCCAACAAAAGTGGTCCGATGTCTGCTTTCATGATTTTAATGGGATTTTATGCTTTTTCGTCGTTATATATTGCATAAATTTCACAAGGAAATACCTCTATAAATTGCTGTAGGCAAACTATGACAGGAATTTCTTTTCTTTTTGCCGATTTACGAAGCAAAAAAAAAAATGCCCCCTTTTGACACGTAAGCCGATTTAGCAGGAAAATTTGATTATGCTAAAAAAGTTGCATAATTTTTTGTGCCTCCCATTTCTTTGTCTTGTTTTGCCATAAGTGATCCACGAATAAACTAGATTTCGATAGAATAATAAGCTACACATGTGCTAGAAATATCACAGATGTTACAGATCAGAGTGAACTGGTTTTTAAACTTTAGTTGACCCAGGGGTCATCATGACCTATATGAGTTATAGGTGAAGGACAGATTGGTGAAATTTCTGCTCCAGATTGTGCACAGATTTCTTTCTATTCCTGCTGTTGTACTATTTACGGAGTTGGAATGCAGTTAGAGGTACCACAACAAGGCAAAAGATACCCCACATCAGTCCATGCCCAGCTTTTTATTTAGAAACAACTTGTAAAGGTGTCACCACCTGTTGTTTTTTTTCTCCCAATGCATTAATTGTATCATTGGCAAACTCTCGTTTTTCCTAGAAAAATGGAGTTCATTTGTGTGTACAATGTATAACGTAACGTTTTTAAGTTTTGCCTTGGTGGCTTGGTCATATAATTTGGTAAGAGTTGCGGGATTTGTAATTAAAGGTAACGTTACATGTGCAAGAACAGTTTTATGCGGCGTTGGTAACGCCCCCTAACTTTGTACTCAAACTTTGGCCTCAGAGACCCAGTATTTTTACTACAGTAGTATAGAGTCCTCTTGTGCAGAAACGTGCTGTTACTAGGTAGTAAATCGTGTGCTAATAGTCATAGTTACACGTTACAAGGCAAGGCATACATGTAACTAGGACTATTAGCACACAATTAAATTTGTAGCCTACTGGACTTTGTGCAGTGGTGTCATGTTGCCCTACTAATGTCCACTAGCTTAATCTCCAAGCAGATCATACGGTGGCAAGGCACTATCTATTGAATTGGCCATAGGAGTGTCCATTATTAGCCACCAAAGGGTTACCAATGGATACTGCCTGGCCAATTTGCAGGCTCCAATTTAACTACTGTCTTTTGCGGCCACCGAAAGATCTGCTTGGAGATTACTCTAGCTGGGGTCAGCAGGTACCACCATTTGGCACTGACAGGTCAATGTACAATGTTTGTTGTCGCAAGTGGCTACGTGGCACTTCCTATGACTGGTACTGCTGTTAGGGGGTGTGGGCCTGCTTGCTGCCATACGGACTGCATTAGGCCACACCAACTTAACTTTATGGATGACATCCGCGCGCATTGATTTTCGCCTGTCGCCCTCATAAAAAAAAAAGATCACCTCCACCGAGGCTCTAGGCCTGGGTAGTCCATACTAGTCAGCGACAAAACTGAGCCGAGCACCCAGGCTATCGAATTTGAAGCTCCACGACTCAAAATAGTTACTGTTTGTTGTGATTTGGCTGCTTAGTGTTTACGTGTGTTTCCAGAATGGGAAACTACAGATCCAATATGTCCACAAGTCTTCGCTCCATTACCTACTAGTAGTCAGTTGTGTTCGACCTGCAACTATCTACAGTCAACACTACTAGATTAGTAAAAGCTCCTCATAGCTGGTCTGGTACACATTGTTGACTCAATTTCTGCCAAGGTACACCACCAAAACCCCCCTTGTGTTAAGATTACACAAGAAGCTAAAATGAAATGTACTTTGGTAATCCACAGTCTAGACTGGTACTGGTGCTGTTCCTCTTGAAGTTGAAATTCACTTGTTTATTGGAACATTCCATGTGGCACCTTACTGTTACACAAAAGAATTATAAGTGTTGAGGTTGGTAAGTTTAAAGGGCTAAAAGAAATTGTCTAGAATGTTTCCCACCAAACATCAGTTACTATTCCCAGAACAGCAAAGGGGGCCCACAAGCCCTTTTCCGTAGAGCGTAATCGGCCGTTTTAATTCTACGTAGAGTGTAGACGGACCGCTGTAATATTTTTGCGTAGAGCGTATTCGGCGTTTTAATTCTACGTAATGTGTTGTAGCCACTTGGAATTTATCGTAAAACGTAATCGAGAGGTTTCCGAATTCAGCGTAGAGCGTTGTCGGGACCCCCCCTTGCAGGCCGTCAGCAAAGAGTAAAGAAAGAAAGATTGAAGTCACATTGACCCACTTTGTAGAAACCCAGAGGCCTAAACTAGGCAATAGTCAAGGTTGTCATGCTATAATTAGGGACAGCAGAATATCCTCTGAGTTTAGATACTGTTACCACAGTGCATGCCTGTCCAGTGTCCTCTTGCACTTTTCATACTGTCCATTTTTATCACAGTGCAACCAAAGTCCACTTATGCAACCCAGAGGCCTGACATACTATCACATAGCCCAGATTCCATACCTAGGGTCATATGGGAGTCAGTAGGTCTTTTTACCTCCCATGTCCCTTATATAGGTCCTGGACTCTGGTATAGTTTTCTAGATATTATCCTTGCCTGGTCTCCTTGGACAGCTTTTTTGCTATGCTAGGCAGATATCAATGTTGTAGAATGCCAAAATCAAACGAAAAAAGGCGAATATGTAAAGAAATGAATTTGAAGACTAGATTATTCACCAAACTATAATTCTGTATCATTTGTTCAACCTTCAAAACCACATAGATTTCATAATGAAAGCAACTTTTTTTTGGCCAAGCTTTTTTTTTTTTTCGCACGCTCGCATCCATTTTGGGGTTCCCAGAGGATGTCATCCATATAATCAAATCAACTATTCTATTCTTCTTTGGCAGTTCAGTCTATGACAGACTATCAAATCAACATGGCCTTAGTAAAAGCAGGTTTCATCTGTAGGCAATCTGCATTTCTCTTTTGACTGGTGTATATGTGGCGTAGGTTTGAAGCATTTCTATACATGTATGCAGGGTTGGACAAGTCCCATTGCCCACTTGCAAGTAAAAGTACTGTTCGGGCAAGTGAATATCCCCCTGGACTTGCCCGATTGGGCAAGTAAATTTTTTGGATGCAAAGTATAGCACCTGCAGCATTTTGACCAAGTTTCAAACAATTTTGATAAATTAAGCATCCAATATTATAAACTCTATCATAATAAAATAATTTCCTTTCTCCTAGTAAAATGCATAGAAATACTTCATATTTTGGGCAAGTGAAAAGTTGGTTCGGGCAAGTGGAAATGACTAGGCACTTGCCCGATATGGCAAGTGGATTTTTGAAAACTTGTCCAACCCTGTGTATGTACTTCTTTCTCTCTCTTATATCTTAATAAGTTGTTCGGTGTGATATAGCTAGCTGCCGCCGCGCTGCGTGCCTGCGAAGCTGGTGTGTTACACCGAAGGGCATTTATACTGGCTATACAGATGTTACATATACAGATTCAGGTCTACGTCTATTCTCTCTCCCCCTCTTTCTCTTGTTCTTTGTCTTGCCCTTCATTGTGATATTATTTGTTCTTGCCAGTCTTGTGAGCTTGGTTGTGTGAAAGAAAGATTTATATTGAAAATTCTACTACATTTGTTGAACAGCTGTCATTGTACGTTATACAATACAATGAACTACTAGTTCCACTGATAAACAGTGTCATGGAATGTGAACCTGTGTGTGTCACCTGGCTGACATTAGGAGTGAGTTAGTGAATAGACCCAGTGTGGTGGAAAATGCAGACATCACGTGCAGGCCTCCAGACTGATCTACAGTTGTGTAGTTTGGATAATCTCCAAGCAGAGGTTGGTAGGGAAGATAGTAATTCTGTCACTACTCAACAGAAAGCGGGGTGCTTTGGGGCACATAATATGATAGAAAGGTCACAATCTTCCCACCAACCTCTGCTTGGAGAGTATAGTTAGGAATCCTTCTCTATCCTAACTAGGGTTGTCAAATTTGCCTTTCTCAAAACCTTTCCTTTTCATTTGTAACACAAACTATTGATAAGACTTCCCTTGCTTTGCAGGTATCAAGATAAATTTTGGGGGGATGAAGAATAGAGAAAGTCCAATTTGAATCTTGAATTGTCATTATGTTGTGAAGGGGGTCATAAGTTCAGAAAAGAGGCACAGCCAGGGGTCTGGTTTCCAGGTTAGTTGACACAGTGGTCATGTTCCTGCTGCTATGTGCTGTGTGTCTGGAATAATGGAGTGACCTTGGACAAAGGATCATTTACATAGCAGCATTCTTCCCATACTGGGGAACTCTGTCATGGTCAGTTTTAAAGTTATTGAATGGAGGCCAGAAAAATCCTTGATACGACACAGTCACATGTAGATCATCAGATGCTTTATCACAGTCATGTACCGGTACAACGTATATGAATAACATGACTGATGATCATGACGTTGCAATAAAAGGAAGTGGCCTTGGGAGGGGGGCTTTTCCAGATTGCAGTCACACAAGGTCATCATCACTATTCTGTTCATGCAGTCTGTGCTGCTTGTAAATTACAAGCATTGGGGGCTGATCTAAATATGCCTTTTTGCAGGTCGACATCAAATATTCAAGTTACATAAGTCAGAAAATACTTCACGGTATATTGAAGCCATGTTGACTGTGATTCTAACATATGTTGTGCATATAGTGGTTTAAATCTTTGATGATAAGCAGGAATGACATATGGTTGCCACGTTAGCAAAAAGTACATGTGAGCTATGCCTTATCACTACTCAGAACCAGCTGAATGCAAGCACCACCCATTTTGAAGATAACTCCAGTATGCAGTAGCCTAGATGCCATACCCATACAGGCCTCGAAATTACCTTTTCTTCCTATTGTCCCAGCACTCTCCCAAAAATAAATTTTTAAGTGAAGATGAACTGTCCCAACCAGTTTTTAGGGAAGTATTACAATGTACATGACTTCAACTTGAAGTCAACTTTATTTTGCTTACGTTCGGACTCCCAGGCGCACTATAATTACAGAGTAGACAGGAATTTTTTTTGGGGGGGGGGACTTTTCCAGAGCCAAAAGCTGGGACTGATGTGCCTGATAGACAAAAGAAGGACTGACATTCTGATGTTGATTGCTGTTCTGTTGTCCCAAAAATGTCCCAAAGTGTCTTTCTAGTTGTCCCGGCCAAAAATTTGGTGGTCAGTGGCCATCGGGACACTGTTAATTTTGAGCCCTGCCATAGCACACCCAAAGTACTGGATAACTTTGGGCCTAGTGTGCTATGGGTCTGGCATCCAGGCTAGTATGCTGTAACTTGTAAGGCATGTATAACCTTCCTTGACTTGTCACATATGGAGAACTGCCAGGCACTTATGGGTTTAGACTATTCTAGTATCTGAGCCTTAGGCACTGTCCTCTGCTACATTTAGAATAGGCTGATCACCATGTGATTATCAATCAACATTCCTTTTAACATATTCATCCATTATAGACATGTAAAGTCTTAGGCCACACCAATTTAATTTCTTGGTTAACGGATTCGCCCGCTTCGTTTTTTTCTGATTTGCAAATGAAAATAAAAATTCAGAATCAACTGCAAAATGCTCATATTTTGCCCTGAACAGTTGAAAACAGTCCTTTTCTTCATAGTTGTTACAGTTATTCCATCTTTCAATGCAATGGTATCATTAAAAGTTCAAAATTCATTGTTTAAATTTTGAACCAGTCTGCCTGGTGTGTTGACTTCATGGCTCCTATCGTACCATTTTGGACCATAATAGGATGCCTAGGCCTGTTTTTATTTTTATTACATTATCACCCAACTGCTCCATTATTTTTCTAGGAAAATCCGTTAACCAAGAAATTAAATTGGTGTGGCCTCAGTTGTAAAGCAGTTCAACTAGAAAGTGGTGTCATTTGGAAGTGTACCCGTTTCTGAGAAAGCTCCTTGGTTTGTATCCTTTATCTGTTGTTGCCAAGTGTATAATGATGTTTTTTTTTTAGTTTTTCATGATATATAGAAGGGCAAGATACTGACAGATAGTGCACACTTGCGTAGTTGTACTTGTAGTCATGTATTTTTTGACAGGCTGCCAAATGGCCATAGCTTTTTCTGCTAACATCTGTCAGTGCTTCATTAGAAACATATATCACCAGCTTGTATGGGCTTTTCAGTGGGCTTACATGTATTACTGAGTATTACTTGTACTACCACTGACTTATAAATGAATAGAGAGTTCTTAAAAACATTGTAGAGCTATAGTGTTGTTGAAACTACTAAGTAGCATACATGAAAGGAGGAATTCTTTTTTGGTCAAATTACGTATGGTCACAGGACCATGTAATTGCGTTGTAGCAAAACCTCCCTTGTATGTTTTGAACACGGTATACAGACAACATATAACTTATTATAAGGCTTGAGTGAGTAGGACTAAATCAGCCTAGACTGGTTCTACTACATAAATAAATGGGTCACGAGAAAATCACAGGTTTTCACCTAATAGAGCTGCTGACGCGACATCAATAATTTACGCCAGGTCATCTTCCTTTTCCTTTCCAGGTAATAAAAAAACATTCCCACGAGGTTTGCGGATTGACGTCAGCGTCGGACGTACACGTAAATCTCCTCCCGCTCTGCATCAGCTGGGTTTAGACGGGCTCACGAAGGCTTCCGCGTCACATAATTTTATTCCAGTCCGGTTGTCAAGACACTCTAGCTGAGAAGGAAGCCCGGGGACAGTAGTAACCAGATTTGTAGGCGGCGAGGGGAACGTCTGCAGGTTTTAATGGCCGATAAGGAGATCAGGTAAAGGTTTATTCGATGTTGTACCGTGTACGTTTGTTTTATTACCTTGTAGTGTGCATTATTTTTCAGGGCAGCAAATTTTACCAGGCTCCGTTTTCCAGACTGGTTGATTTTACTGACTGGTAATCGTTGGATCCGAGTTTTTCCAGACAAATAATTTACTAAAATGATAAATAAGATTTTGTTTATGCTCTCTTTCCACTAAAGACTGCAACCCCTGAACAGCCAAAGGTTTAAACAGATTTATAGAAAATTTTTTTGAAACTTTGTTTGATGTGTTATCTTTTAAATGTTAATCATAATTTTGAATTACGCATGAATTTTAGTCATGAAATCAATGTTGTCATCTAGTGAAAATAGGGCCCAAATTTTAACATTTGTATTTAGTTCCTGAGCTGGCTTTCAATGTAATGCTAACAGAAAGCAGACAGCAAATGTGAGGTGCAGTCCTTGTAGCATCAAGGTCTAATTCTGTCCATTCATACATACTGTAAATCACAATCAGTATTTTTAATATTTTCGCAGTCACTTCGGTACCACAAATTTATCACTACCGCAAAATAATTTGCCGACTTCCTTCTCCTGTACCTGCCATCACCACGAACATTTAGTTCTGCGAACATGACCATTTTCTCAGACCACGAAATTTGGCTACCGCAAAGTGATTTACAGTATTTGAGCTCTGACTGTGCGTGGACATGATTGAAGTTTTTATTTTTTCTCGTATTCCAGCTTGCCAGCCAAACTCATCAACGGAGCAGTAGCGGGGATTGTGGGAGTGTCCTGTGTTTTCCCTATTGATTTGGTCAAGACCAGACTACAGAACCAAGAAAGCAAAGATGGACAGAAGATGTATAAGAATATGTAAGTCAAGAATACAGTACTGTAGCTTGAAATTTGGTCTGTGTTGGTAGATATCATTCTGAAACAGGTTCCAACCCCCCAAAAATTGGACACTTCAACTCCAGCCTTTGAAAAGAATATAATTATGGTTTCTTTATAACCCTGCATCTCCAATTCGTGCATTGTTAATCTTTTCCTCACCTGTAATTTGTGTGGGGTGTAAATTGTGTAGCATGTTATTTGTAACAATTACAAATTTGGTTATAGAAAGGAAGGTTATCTTTAAGTGTTTTGTGTTTAAAATACCAGCGGGTGTATCAGAATAAGTAATACCTAGTGCTGTGTACCAGTTTGCTGGACCGGTTCCGGACTTGTAAAATGTTTATGTTCAAATCCAAAAAAAAAATAGAAGTCAAGAACAGATTCCAGACTTATTACAAAAAAAATGTCACATACCCCTTTTCTTTCCATAATCTGTGCTGCAAAATGAAAGAAACATTGCCATCGGGTATTTTCAAGTGTTGGCCTCCATGCTTGCCCATACAACATTGCAAGGTTGCCAACATGCAATTTTGTATATGCCATGGGTTTAGGTCTGGACTTATGAGTCCGGAACTAAACCTAAACCTCTGGACTTGAATCCAGACCTGAACCTAAACACAGCACTAGTAACACCTCATCTTTCCTTGCAATCTCTTTTCTGGAGCAATTTCACATGAATCTTTCTCTTTCCTAGGCGGGACTGTTTTGTCAAGACATTCCGGAAGGAGGGATTCCGTGGCATGTACAAAGGTATAGAACCACCTCTGTTCTTCCCACTCTCCTGAAGTTGTGGTGTGTATAAGTGTGGTTTTTGGATACGTCACCTTGTCAAACCATCAGCTTGTTTTGCAGTTTTTTGTTTCTGCGGAGTCAGGGGAAAGAGGCAGGACGCTTGGGGAATGTCAAAAAGGTACAGAAAGGTCACATGACCAAATGTGATGATGATGATCTTATCCGGAACGACCTCTGCCACGACCTTTGGCTTGTAATGTTCTAATCGCCTGTTTTTCAGGGAGTTCTGCATTAAATAAAAGGATGTTGCTATTTTTCATTGAAAATCCAAAAGGGGCAAATAGGTACAATTTTTAGGCCCTACCCACCTTCAGTTAGATTCTTAGTCGGATTCTTACTCCACATCCTTTCGTATCAAAAAAATTTCTTCGTCATATTTATGTTGCATCAAAACATGTTAACTATTAAATCATTGTTTTGGAGGAACAGAAATGTTTTGAAGACTGTTGTTGCAATGCTTGCATGTAAATTGTTTGCTTCAAATTGCACTGTTGTAATTTATGATAATTACGCTGTTGACAAAAAAAAAAAAAGATTGCTGCATTTTTTCTTGCGTCAGTGTCCTTGCCTCTTTCCCCTGTCTTACGCAAAAGAATGGCATAGAGTCTATGCATACATGTATATACATGTAACAAGGTGGTAACTTACACCAGTATTACCAACAGATTGTCTGTGTTGTACCATTCTATCATTAGTGCACTATGGAAGAACCTCATTTATTTAAACCTTAAAGCATTTCTGGGATGTCAGGAATTCTAAAATTTGACAACAGTAAGATTATTCAAACATTGTAAAGAAACGCTTCTGTTTCTGTACTAAAATAGAAACCGTTATGTGTAATTAGTGTGTTCTTTCACTTTCAGTTCTATTGTTGAATGGCACAACACTGCACAGCATATACATTTATTATTTATAGTTATGAAACAATTGTGCACAGTGGGTACAGGGATAGACAGGATTTGTAAACAGACTATCATAGCCTTAAAAATGTACTGTATTTTCACAGAAATAATAAAGAACTGTGTAGAACATGGGCCATCTTTCATGGTGCAAGAACTTAATATTCGAAAAGATATGATAAATTTTTTTTAGAATTTAATGCAATTTTCCAGGATTCTTTCAAATGTATTCTGAAGAGAAAAACAAGTTTTGTGGAAGATGAAAAAATTTTGTAGAAAACATTGGTCATCTTTCGTGGTGCAAGCTTCAAGGGAAAAAAGTTTAGATGCTTTTTGGAAATTTAAATCTCTCAGAACACTCTCAAATGTATTGTAAAGAAATGTTTTGAAATATAGAAATGTTATCCTCTGTATCCACTGTATTAAGCTTGACCACTCTGTAAATAATGTAAAGTAGAGAATGTCTGTTTTTGTTGCAACCCTATGTTTTACACCTTGCAGAGGCGAATTTTGCGGAGGGACATTGAGTCTCCCGCCGCGCTGGTTCGATCATCGGCAGACGGCGAAGTTTTTGACACAGTAACGTTTTCCTCCATCTGTACTGAACTGTGCATTGAATCTCCCACATGCACATAGCTTTTACCTTGTGGCCGTTTTGAATGGTTGTTTCCTTTACCAGTGTATGTATGTATGGATGTGTAGACATGTGTTAAGCCTCCTGTGTTTCTTTTCTCTCTTTAGCCAACTGCTAACACATCATTCACAAATGCTGGCCCTGCTAAATTCTTTGCTAATGCTTTGCGTGCCACAGAATTATTTGTTCATCAAAATCTATTTGAGAAGGCTGAAAAAGAAAAACAAACTTACCAAAGAGTTACTGTTCTAGAAAATGTTCATTTTGTGTTATATTCCATTTTTGCAAATTTGACATGGGAAGAAAAGTGCTGGCAGGAGCAAAAGATTTTTTTTTCATTTGATACCGGGATAGTTCATGATTTTGCTTTTGCAAAATTTTAGTTGTATAAATTGCTGGCATTAGCAAATGATGTATTTTTTTTTTCAAATAACTGGTCACCATGTAAAGGCTACTAAAACCAAAGCTTCTCTTCTTTTATATTGAAAATATTGGTACTTATAAAGTTGTTACCTTACCAAAGTTTTGTTAGCTTGGCACAATCTACGTTTCGCAGTTTATTTTGCCAGCCTGGAAGGAGCATTTTAGTAATAAAAAAAGAAGTCTTTTCAGTTATGAGCCCTTAAAGCTAAGTGTATGATTGTGACCTGTGCTATAATACCATCTCATTTTCCTTCACCTGTCCCATCCCTTATGTCTGTCCTTCTACTCTCAAAGCTCCATCTTAAATATTTTCTGATATTTTCACCATGCCAAGTATTTCTCCTCTTATTTTAGACGACCATGTGCCTGTACAGGTACACCATATAGTAGAGGTAGTTGCCATGTTATAAAGGTGATACTAGTAGGTGGTTAGTTGCTATTACAAAAAGCAAATTGCTACTTCTCTGTGCAACTTACCAAACTGCAAAAAAATATATTTTGATTTCTTTTATCATATTGGTTTGTTATAAGTTCTTTTTCCAATTTAAAACCTTTATTTTACACCTTTCTGTAGTGCATGAAAATTTAAACAAGGCATGACAAAAGTTCAAAGAGATTTTAGTATTTGACTACTTTTCAAAAAGTTGTATATTTGGAGACCACATTTTTTCCTGTAGACACTAAGCTGTATTTGTTGGTATGTTTGTGGTTGTTTAACCCTCCCACTGCTGCCGGTGATGCTGACAGTTGTTGTGCCATGTCGTTGCAGGGTCGGGGGTTAATCTGGTGCTGATCACGCCGGAGAAAGCCATCAAACTCACTGCCAATGATACCTTCAGGTTCTACCTGCGAACAGACAAGTACGGAAACTTTTTATCCTACGGCCACCACAATTTAATTTGTTGTTTCTCAGATTTTTTCAGAAAAAATATGAAGCAACAGGGTGAAATAAAATAAAAAAACAGGCCAAGGCACCCCATGAAGGCCGGAAATGTTATGATATGACCCATAAAATGAACATACCAGGCTGGTTTATAATTAAAACAATAGATTTTGAACTTTTCATTGAGCATTTTGCAGTTGATTTAGAACAATTTTTTTTTTTTTCAAATCAGAAAAAAATGGACAGGGCGAATCCGAGAAACAACAAATTAAATTGGTGTGGCCTACTGTACATCTTGACATTTTCACAATAGTTTTATTTTCATAGTTTTTATAGAAACCTTTCTACAGGAAATTCATGACACCACAAATATGCATTACTACTGTACTACAGAATTATATCAACTTGACAAACTAGATCCCTATGAAAATAAATGAATGTACAGTAAGTTTTGTTGTCCATATATACATTATAATTTCTAGCACATATATGATATACTCACGTTTTATTGTAAAATTGAGCAGCTTAGTCTGCTGTCTCTGAGTACCTTGTTGCTTCCACGTACTGCAAAGTATTGTTTTTGCTGACTGAGCCATGGGTTTGTATGTCTGTGGATGACAGAATAGGTTGACAGTACATGCACATGGGTGGGGAAGACTGACAGGATCTCAAAAAGTCAAACTCTAGAAAATGGAGTAAACTTGAACTAAAAAAAAAACCTAAGTAGTGTCAATCAGAAGTCTGAAATCTGTACTTTTGGTGTGTTTTTTTCACAGTTGCCTTTGCTGTGTCGACCAAAAGTATCAAAACTTCATTATGGAATTTACCACCACAGATGAGCTTTCATGCTAATGACATTGTGATTTGTTGTTTTGCCCTGCAGAGGCCAGCTCCCGCTGTACCGGGAGATGTTGGCAGGGGGCGGTGCTGGACTGTGTCAGATGATCATCACCTCCCCCATGGAGATGCTCAAAATCACGCTGCAGGATGCCGGCAGAATAAGTATGTTGTTCCTTCCTTTTTACTTTCTTAGCCTTTTTGCTAACCTCTGAAATTTCCTGAAACACCAATCATTTAAAATTTGGAAAGACACTGGGGATTTTGAAAATGTTATCAACTTGAAGCCTTGTATTTTGGGTTGTTCAAAGTCTGTACTTTTGACCACCTCTGCATACAGTCCAACCAAAAAATTCAAGGGACCAGCAAAAAGTGACCACTATGGCCAGGTGACCACTCATAATGCAGAGGTGACTGCTAGTACAAGTTCGACTGTATAGGGACAACAATTTTCTTTAATGACCTTGATCATGAGTGGTCACCTGGTTTATAACTGTACTTGTACAGGGTCGTTTGAAAAAGTATTCTTTGTTCTATTTTATATTACGGTAGCAACTATCTTAAGATAGTTAACTTTAAGATGTCTTTCCAAGTTTAAATGACTGGTGTTTCTCTGAATGTCTTTACTCAGAATTTTCTCTTCATTGTTCTGAGACTTTAAGATAACATAACTGCAACACAGTGTTAACACTGACTAGTAATATGTGAAGTTGTGTTCTGTCCTGTTATTGCTGCTGGGAATGTGAAATTGTGGGTAAGAATAACAATTCCCACCTTACGCATGTAATTCTGCATGTGTCGGGCTAAAACGATTGCCTAGCACTTGTGGGTGTAACTGTATTTTGTAGAGCAAGACATAGACATTAGAGTAGAAATATACCTGGCATTGCATGTGGCCAGTTTGGCATGATCTTTGAAACTGCAAAATTCTTTTGGACTGAAATCCGTCTCTCTAACATTCTGTTCTAATTCTGAGGTGTGAACCTTCCACTCTTTTCAAGCTGCTTTCAAGAACTTCTTGAATGTTTTTCATTCACCACCAAAAGCATGAAAAGTGTTAACTTGTATTTTTGCAACCTATTTGTGAAGTGTTTTGTGGTGCACAATATTGCATGAATGCACACTGCACTGTTGAGAAAATAAAGTGCACTTTCCAAACCTTCCTCACAGTGTAATCTCTAAATTTACATCTTAAAACGTGTTTGGTTACCCACTCTATTGTTTTTTGCAACCCATTTGTAAAGTGTTTTGTGCATGTGGTGCACAGTATTGCATGATTGTGCACAAAAGTGCACCCTCTAAACCTTCCTCACCACAGTCCTATCTCTAAATTTACATCTCAAAACGTGTCTTCCAGAAACGCCACATGCAGTGTGTTAGTTTTAAGACGTAATCTGCCCTCTTACAGGTACGACAGGTCAAGGTCCTCAATTGTCTTCTGCAGGGGGAATCTCCGCGGCGCCCAGCCGTGCCTTTAGCGCCGTTGCCATGGCGGCCACGCCCCAGCGGATGTCGGCACTGAGAATAGCGTACGACCTGTTCAGGACCAAAGGTTTATCCGGGGTGTACAGAGGAGCAGGGGCCACACTTCTCAGGTAAACTTCTGTTTGTGGGACATTTGGAAGGATCAGCATGAAAAAAACTCTTTGAAGTAAGGGACTCTTTGAGAAGTCAAAATACTGTGTTTCAGTTTTTGTCCACTGGTATTCTTCTATTCTTTCGTCCAAAATGTATTCTTTTAGCTTGCCAAATTACAAGTTGCTAATAGTTATGAAGTGGAAATACCCCGGCTTTTCAAAGATAGACAGTCATAACTACAAACATGATGTGCAAAAAAGCAGTCACTCAAGCAACTGGATATGATTTTGGAAACGGCCAGACATTTCAGGTAGCATCCGCTACCTTCCATCAGTGACACCTTCAGCAACATTTCAAACATGGTGCTCTGGAAATTCAGAAAATATTCTCCAAATTGACAGAGGCTACCTTGGATACAGAAAAGGGACAATTTTGTACACAATAAATACAACTGTTTATTTTTATGTCTCAGATAAGCTTGTGCTGTTTTTGACTGTGGATTTTCCCTCCCCGTACAGAGACATTCCATTCTCCATGATCTACTTTCCACTGTTCGCCCACCTCAACCACCTGGGGAAGCCAGAGGGGGCGGCCACCTCACCCTTCTACTGGTCATTCTCCTCTGGCTGTGTGGCCGGGTGTATGGCCTCCGTACTGGTCAACCCGATGGACGGTCAGTAACAGTTTATGTGCTTCTGAAAGTTCAAAGTACAGTCAAACCTGTATCAGTAACTACCTATGCATAAGGATCACCTGGCCATTGGTACATAGTCAAACTTGTGGCCATATCTGTGTAAGGAGCACTTGGCTATTGGTTTACAGTTAAATTTGTACTAGTGACCTGTTTATAAGGACCACCTGGCATTTGGTACATGGCCAAACTTGTATTACATGAAGTGAACACTTCTACAAAAGGACCACCTGGTCACTGGTACAGTCAAACTTGTATCAGTTACCATCTCTGTATAATAATCTTCTTGTATTGAGCCACTTTTTGGTGTCCCCTAGGTTACTGACAGTATTTTCTCATGGCCTCGAAGCATTACAAAACTTGTTTGTGGTAGTCACTTCTCTATACCATTCTCTCGAATGATCACTTTTTATGACAGGTTTTATTCTACATAACTTCTCATAAGTATAGTTTTGAGAAGAACAGATTTTTGATCACTAGATCAGAAAACTAATTTTAAATCTCTGATTTTCCCCCACCTTTAATTGTGAAGACGAGAATCCAAGATTTGACTGTACATTTATAGTAATGCAAGTTTTATTCTACACAGGAAGGCTGAATTTTTTATTGCTACATAAGACTATTAAGAGAACTAATTTGAAATATCTGATATTTCCCCACTTTTAGTTGTGAAGACAAGAATCCAGGTCCTGAAGAGAGCTCAGGGTGAGCAAACCTACAACGGCGTCGTGGACTGTGCCAAGAAAATCTGGGTGGCGGAGGGACCGTCCGCGTTCATGAAGGGAGCGTGGTGCCGCGTTCTCGTGATTGCGCCGCTCTTCGGTATCGCTCAGATGGTGTACTACTTCGGAGTGGGCGAATATATTCTGGGTATCGATAGTCAGTACTACTAGTATGTACAGTATGTACAAATGAATTATAGTGGTACATGGATATTTCTGTGTATGGGAAATTCACATTGGTGGCACCATGAACATATAGGTTGATGTGTAACCGACTAATTGAAGGAATATGATGTTGTTCTCACTGAAGTGACTTCTGAACATAGGTGGAAAAAAATGGAAAAAATTCTATATATGTAATATGTCTGTAGACGAAGAAATATATATATTCTGTACATAACAAGTATTGTGGGTAAAAAAAAGTTGTTATTAACACATGGTCATCACATTTTGTTGCAGTAGATAAGATGACAAGGTGAATCAGTTAAGTTGTCAAATGCTCAGAATTGTGAAGTTATGATTTGATGGTGGATTATATTTATTTCAAAACAATATTGAAGGATTTTGTGAACATTTGTTTTTCTTCTTGCTTTTTTGGAAAAGGAGCTTTTTCTTTAGTAGAAGTTATATTTGTGCCAAGACAAAAATTCTAGCAAACAGGGTACTTCCTTCTTACAAAAGACACAGAAACTACTTTTCCAAAAAAGAAAATATTTTTAGATTGAAAGACGTACCACAGTAGATTGCTCTTTCACTGCCCTCCTCACAGTATCCATTATAAATTATTTAAGTGAATTGTACATTTTCGTAATGTATCGTCAAATTGTACCACCATTAAGTGCTTTCATAATCGGCATATCTGCAATTCTATTTACAGGCACATTGCAAAAGATAGAGAGAATTCCATGGCCTCATTTGGTGCTTGTTAAGCAAATGTGTTTGTGAAAATATTGATGTACCATTGACCAAATTAGATGTTATATATCATGTATACTATAATACCAGATGCACTACGCAGGGTAGTTTGAAGTTAAGTGTTGAAAAGTGGCCTGAGTAATTGTAACTTCTAAGGCCACACCAATTTAATTTTTTGGTTAACGGATTTTTCTAGAAAAATAATGGAGCGGGCGGGCGAAAAAAATGAAAAAATAAAAAGGCCTAGGCATCCTATTATGGTCCAAAATGGTACGATAGGAGCCATGAAGTCAACACACCAGGCTGGTTCAAAATTTAAACAATGAATTTTGAACTTTTAATGACACCATTGCATTGGAAGATGGAATAACTGTAACAACTAGGATGAAAAGGACTGTTTTCAACTGTTCAGGGCAAAATATGAGCATTTTACAGTTGATTCTGAATTTTTATTTTTATTTGCAAATCAGAAAAAAAAATGAAGGGGGCGAATCCGTTAACCAAGAAATTAAATTGGTGTGGCCTAAGGTCAGGTTGTTGTGATTTTACCAGAGTTCCACCGATCCTATGTCCTGATTTTTCGCTGCTGGAAAATTGAGCAATGAAACATCCATTTTACACCGGTGATGTTCCCTTGAATATTAAGAGGTATGAGGTGCAAAAGAACAGGCAAGGCAGCTGAGTTTTGGACCAAAAAGTGTGAAAATTCCCCAGCAAAACAACAACACACTAGATACGCCTGGCAAATTTCATTTGAGGAATAATATTTCTCTTACAACGTACCGAAATTCCCCCAATCGCGGTGGAGTCAAATCTTCGGAGGATGTGTCCTTCAGAATCAAGACTGTGTCTTTGCCATGTTATTGTCATAGATATTGTATTGTGGAATAATTTCACAGATTTTGCCACTTTGTGAGAACATAATTGTTTGTGAGAACATAATTGTAACATCGTTGAAAAGATTCATTCATAATTGTAACAGTAATTTACTGGTATGTTGCCTAATATAAGCCATTGAACATTCAGCCTGACATAGAAAGAAAATGTAAAGTAGTACATTGACAATGAGCATAGTGTATTGTTAGTGTTTCAAGCTAATGCTTCTTAGTGTTTCAAGCTCTGTGTGTTAAACTAATTTAAAAAGAGTATGGGTATATCCAGAGTTGTTGCCATAAATACATTTGTATGACGGCTTGATATTGTGCCCTAGGTTTATGCATATCATGCATACAGTGTGCCCTTAATGATACTTGTACGTACAGGTGTACTTGTAGTTTTTCTTCTCAAACTATATCAGCGCTCACAGATGAGATGAGATACTAACTGTTGCTCTGCAAAGTATCAAGTTTAGTTGTGTAGAACTTCTCATGTCACTAGAAAATTCTGAGAATGCATGAAAAGTTGAAATAAACTTCTGTCCATAGAAGAAGTGCTTGAAAGTACGAAAGGAAGCGGCATGATTGTTGCTCTGTTTCCAAATGATCCAATGTGGTACTTGAGCAATACACAGACTTGTAGTAAGAAATGAATGATTTCTTAAATCATAGATCACTGCCGACTATTCTCGAACAGATCCACATTTGAGAGGACTTTTCGTTTTTGTAGTCTTTAGGATTGAGAAATGAAAGACTAGTGTTCAATTGGATGATGGTTGTGTTGTAATAAAATCTTGTAAAAATGGATGGAAATCAGTCTTGGTGTGAGTCATTTCATGTAGCAAGTATTCAGTTGGAGTTATCATAGATCTATTTCGATTTGTTTTCCTTACGAAGATATTCAAACAGTTTTCTGAAACAATAGGTGTAATATATAACTTAATATATTTCTTTTAACACTGTGTTATTTGTAAAGAAATGTCCCCAAAAAAGTTAATGACTACTATGAATGACAATGGTAAAAAAAAGCTTTTAAGATACCTTAGAAATCAAAGACACAAGGGTACACAGTCAAAAGTGACTGACTTTCATAAAAGACCTCGATTTTCCTCAGTTTTCGAAGGCCCATATGTCACACCATCTACTGAAACTGCACAAAGCTAAAATGGCAGAAATATTGACAAAAAAGCTCCATATTCAGCCACCCGTATAAGCCGTTCTAGTAATGTTTGCCTCAAAATTAAATGATATAAAGCTAAAATGGTTCTTTCCCGATAAATCAGTGATACTTAGGTAGTCAGGATGAGCCCCAAGGTCAAGAACAAGAGCAAGAAAGACCTGGACTAAAACCCCCATAAGAGCCCATCGCGTTTCCCCACTCGCGAAATGGCCAAATCTGGGAATGAGCGAGGCTTCGTTAGTGAGATACGCGCCTTTTCGGAACGGGGGCCTGAAAACGGGGGTGTGATAGGGGATGAATATCCGCTTTGTTCATTTTAGAAAAATCAAACTTTTGCCATTTTTCGGCCCCCTTCTTTACAGAATATACTCCTTACGATCTCTATTAAATACTTCGTTAATATCTTCTCCCGAACTACCTCCATTCCTGAGTTACACGCAAAAATGCGTTTTTGCGATCAGCTGATCGCTTGCAGAACGTGCTCTCAGCCTTGCAGAAGCCAACTTTTCGCCGTCGGATACATTACCATATGAATGAAAACCAAGCAGATGTCAGCTAGTGGGGCATATTGTGACTTACTCTTAAAGGGATTGCTACAGTCTACGCTGAAATAATAAATAAATACACTCACGTCGGAAGCAAACTGACGGACAACGATGGTATTGTGATATTCTATGTGGCATAAACTTGTCAGTATTTATATTAAAGTCTGATGGAATGTGAGTACATGTCATATGTATATGTATACAAGGTTACCATAGTGTTACACTGTAGCTGATTTCACGCGTTTAAAAAACTTGTAAGCGGTACTGGCAAGCCCAGAACCTCTTGCCAACTTCAGGCGGCCATACAGTTCCCTCCACGGATACAACTCGAGACCCTCCTTGAAAAGAAATCGCCTCTCTACCCCTAGAAACAAGCGTTGTCCCGCTAGAAGTCTGTGCAGGACTGCCAGGAAATTAGGACTTTGCAGACGGTCTCACAGCGACACCTAGCAGCTCATATCAAAACGCAGTACGAGACCAGTCGTCTGGTAAATGCATGGTGGTAAGTACAATGGTGAGGCAACGCCCACCCTGGTAAATGCTGGTTGGTTGAAAACATTATGACGTGATGAGACGGCCATGTTGGCGGGAAGCGACGAGTGGGGCGACGAAAATTAGGTACAAAACCGTGTATTAAAGTCACTCTATGTAGTTTTTTGACAATACAAAAAGTATATTTTTTATTCTTTTCTTTACATAGTACATTGGCTTAACCCATTAGTATTCCAAAATTATACTCCACAGCAAAAATACAACATCCTTGCTCCTTAGAAGCTTAGAAAACTGTGAATGATCTTCTATTCAACCTCTGGCCAAACCACACATATGGTATTGTCCACTCCCAGTGGTTTGACCTACATCCCAGTGGGGTGTCAGTTGATAGCTTACCAGTTTCTGAAATACCTAATCGTTTACCAGATTTTTTATCTCTTTTGAAGGGATAATGACCACAGTTTATTCATGCCCAACAAAATACTCTAAGTTGATAATTATATTCCACCACATGTGAAAGATATGAGTTTTTTCTAAGGAGGGTATATCTTGTGACATCTGCCCCTGTCTATCAAGCCTGGCATGCCCGGGCCAATTAGCCACCCCAGGGGGCAACCCCTGTATGTTGTTGTTGTTGTTGTCCTTAGCAAACCGGTGGCACCGGGAACTGAAGAAGGACTGTTTGAACGGACAAAATATACGAAAAAAATGTGAAATAATGACACAAATGTGTTGAAAAGTGATAGTAACTGCTAATAACACCGAAATTCAGTATAATTAGAATATTTCAATTTTTTGCGCAAAAAACTACATACAGTGCCTTTAAATCGTGACTTGTAACGCTAACAAGTTCCAACTGCACAAGAAAGGTTCAAGACATAATATTCAATGTGTATCAGGACAAAGACACTGCATACTAACTGTCTATGTACATTTTATTACTTGGAATGTAGGCCGTCTTTGACTGCAAGATGCTTTGCAATTTACCTGCAGTATTGATATGAACTGCTAGAGGTCGCTGTGAGACCGTCCGCAGAGGCCCGGTTTCAAGTTTCATAGTTGTGATACTACTATCCGCCACTGGAGGGCGCTTTTTTGACACCGTAAGACTGTCGTGTGTGATGATAGGCATAGGGATAGGGATTTGTAATACCCGGAGTGACTCACTGAGTTCATAACATAAGATTTTGTAGTAAATACATGGAGAATCGTCAGGGTGATACGGCTTGGATCTCGCGACAAGTTCTGAGCCTGGCTTTACAATTACGTGTGGGCGGGGCATTGCCTAACACTGTATCATAAATTGGTACGCACTCACACTACATTAGACCCAGGACATTTTACATAATACCTGGTGACCAGTTTATGCCACATAAAATATAAGATTACATCATCATTATCCGCCATTTTGCTTCCATTGAAAATACGTGTATTGTAGCGTAGACTGTTGAGAAATTAATGATATTCCCTCCTGACATCTGCTTGGTTTTCATTCATATGGTAATGTTTCTGACAGCTAAAAGTTGGCTTCTGCAAGGCTGAGAGCACGTTCTGCAAGCGATCAGCTGATCGCAAAAACGAATTTTTACGTATAACTCGAGAACGGAGAAAATTCGGGAGAAGATATTAAGCAAGTATATAATTGAGACCATAAGGACTATACTCTGAAAAGAAAGGCTCCGAAAAATGCCAAAAGTTTGATTTTTCTAAAATGAAAAAAGCGGATATTCATCCCTTATCACACCCCCGTTTTCGAGCCCCCGTTCCGAAAAGGTCCGTATCTCGCAAAGGAAGCCTCGCTCATTCCCAGATTTGGCCATTTCGCGACTTGGGAAACGAGATGGGCTCTTATGGGGGTTTTACTCCAAGTCTTTCTTGCTCTTGTTCTTGACCTTGGGGCTAGCACAGACTACCAAAATATCACTAATTTATCAGGAAAGAACCATTTTAGTCTTATATCTTTTCATTTTGAGACAAAAATTCCTAGAACGGCTCATACAAGCGGCTGAATATGGACCTTTTTTTTGCCAATATTTCTGCCATTTCCATGGGTTGCCCAGTTTCAAAAGATGGCATACGCTTTTTTTTTTCTTTTAAAAGATGAGGAAAAACAATGCCAATCATTTAAATAAGTCAGTGTTGACTTGGGTATTGCCTGTGTTTTTGATTTCTAAGGCATCTTGAAAGTTTTCAAGTTGAAATTGTCTTCGTGGTAGTGGTCAATATTTCTAAAATCACAAATGAAAACCTTGTATAACTTTCTGCATTTCTTGTCACATTAAAAGTGAGTTTTTTCATTTGTGGTTTGCTTGATGTTAAAACAAAAATCCAGCCTTGATAAATGTCTTCATCCACATATTTATTCTGAGACACAGCAGAAAAAACACATTACTGTAACATCACGAACCGAAAACACAGGACTGGAACTGGAATGCTTTGTTTGCCATCTACAGTCACAGAGACAAGATGATGCTCAACTCCTGGGGATCAAGAGGAAAATATCTAGAGATTTCTAGTGTTACACTGAAGGGTTGTTACACTGGGTATACAGAAATAGATTCACAAAGTAAGACTGTAGTCAAGGCAAAGAACAGAAGTCTGAAGGTAATACTGTAGCAAGAAAATAATATCCTTGGTAATAATCTTGGGTCAATCTGAAACATTTCCATAATTCCATCCTTTCTTGCAAAGATGTTTCATCATACAAGCACATTACAAAAATTACTGACAGTAACGAAATACTGTATTGAATAATTCTGGGATGTAAAAGACAATCTTGCAGTAAGTCCACATTCTACAGTAACTATCCTTACTGAATTTGCTACGTGTGCTAAGGGAGAGGCTAAAACATCCTGAGTTACAGTACAGCAACTACATGTACATGGTAAATCAGTATTTTAAAGGCAACACTGTCTGCTTCTTTGTAAACCATTCCTTGGGTATCGCTAATACCAACAGCAGAGGTAGGTGACCGTAAGTGTAAGTACATGAAGTACTAGTATTGTTCGAAGCTACCTTACTTATCTTTTTGACAAAGCCTTAATTGCAGGGGACACAGTATTTTTCCTAATAAACATCATTTCACCATTCTTTACCCCCATGTCTTAGCAATTGTACCAGGAAGTGATTTTCTGAAGTGCAAGTCTAGAGGACCTCTTTCATCAAACTGAGAAAGAATTCGTCGATGAAGGTTAGACATCCAGGTAATACGATATGCCAAAAAACAGTTACTCAAGCAACTGGATATGATTTTGAAAACGTCAGACGTTTCAGCTAGTATCCACTAGCTTTCGTCAGTGACTGAGAGACCAGAGGGGAAAGCAGGTTTATATACACAACCTGTTGATTGATATGCAAATAAAGTGAAGACAAATTTTTGGAAGTCGAAAAAGGAACAAAAGTCAGACAAGTCAAGACAAGATGATGCAAACAACACTTAAGCTCCTGTCCTGTATAACAGGAGCTTTCAGACTAATTTGCATCATCTTGTCTTGACTTGTCTGACTTTTGTTCCTTTTTCGACTTCCAAAAATTTGTCTTCACTTTATTTGCATATCAATCAACAGGTTGTGTATATAAACCTGCTTTCCCCTCTGGTCTCTCAGTCACTGACGAAAGCTAGTGGATACTAGCTGAAACGTCTGACGTTTTCAAAATCATATCCAGTTGCTTGAGTAACTGTTTTTTGGCATGAGAAAGAATTCCTTGATTCTAAAAATGAAGTCACCCATCAGAGGACAGCAGATAAATATTTTTTGAGACAAGAATTTTCCCCAACAGTCTACAAACGTCACAGTAAGACTTCAGCAACTGAAGTTGAATATTTTCAATATTTTCCCCTATCAACATACAATATCTGCTGTCTGCTCTTGACTACTACAATGTGCACAGAGGCAAAATTACTTGTGACATTACGTGATAATGATTTCTTCTTGAGCCCTCTAATCTCATCGTACTATACTAGACATTTACATAGACTGTCTTGACTTTCCAACAATATAACCTACCTTAGCTTATATATAATTATGCTTCACATTTATCCATTGCTAGACAAACTTTGTAAAACACATTGTAGAATACTTTAGTCACTAACAAATGCTGCTACAAGTAAGATGTTTATATTCAATTTTTGGAAGCCGTCATATTTCTAGGGGAATCTTAATTTTTCATCAACAACTTGTTCAAATAAAAAATTATATGTAGTAGATGGCAGAAATTTTTAATCACATTGTAGATTACAATATTTTTCAAAGGCTTCCAATCTTTCAAACTCAACAATTCAGCTCTATTATTAAATAACAATCTGTCCACAATACATAATGACCATCCCTATTCTGGTTGGTATGACCCGACCAACACACATAGAACTTGTCAGAAAAGGACCATTCCAATAAGTAAACAGGGGTGTTGATGAAATATCTCAGTATTGCACAGCTGGAAGAGACTGTCAGCAGGAACAGATGACTCCTTACTTCCTAGTCCATGAACTTTCTGTTGGGGTTGGACCCGAATAACGTTGTCCGGATTTCTGGCATCATCTGGAGAAGTTATGAAAACAACAACAACAAAAAATTATTAGAGCTGCTAGTAATGTAAAGAGTAAAGACCAAAATTTCAGTAGTGTACGTAGTCCAGTGGTTAGTGACCCTGTCTCTTGACCAAGAAGTTGGGAGTTTGAATCCCGAATTTGTTGCTCACCCAACATGCATGCTACTGGAAAGGGTAACAGTTCTTACGGCGGGACATTAAGCTGTGTTCCACTATTTATTGAGCTAGGGGAAATTCAACAGTACAAAGAGTACAAAGAGTACAAACTGTACATAGCATTTGTTTTCTCTGTCATGACCAGTGCTCTTCAGTGAACTGAAACTTGTTTGAAATCATTTCCTTTCTTTCCTTTTTTTTCTGTGCATTACAATTGTGCAGCCTTATTACAGTCAAGCCAGTCTATAAACAAACAAACAAATAAACAAACAAACCTGTGTGCTCATCATCTCCAGCCGACTCTCCAGTGTGTTGGTGACCTTGATTCTGTTGTTAGGAGACAGAAACTCTATACCTCCAGACCTGAGGGAAAGGAAAAAAACATCACAACCCTTCACCACCACATTTTAATGTGAAGTTTTATTTATTCGTGACACCAAAAATAAGCAGGGATAAAATTGCTGGATTGCGAAAAGTTTGCGTACACAAATTACATATGTGTCCAAACAATTAGACCAGTTTCCTGGTTTCCTATATTTTGTAGTCTTCTCGTAATAGATGTAACTTAAAATGAACACCTATTACATTATATTCATGCTAAAGCAGTGAACTATAGAACTACGTAATCACAGAAAGATTTATCTTCCCTGTACCAGGCAAAATCACTTTACAATCTGACTCTTCAAATAGGATTTCAGTTTTATTCAAATGTACAAATACATGTAGCTATCAAGGTGTAAGTTTGAATTATAGACATAGATATTTTCACACTAAAAGTTCTTCTAAAAAGTTTGCCCAATGGCAACAAACACAGGAGAAATACTCACACATCAGATCCCAGGAAGTTCTGTTCATCTACGGTGATTTTACAGTCCTTTTTAGTCAGCTGCTTGTAGGTAGTGATCACCTGTGGTGTCAAGTCCTGGGGAGGAACAAAGGAAAGAGAACATTTTAGGAACATTTCTTAGTTTTTTACTGTCAGTTTACTCAGTTACAATTTGAATAGAGTCAAATGGGGTTAAGGTGAAGAAAGGGAGTAGAGGTACATCAGCTAAAAGCATCTAAAAGCACCACTTAAAATCTTCTATAGTATTACATGTAACCATTTCTGAGTTAGGAACATGAAAATGTAAAATGGAGAAAATGGAAAATGGAAAGGAAGAATGAAGGAGGAAAAACCAATAGGAAAACCACAGGATATACCTAGTAACCATAGTAACTTTGACAGAAGTAAAAAAACAATTTAGCAGAAGATGAAGAAGGGAAAGAGGTAGATGACAAGTAACTGCATGACACTCAACGAGTTTGAAACAAAGAAAAAGAAAACAATGCAAGGAGAGAATGAGGGAGGGAGGAAGAAAGACTGATATGAAACTAAAGAAAACAACATGCTAGTAAAATGCTGAACTTTATTCCAACACAAGGGTTACACAGACATCAAATTTTACTATCTTTCACGATAAAAAAAATTAAAATGACATGCCGCTGACCTTGACGAGTTTGACGTCCACCTGTCGACATCTGAGTGTGACGGCCGGCTCCAGCAGCTGACACAGACTCTGCACCATCAGACCCTCCATCACCTGCCGGTACTTCACCGGGTTCTTGGTGACCTCGCCCAGCCTCTGCCGACACTCCTCCAGGATACTCTGCTGGGGGAAACGGACAGCAACACAGGCACCAAAATTACACCGGGGTTTGGACGATATATTGTAACCAGATAATGACTGCCTGACACTCAAACTTTAGTCAAAGACAACCCATACCAGGATGTTGTCAGAGTACATAAGAAAAAGCTTTCATTTCTGAAATTGTTTCCCTAATACTACTGCACACACTGTACTTTTTCTCTTTCCCCTCAACATCCAAGCAGCACTACAGAACATGGTTTGGACATGTGTTGGACATATAAGTAACAAATCAATCAATGCCTAGCCCAGTAGGTCTAGGCTAGGATGGAAAAAATTCTTCATTCCATCTGCTTTTCAGAACAAAATCAAAAAACTTCATGACATTTTCATTAGGCTACAGGCAAGCCAACCCACATGTCATTTGAAATCTGCCCCCAAAAATGGGTGAACGACAGCTAGGGACAAGGAGTACAAAATTGTCTGGAGGAGCATGCCCACATCTACAAGAAATGTTAAACTAACACCTATGAACCAACCAACCTTTATATGATCTTCTCTGGCCTGAAGAACCTTCATTCTGGCCTGGTTCAACAAGTTGGAGTTTTGGCTGAAAGGAAAAAAAATTCAGACTGTCAGTGTCAACTTCTACAAAGGAAAGCCTGACATGTGCCTAAAAGACTGACATGTGTTTGGATCGATTTTATACTGAATCATAGTTGCTACTACTCTCATACAAATGCAAATACTTTATAATCTTTAAACCAGATTTATGGACAGGTCAATGTTGGCTACCTATAACCACCAAAGAAGAACCTTATCATATTGTGCTGCAGTGTGCACAATACACTGCACATGCATCTTCTGGCTTCTACTGCAAACAATAGTGATGATACATGTAGTGAAAACTGACCCTAACCCCCCAGCCAGACCCAGAATAAAATTAGGATACTTTCTAAAAAATATGAAATCACTAGAACTTAGTAGAAGTGCTATTCTAAGTCTTACATCTTCTTCTGCTGCTCAACTTGCTTCTCCTTCTTCTCATAGAACTCCATGATCTTGACGCGCTGCATCTGGACCAGACGACCCTTCTCAATGTTAAACTCCTCCTCAGCCTGGGGAAAAGGGAACCGGTTTCAACAGTGCCAACGTTTCATCCCTCAAGTGTCATATCACAGAGCTCATCAGCTCAAAAAAATTATGTTCCTTGCAGGGATCCACATAAAAATGGCTAGCTTCAGAGGTTTTTTCTAAGGTTGGTCAGGAAACAGGAAACACAACATTTTTTCCTAGGCCTTATCAAATGGCTCAAGACCTCTTCTTATTCGATCCAATTGACTTTGATATAAATAGATATACTTTTTAACATGAGTACCATCTTTGTGTCTTACCTTTGCATCTATCTCCTCGGCTTTTTCATTGGCCTCCTGCTCAATGAAGGCCATCATGTGTTTGATCTGAAATATCCAACAAAAACCAATTCAGCAAAATTGTGCGACATGATCTATGTATTACATAATTTCTATATCTACATGTTCATAACTAGGTATAATTTCCGTCATCTTGAAATTATGGAATAAATATCGGGCTGTTCCAAAAAATAACTGAGGATGCTTCTAGCCCACCCCTGTTTTGATGTCTCAGTCCTATAATTTCTGGGCTTTAAACCCCCTCTGCCTCAAAATGCCCCTCAGAAATTTTGAGTAGGCATAAAATTTGTGTGTTTTCCATCAGTGCTTTCATATAAAGTGTATCACTCCTCTTTGCCTCTACTAGTTTATACTTTACATAAAAAAGGTATCAGTGTGTCTAATTGAATTGATGGGTGGGAACAGAGGCGGGGAAAAAGATTACCACCCTGCTGAGAAGACAATGATCTCACACTCACATAGCCGCGGCGACTGTTGCAGGGCTTCTCTTGCTTGCAGTCTTTTACATTAGCCCTAACAACAAGACTGCAAGCAAGAGAAGCCCTGCAACAGTCGCCGCGGCTAACACTCACACTACTGATAAGAGGACAGGGGAGGGAAAGTGATTATCACCTTGCTGAGAAGGCAAGGGAGTGATTGTTATTCGTGAGGGGGCGGAGAAAGGATTTGTTGCAAAGAAAAAATACAGTCAACACCTGTACACAAATATGAGGACAATTTATGGTTATTTTCTTCCAATCTAACGTTAAATTTGTAGACACAGAAGGCCATGATCCAATATTCACTTTAAGAAGGCTGAACCACGTGTTTGAAATCTTATAGAACTCAGAAATATATTCTGATTATCCGATGACCGGCGAAAAGGACGACCCTGCCCACCCCACCTTGGTCGACCGCAAAATGTCACGCTACGAAAAACGTCTTAAAAACCACCAAATTTACCTGTTTCTGAACATCTGCGTCACTCAGCGCCATCTTGATGTAGTCTTCTACTCGTCCGTGTACTTAGAGGGTCAAAACAAACGACTACTTTCCCTTAAAATTCACCAAAATGACAGAAAAGGTGATTCCTCCACGGAGATTTCTAAGATCATGTGATTTTGCGGTCAGCCTCGCGAAGAACTGTGGGTAAAGAATGTACCACTTTTTTAAAGGGGATCTTTTTAACTACGTACTTTAGTTCGAGTCTAAACGTAAGGCAAGAAAGAAATAAAAAGTACCTATATATTTTCTAGTATTACATATAGTCAATAGTTATACTGAATTTTTAAATGTTTTGTCTCATAGTCATTAATTTTAATGAATTCAGAAATTATGATTTTCTTATGCCCCTCCAAATAAGTTTTGAACTAGACCATAAATGATTATTGAAACTGACACATGTGATGCCCATATGATCCTGTGTTTTTACCTGTACAGGTGAGTAGGATAGACAGGTAAAACTTTAACCAAATCATAGAAACCAACAATCATATCAGCAACTCATGTAGCCTATTTTTCCAACAGTTTATTCATATGTAGAATATTGAAATTGTCTTGTCTGATTTTGGCAGTGGTAACTTTATGTATCATCAGTGTTCAACACCCTTTTATAACGTTAAAGCTTGTGCAATTCTTGATGCTCAATGTAGGTGACTTTTCTACCTTCCCGACAATGGCTTCGGACTTGGAGGAAGGCGCAGTGTTGTCAGACGTCCATATCGATGTCCATCCTTCCAATCAGAAGTCCCACGGTGAGTTCACCCTTACCGTCTTCAACTTTACTGTCCCACAATCTGACAACAACTCCAGCGATTCTGAAGATGATTCAGATTCTGAAGAAATACGCGAACCAGAGGCAAAGTGTTTAAGAACTGCGGAAGAAACAGTATGTGTGGATGAAGATGGCGATTTGGTCTTACAAAGACGTAAAACAAATTGTACAGAAATGGAAGTCCATATCCAGCATGCAATGGCTACTCCACTAGACACAGTAGGACTACAAGTTTGGAGAGGGGCACTTCTAATGTGTGACTTTATTCTACACAACCAAGATGTCTTCAAGTCTCACAGTATCTTAGAGCTCGGAGGGGGCGTTGGTCTTGTGAGCATCGTAGCTGGAGCTGTGGGGGCCTCCAAAGTCTACTGTACTGATATCGGAGACAGGCTTCTAGAACTATGCAGGGAAAACGTCTCAAGAAATGAGCACTTGTTCCAGCCACTCAGTGCTAGTGACAAGAAAGTGGTTGTTAAGAGGTTAGATTGGTTGGAAGAAGAATTCCAAAAAGTTGATGAAACAGAAAAAAGTTGTGTGAAGTCACTGTCAGAGTGGACTAAAGCAGATCTTGAGGATTTAGAAAAAAATGTTGACATCATACTCGCGGCAGATGTTGCATATGATAATGAACTAACAGACGGGTTCTTTAAATCGGTGTTTAATCTCATTACTTGTGGACAACCGAAGACACTGTATGTAGCACTTGAGCGCAGGTATAACTTCACCCTTGAGGACTTAGATGTCACTTGTAAGTCTTACGATCATTTCAGAAAGTGCCTATGTGATCTAGAGGGTGTGTATGAGTGTATAGAAGAGTCAGCAGACAGTGAGTCAAGTTCTCAGGCAAAAATACAAAGCTCTGAGTGGTCCAAGATTACAGAGAGTCAGAAGGAAGAAATAGGAAGAAAGGAACATAGGGCAGAACCTATAAGATTTCTGGAGGTGAAATCTGAACAAGTCTCAACAGACTTTCCTCAGTACTCTGACTACACAAGGGTGAAAGAGCTGGAACTCTGGAAAGTCAGCTCCAAATTTCTCTCCTTAGATTCTTAGTTTTTTATTACCTGTCATCAGTAGGACTCTAAAATGATTATAAGCCAACCAATCACTTAGAAGCTAGCTGCTTTGTCAGTAGCTATTTCCAGCTTGTAATTGCTGCTTTTCCTCTGGACCTGCAAATAAATGAGTTTGACTAATCACTTATGATCTACTTGATTCAAAGCCTGAAAGAGGAACTGGTACAAACAATGTTCACAATATGAATCTATAACCAAATAGCCAGTGTGCAGGTAAAGAATAGCAGATTATGGAATTTTTGACAAGACCTTTAGGAGGCGTTACAAGCTAATACTGTATCTCTTCTCATCTGTTTTGCAGGTCTGGGGGGAACTGCAACTGTTGAAATTCAACATAAAAATCTGCAGTCCAGATAGACTTTTTGAACACCTGTTGAGATCATAACATAACTCAACTTCTTTGAATGCAAACAGAAAGTTCCAACATAGTCAAACAACTTGCAAGGGAAGTTAAAGCAACGTTCAAGTTTTTCTAATGTGCAAAAGGGATTGCTGCCCTCTCCTGAACTAATACAAAAATAATATGGAGGATTACATCAAAGAAAGAGAAGACAGAGAAGTCATTTGGTCCCTGTTGTCAAGGGAAGTAGAGACGCTAAACCAATTGAAGCTTTGTGAAAAGTTTGAAGTGCTATTTTATGAACGACAGGGAAAGAGGTTAGAAACAGATCAGGACACAAATTACAACAATGCTGAGCCTTGTTATCCAACCTTAGAAAAGAAAGATGGTTTTCAAGAAGTGGAAGACAAAAGAGTTTTGCACCTTGCACTGTCAGAGGATGCAGAAAGGTTGAGGCAGTTGAAGTTCAATGAACAATGTGAAGCACAATATCATGAAAGACAAGTAGTCAACATTTCTAGCAATGTACATGTAAACCAGGATGGTTTTGACAAAGATCCTGACAACAAAATAGGAAATATCAACATAGGGAATGTAGAAGAAGAAAGAACTGAACATGATACAGAACTTGAGAAACTAGTTAAGATGGAAGAGGAAGGCAAAGAAGAAGAAGAGGAGGAGCAGATAAATTGTTACCCAGAAGATGAGAAGGAAGGAACTGAAATAGATGATGATGACCAAGATGGCTGCAATGCAAAGCAACCACCTGTTACAGAATTCGAAGTGCATTCTTGGATAGGTACAGATTCTCCAATAGAAATGAAGAAAGTTGTTTTGGAGGAGCAAAATAAAGAGGAAGAAAGAAGTTTCCAGTCAGTTGCTATCCAGACAGAAAATAGTAGTAGTACTTCTGATAATGAAAATCTGAGAAAGGATACCAGAGAGAGTGAAACACAGACTGACCCACCAGACATAACTTCAAGTGACAAGGACCTGACAAAAGTAGCAGCAAGTTTGGGTACAGATTCAGAGCTGCTGAAAACGATGAGGGAGGAAAGAAGCAAAAGGCTGGTGATGGAGCAGATGGTGAAGATTGTTGAATCTGAGGCCAACGAACAGAGATACCAGCTTCTGGCTGAGAAGAACAGAGCAGACAAGCTAGAGATGGACTTGATTGACACCAAGGTATGAAAGAAGATTTTTTTTTTTTCCTTTCAGAATTTGTAACTGTTATATGTCAGTTTTCTCAGCAAAAAAACAAAGTTTTTACATATTATTAAAATGTATTTTAACAGAGTTGGCCATTCTGTTTGTAGAAGTTACAGCAACATGATAAAGTTTGAGTCAATTAAAGGTGCCCTAAGCGATATCAGGGCATTAAAATAGGAAATATTTAGAACAAGACAATCTGTATGGTATTGACACATACCACCAAGTATCAGCACATTTGCATCATTATTTCATACGTTTGGCGTTTGAAACAGCACAGAAACTAGCCCAGAGACAAGTTGCTTGATTTATCGGGGCCTCCATTTAATCGGCCCCAAAATCCACCAAGTAACCGTTTCCCGTCGACAATTTTCGGGAACTTCCGCGAAAAATGGAACGCGCTGCCTTGGTTCCATGGATCGAACGCAAGAGTTCGAAACCGATTGACTTCAAATTTGACGATTTTTGAATGGTCAGAACCTTGTATTCAATTCCTCTTTTTGTATATACTTGAATGTTATCATATCACTTATTATATCGCATGTGGTAGCCACATTCATACAGTTTCTCATACCAAGAAACGAATTTTATGACATTACGCGAAATGTATCAATATGTAGCGGAAACTCAGGATGACCTGCAGTTCGACTGATTCAGCGCGTTCGTGGTTAACCACGTGACTCGTCCTCGGCTCTGGTCGGAAGAAGTCGGAAGTGTTCGCGAGCGCTCGGAAATTTCAAAAATGGCCGACACCACTGCCGGTGGCGGGAGGCACGTAGTTTTTCACGGCGTTCGTACGGCAAAGCGGCGTCGAATTTTTGCTCCATGACTATCGGTATGGGATAGGATAGGGTTGATTCAACATACTGCGTGAAAATGTGACAAAAAGACAGACTTTTGAAATTGAATGCTCCCAGCCTACTATCGGCCAGATATCGCTTAGGGCACCTTTAAGGTATTGTTCTTCAGACTTCTACTAGTAAATAAAATTTATTGCATTGTTTATTTCAGGCTGAGTTGTCACACACCACTAGTCTGGCTGTGGAGTACAAAACCAGAGTTTTCGACCTGGAGGACAGTCTACAAGGAGCTAGGAAAATGGTGAGGTGGTTAATATTTTACTGCACACAAAAGGGCAACCATGTTTAGTTCTTAGCTACTTAGGTATCTTTTTGTATATGTGTTTACCTCAGGCACTGATGATTTGTCAAGTGCATGCTGAAGCCTGTAGAATTGTATTCTGGTCACACTCACAAGGTTTGCAGTATACAAGAAGGTGCCAAAGAACTTGGCTCATACATTAGTAAAGTTCAAGTCTCTTGGAGGGTCAGATCAGAACTTTCAGTTACTGTGCTTAGGAATTGACTAAGGGCTGATTCAAGGGTAATTTTGTAGCTTTTGAGCATTTGACAGATGGTAACAATGTATGACGTAATTTGCACCACTGTAAGATTTTGAATGTATTCAATCTCGATCATTCTTTCATTCTTTCTTTTTTTCAGATCACGAATTTAGAAGAAAAGCTGACTGGAACTGAGTATTTCAAAGGGTATGTAAGATTTAGGAAACTGCTAGAAAACTGCAAATGTCGTACAGTTGAATTTCAATAATTGTATATGTTTTTTCTCTTTGTCTACTTAAAATTGTGTTTTTAGTCTATCATGTATGGCACATTCATGTTTTTCCATTTAGTGGAGTGGACTATATGTTGGAAAATAAGTTGGCACAGACCAGGACCACAGAGGCAGAGAAAAAATTGCATGGTGAGTTTTACAACCAAGTATTTCAATTTACTAATTGAGTCATGGATATTATGTTACACAGTGTTACAGATTAACAGATTGCTTTTTGAAAGATATCTGATTTATTTCTTTACTTTTTGTAAGTTGACTCACGGTGTAAAAGAAGTAACATGACCTTAACTTTTAAGGAACTTTCTATTTTTCAGGTGTGCAAGAAGAACTTCTTCAAGCAAGGAATGAAATCAATCGACTCCTGGAGAAACTGTCAGAAGTCAACAGAGAAAAGTAAGCAATCTTTCTAACATTTGTGAGAAAGTTAAAAAAAACAGTACCCTTTACAAATAATGACAATAGTGGAAAAATTGTCTTTGTTCTGCTTTTAATTTTCAGCATTTGAGCATTGGGTCACCAACCAGGGTCATCATTGTTTAGCAACATAATGTCAATTGCCCTTTTCCATATTGGCCTTAAAGGCTTTGTTATACATGTACATGTAAGTTACAAAAAAGACTTTTAAGTTCCTGTATTGTAGAGAAGACCTTTCGTGTTGCTAAGATACCTGAAACTTAAATATTGCAAAAACAAACAAACATGACCTGTTTGGTCACTTCCTCACAAAATCTATAAGCTAAAACATATTTATTCTGATAACAAACTTTATGCTGTGTTACCTGTCATATAATGTATGACATTTTTATGTTAATATCAGAATCTGATTTTTGGGACTCCAATGTAGGTCAGAAATGGTGTCCAGTACAGTACACCTGGAGTTACTGAGGATAGCAGATGAAAGAGCAGCACAGGCCGAGAAAAAAACCATGGAGCTTGAGAAACAGGTACATATTTGGCTTTCTGGTGTTAGTTACATCAAGGAGCTCCTTGGTTACATTTTTTCCTATTTCAAACACAATAACAATAATACTTAACAGTTTTTACAGCAAAATCATGAAAAAACTGTCTATGTCTATAATTCTATGTACTTTATTGATGATTGTAGATGTATAATGTTACAATAGACTACAGGTAATCAAATTTGTACCTTAAGTTCTTTAAAGGTGACACTGTTACCTTTTTGCCAGCTGCATGACACAAAGAAAACTCCACAACAGACTGGGAGAAATGTCGGTGACCGTAGCCCTGTCCAGTCCCCTGTAAAAGTAAGATAAACACATTTTTACTTTTCATTCTCTTCTTTAATATGTAAGAATTGCATACAAAATGTTTTTTTTTTCTATTCCTTTTACTGTGCCATAGTCTACAAATTAATTACAGTCTGTTTAACATAATCTATCAGAGATCACTGGACTAGAAAGCCTGCCATATATAGGCAAAGACCTTTTAAGTGTACCCATTGTGACTTAAACCGTGCCTGAGGTGTTCTTATGAGTATCTGTGTCACCTTTCCTGGATGTCAACCAGACAATTGGACAAGGGTCGGCCCACTGGTAAAGTTCGGGGGGGGGGTCAATTTTATTTCAAAGTAAAAAAGTGGGTACTCAAGCCAGAATACCTTCAACTTAACGTTTGGTAAGATGGAAATGAAAACAAAAGATGGTGTAAAAATTTTCATGAAGGCTCACTGATCTTTCAATTGGAATGTTTCAAATTGTTTAGCCAAGGACGTTGTCTTTATCTATGGGTGATCTTTTTCCTATGAGGTCACTTCCTCAAAACAACAAGTGAGAGTATCAGTTCCTTTACTTTTTTATCAGTCACTGCTCAGATTTCATTTTTACATGTAGGAATCATTCAGAGAAGAGGCCATTCTACAGCTTGGGTTGAAAAATAACTCACTATATTTTGTGATATCGCAACTTTCTTTGTTTTGTTTTGTTGACAAAGTTGTCAGAGATAGTGCCAAGGCCCTCCAGGGCACATACCGTCAGCGGCCTAATGAGCATCCCAGAACTGCCGGATTTTTCCACCACAAAACCAGACATCACCAAAGTGTTGCCCTCTCTGCCACACACCACAGCAAAACAGGTCACCCCTCTACTAGGTAGGTAGAAATTCCATGTTGTTGGATTAATTTACATCACTGTGCACCTAGAATGCTTCTTTTGTAAGTTGTAAATCATAACCTGTTATCAGGATTTTGCTCTCTGACATTCAGAAACGAAACATAGCTTTCAACACATTCAAAACAAAACAGGTCAGTTTTTTGGCTGAATTTCCATAATTCCAATGCTTTCTAGATTCATTAAAATTTAGTTAAACATTCTCACGTTCTAAATAGAAGGCATCAGAAGTCTTTAAAGAATTTTCACTTTTTGAATACAAACTGTAGAAAAATTTGTTCATGTAGTAACTCGAGTCATACATTTCTTTCTATAAGCGTATAGTATTACATACATTTATGATATCCTTTTTCCCTTTATTGTTTCACATGAGATGACATTTCAGGCTCACTTGACTTCCCCCAAAAGACCTTCTGTCAAACAAATATGAATAGTAACAAATAAATGTCATGACATGTTATATCAACACACTTGTAAACATAACAGGGAACATTGAAGTAAAGTAAATACTCTTTGTGAATCACTGTAACTAAAAACAGTCCAGACACCCTGGTCTCACGTCTGGTTGGTGTGTTTCTCCCAGCCAATGAAAACAGTGACTCAGAGGGCTGGTCATCAGAAGAGGAAACTCCCAAGCCAGTCCCAGCGAGGGACAGTCCAAAATCCACAGCCAAAGGGCCGCTGCATACAAGAATCGGGGTCAAACTTCCTGTTCCCGCATTTCTACAACAGACCAGAGAAGGTGCAAGGATACCAGGGAGCACTATCAGAGCAACTGAAAAAGAAAGGTAAGTTATATGCTCCCTACCATAAGTTCATATTCAAGGTTTTGTTCATCATATTTTGTAAAGACTAGCTGGGAATGTCCAAATATTTATGTTTCTGAAATGGAATAGTGCCTGGTTCTATTTCTGGGTTCTTTGACATTCTATGCTTCTTTAGAACATAGAAGCTTATTCTATAGAACTGTTTGTTCTACACTGAAGGATCCATGTGTTCTATCAACTGTTTTCAAAGTTCCTGTGATGACTTATGGATGCGATAAGTGCACTCGCGCTACTAGTTGCTCTTCTTTGCTTGATAGTAGCTTCAATTCTTTATAAGAAAATGTAAGTACATGTACTTTTGTTTGTAAGAACTGTTTGCGTATGCTTGTAAGTGCTTTTGTATAGTGTTTCTGTAGCGTTAAGACATATTTTCTTTATATTTTTTTTACCCAAACTCTTTATGGCGCAAAGAGTTGGGGTATTCAAAAATTTGTCATAATAGACATTATTCCTATCTACCAGGTTTGTTTAAGTGAGCATGTGAATATGTTGATTAATATTACTTGTGGCAGAGAAATTATTGATAGCTGATAGATATAATAAATGTTATGAAAATTTAAAATGATACTTTTCTTTATTTGCTAACTGTAGTAATTGCAAATTTTAGCCACCTGGACTCTATGGTGAGATAAAAAAAAGGAACACAAATGCTTTTAGACTAGGCACATAAATTATGCTAATGATGTACTTTACACTGCAACAGGCTTGGAAGCAGTGTTAAACCATGGAGTTCATGGTTAAACTAAGAGCTCACTTTTCTAAGTCATTTCTTTCTTCTTATCAGAAGCAAAGGGGTACTTGTTCTTTATTGACACTACTGGTTACCTAATTGAGTAATTCTCTGCTTATTCCTATTTTTGAACTTGCCTCAATATTTACTAACAAAAGGAAAGCATGTTTGTAAAAAAAAATTAGCAACTGTGGTTGTGAATGGATATGCTTATAAGAGAAACTTTATTTGCAAAATCATGCCCGAAGGCTAATTGCTTTTACAATCAAGTATAATACTCATTGCAAGAGTAGCTTATAAGAGATAGTGTGTAGTATGTGTTTTTGTAGGTGTAATGTTGATACATATCTTTGTATTTTTTAAACCCCAACTGACACAGTTGGGGTGTCCAAAAATTATTTTTTCATGAATATCCATTTTGTAAAGATAGTGGCCAATGTGTTATGGACGTCAATGTGCTATTATTGGTTGTACTTGTGGTGTAGAAATTTTCATAGTAGAAAAATATACAGATAACATGAAAATTTGACATGATGCAAGCTATGTTGTAGTTGCTAAATATGATATTTACACATTTTAGCCCACATAAATGTGGTTCATGGTGTGATACAAAAAAAAATAGACTTGTAGGAAAGGCACATAAATTATGTTAATGAGATAACTTGTATGGTGACTAACTTGGATCTGGTAGTGGTAGTCTTGTAGATGCAAATCCTTTTCTCAACATCACTGACTTAATTTTTTTACCTCACTCTGTCAAAGTATGGTTATGGTAGCCTGATGTGTGAGTGTGTAGTACCCATCCATATTTAAGGTCTGATGTTCCGCTCTTCTGTTGAGTTGCTTGTAAGTGCTTGTGTATAGTGTTTGTATGTGTAGTTGGGGACATATTTTCTTTACATTTTTTTTTACCCCATTAACTCTTAATGGCGCTAAGAGTTGGGGTATCCAAAAATTGGTCTTAATAGACCTAATTCCAATCACCTTGTTCAAGTCTCAAGTGAGGAACTGAATATGTTTTGATTGATATTACTTGTGGCAGAGAAATTATTGGTAGCAGGTGTTATGAAAATATAAGATGATACTATTCTTCATTTGCTAACCGTAGTAATGCTACCAGTAATTGCGAATTTTAGCCACCTGCACTTTATATGGTGTGATAAAAAAAAAGGATTACAAAGACTTTTTAGACCAGGGACATAAATTATGCTAATGAGGTACTTTGCACTGCAACAGGCTTGGAAGCAGTGTTAGATTACTTGTATGGTGACTGACTTGGATAATGTCCTTGATATAAGTAACATCCTTGTTTGCACACAGTGGTAGATACAAATTCTTTTCTCTACAACACTGACTTAATTTTTTTACCTCACTATGTCAAAGTATGTGTGAGTGAGTGTGTAGTACTCATCCATATTTTAGGTCTGAAGTTCCGCTCTTCTGTTGAGTTGCTTGTAAGTGCTTGTGTATAGTGTTTGTATGTGTAGCGTTCAGACATATTTTCTTTACATTTTTTTTACCCCATTAACTCTTAAAGGCACTCTATGTAGTTTTTTGACAATACAAAAAGTATATTTTTCATTCTTTTCTTTACATAGTACATTAACTTAACCCTTTAGTATTCCAAAATCATACTCCTCAACAAAAAAATACAACATCCTTGCTCCATAGAAGCTTAGAAAACTGTGAATGATCTTCTATACAACCTCTGGCCAAACCGCACATATGGTACATTGTATTGTCCACTGCTAGTGGTTTGACCTACATCCCAGTGGGGTGTCAGTTGATAGCTTACCAGTTTCTGAAATACCTAATCGTTTACCAGATTTTTATCTCTTTTGAAGGGATAATGACCACAGTTTATTCATGCCCAACAAAATACTCCAAGTTGATAATTATATTCCACCAGACCTCATGTGAAAGATATGAGTGTTTTTCTAAGGAGGCTATATCTTGTCACATGTGCCCCTGTCAATCAAGCCTGGCAAGCCGGGTCAATTAGCCACCCTAGGGGGCAACCCCTGTATGTTGTTGTTGTTGTCCTCAGAGCAAACCGGTGGCACCGGGTACCCAAGAAGGACTGTTTGAACGGATACGTAAGAAATGTGAAATAATGACACAAATGTGTTGAAAAGTGATAGTAACTGTTAATAACACTGAAATTTAGTATAATTAGAATATTCCAAATTTTTGCGCAAAAAACTACATAGAGTGCCTTTAATAGCGCAAAGAGTTGGGGTATCCAAAAATTGGTCTTAATAGACCTTATTCCAAATACACTGTTAATAGGCTCAAATGAGGATCTCAATGTGTTTTGATTGATATTACTTGTGGCAGAGAAATTATTAATAGCAGATGTTATGAAAATTTAAGATGATACTATTCTTCATTTGCTAACTGTAGTAATGCTACCAGTAATTGCAAATTTTAGCCACCTGCACTCCATGGTGTGATAAAAAAAAAAGGATTACAAAGACTTTTTAGACCAGGCACATAAATTATGCTAATGAAGTACTTAACACTGCAACAGGCTTGGATACAGCAAGGCTCTTTGGATACCCACTTTTCAAAGTCATTTCCCTGGTCATTTCTTTCTTCTTATCAGGAGTAATTGTTCTATATCGATGCTACCGTTTACCTAATTCCCTTCTTATTCCATTTTTTTAAACTTCCATCAACATTTATTAATTGAAAAAGTACATTTGTAAAAAAAAAAATAGAAAGGCTGACATTTTCTTCGGAGCAAATGTAGCAAATGGCTTCACCACATTTCACAACATGGCAAGGAAAGAAGGAAACTTACAAATAATATAGAAATTTGACATGACACAAGCCATGGCCCAAAATAGTTCAACTAACTTAGCAAATGTAGTTCACTAGAATGGCCAAAAATTGTTTGACTAACTAAGCAAATGTAGTTCAGTAGCAAAGCTGGCTGCTTGGGTTTGGCACAGGTTCAATACCTGGTGTCCAGGGAACAGGGTAGACTGTACTTCTTTATATTTGTTTTCATCCCGTGGCGCCCCCGCAGAGCGTGAGACTGGGATATTAAAAATTTTCTACCAAAAAACAATTCGGTAGGGAATGCATTAGTTCAAACAAAGTTGTATGTTCAATATACACGCAGGATGTAAATGTCTTGTTGTGGGTACGTGAGTGGTTTCTGGGAATAAATTGATCACAATTTGCCTATCTTTCAGACGTTATTATGTTTTGTTCACTTGGATATTGAAAATGTTCATTTGCAGTCTTTTCTACATGGGACTTGCAGGCATATTTGCTAAAAAATCAAGGATTTGTGGTTTGGAACATAAATTATGTTAATGAGGTGGCAGCATCATGCCTGATCCTGTTGTCTATACCTACTTTTTCTAGCTATCTTACAGGCCATCAATTCCTAAGACATTAGAAAACATGACTACTAACATGACTAATACTAAACTGCTTTCAGTACCAATATATGATTGAACTTCTAATCATATCAATGCATTAATAATGAAAAAAAATTTAACAATCATGAAGACCAAAAGTTTCATCTTGTCAGGCAGGCTAGGCTAAAATGCACATGTATTTTGTGAATCTTCCTTTTGTTTCACACAACCCCACCTCAAGCGCGAGATTGGGGTGTCCAAAAAGTAGTTACAGTGTATTAGGTATTTTCACCCAATACAAACACCATTTATGAATAAAAAAGCTTTATTTCATACAGGTATAATGTATAGCTCAATTATAGTTGTGGTTTTGATTTTTTGTGGGAAGTAAATTGGTTGAGTAACACTAAATCATGACTCCTTTTTATGCAGAATATATTAGAATGAAGCAATCATACATTTTTTAGGTCTCTTGAATGAGAGACAGTGTGTTTCTTCTGAAATACCAGGTTTTTGTGACCAAGGACATAACTTATGTTAATGAAGTAGCCTGGCATTCACTAAAAGTGGGATGGACTGCCACAGTTGTGTGAATCTTCTTTTTGTTTCATACTACCCCAACTCAAGCGCGAGATTGGGGTGTCCAAAAAGTTATAAATAATGTATTTCACCCGATACATATACCGATTATGAGGAAAAAAGTTTGGTTTCAGTCTGGTAGCATATGTAGCTTAATTATAGTTGTGGTTCTGAATTTTTTGTTAGCAGTAAATTGGTTGAGTAACATTAGACCATGACTTCTTTTTATGCAGAATATATTAGAATGAAGCAATCATGCATTTAATGGTACTCTTTAATGAGAGACAGTGTATTTCTTCCAAAATACCAGGTTTTTGTGCCCAGGTACATAAATTATGTTAATGAGGTATGCAGGACATTCACTTGTAAGTGGTAGTCCATCTTGTACTGCTACATTTGTGTGAATCTTCCTTTTGTTTCATTTAACCCAACCTCAGAGCGCGAGATTAGGGTATCCAAAAAATATAATCGGTTTTTACACCCGATTCGAACACGATTATGAGGTACAAAATGTTTCCATTCAGAATACCATCATGTTCTTCTTAAATACAGCTGTGGTTTCGATATTTTTGTTGCAAGGAAACTGGTTTACTTACACTAAAGCCTGACTATTTTCAGGCAGGAGTTATTAGAGTGTAATAATTACACATTTATCAATTCTCTTAAATGAGAGACAGTGTGTATTTCTTCCAAACTACCAAGGTTTGGGGCCAGGTACATAAATTATGTTAATGAAGTAGGGCAGGGCAATCATGCACTGGTAGTAAAGTGGTAGTCCTTGTACAAATATTTGAAGTGTACAAATGCATTGTACATATGTAAGATTTTTACCATGGAAATGGAAACTGCCTTTGTAATACCCAATGTAATCCCCTTGCCCTCAAATGCCAACTCCCATGGCACATCAACTCTACCTACAGGTAAAGCCTTGTAGATGTGTACGAATATTCGTTTATTTCTCACCCCAACACCTCTGTGCGCGAGGCTGGGATGTCCAAAAATATCACCATATAAGTAGCGAAGACGGATTGCACCCGAAAATCGCTAGAGCAGCACAGTACTTACTAGTAATTGTTTTTGTGATATGTAAGTCTTGATATAATGTATCTGTGGCCATACGATTCCAATAGGCAATGAGTCAAAATAACACTCAAAACGCATTCTTCTATGCAGTTTTCATTATGTTTATGGCATTTTAAATGCTTTCAATTCTTCATCATGATATATATTGTCATTCTTTTGTGATTTGAAACCATTTTGGCCAAGCACATAAATTATGTTAATGAGCATCGGCCGCATTTTCATGTAATAGGGAAAGGCATTTGTAGTGTGATACATGTAGTTATACATTTCTTCCTTCTTTTTTTTCAATCATATGTTGTGTGGAGAAGTGGTGTTGAAAAAGCTTAGAAATGAAAGTATGGTTTGATTTTGCATCAAGGTAACCAATATTGGCGTGTATTTTCAGGTCAAAGCCCCCCGTACCAGCCAAGCCAATGGTTGCACCCAAACCCACCAAGATGACGTCACCATCACCCCAGACGCAAACATCAGCTGCCCCCACTCCAAAGACCAAACAGGGGCAACAAGTGGAACCCCCCTCATCATTTGAAAAGGTAGATACATTTTTTTTAAGCAGCAAGAAATGAACAGATGCACTAAACTGAAAGGGCTCCATACTACACCACAACTTCATTCATAAACCAGAAAACATATTGGTACATTTATTTGAATTCTATAGCTCCAGGTAATGTTTCAGCTTGTGCACAATCTTCATTTTTCTCTCTCTCTCTCTCTCTGTGCCATTTTTTCTGTCGTTACACCCACCAACAGCAGCGACAGAAAAAACGGGGCATATATGGAAAGGTAACAATCTTCCCCACCAACCTCTGCTTGGAGAGTAGCCTAGAGTGGTATGGGTCTGGCATCCAGGCTACTTCAGTATAGAGAAGGTAAAAAAATTCTGCCTTCAGATGTTTTAAGTCAGACTGTTGACCTAGTTCCCACCTCCCCACCCTAGGCTGCAGAGAAGCCACAGACTCAACTGCACAGAAGAGTCCAGGGGCCCAGCGGTCGCAGGCTACCTCAGAGGCACAGCAAAAAACCTGCTGGGGGAAAATCATAGCCGATAGCAACTCCTTCCAGTTTCTTAAGGTTGATACAGTAAAAACTGTAGTATTCTACTAGTTAATACATTGCCGTGCAATTGGTTATGGATGTACAGTTTTTAACTTTCTTACTTTGACATTCAAATTGTTGAATTGTTTGTTAACTACATTGTAGTTCCTGTTGTAGTATGTTGTACACAAAGATTTCCACTGATTCAGTATTACTGCATTGTTGGAATGACCTACTCTTGCACAATCAGGTAAAATGTGTAATACTTTGTATTATGATTGAACATGAGAATCTTCAAGGTATTAATGTAAAAGATTAGTAAGGCCACACCAATTTAATTTGTTGGTTCTCGGATTCGCCTCTTCATTTTTTTCTGATTTGCAAAAAAAAAAAAGATTCTGGTTCTGAATCTGAACCAACAGTTGAGGAAATTCCTTTTCTTCCTAGTTGTTACAGTTTTTTCCATCTATCAATACAGTGGTTTGATTAAGAGTTCAAAATTTATACTTTAAATTTTAACCCAGCCTTTTTTGTTGACTTCATGGCTCATATTGTAGCATTTGGGGCTATAATAGGATGCCTAGACCTGTTTTTATTTTTTATTTTTTTCGCCCTGTCGCTTCATATTTTTTCTGAAAAAGTCTGAGAACCAACAAATTAAATTGGTGTGGCCTAATGTTAAAAAAAGGAATCCACTTTGGCCTATGTACCAATATCTAAGACCTATGCAAAAGCAACAAATGACCATACAAGGCAATAGTATTTTCAATGTTTTTTTTTATCACCACTGTGACTGTTACAGCCAAAAGTGGACTAAACTTTCAGGTGTTGGTACCCATACACACATTATGACACCTACATGTATTTTATAATAATTTCATGTTGCAGCTGACACAACCTTGCAATAAAAAATGTAATTCAAACAGGGTCAAATGTAGGTAATAATTTTGATGTCCTATTGTAGCAAATGATATTCAATATGTTGATTTTTTAATTTCTGTATAATCCATAATACTGCCCAGGGCTGACATATCTGAGATCAAAATATGTCAAAACCTGTGTCTTCGACACACTTTTGTTCTAAGTTTTGAATTGCACCACATTCTGTACTTATAGCAAAATTAAGAACTCAGGATTAAGATTATCAAAGGAGGTTTATATCGTATGTTGATCTTTGTTTTTTACTTGAAGAATATACAAAGCCATAGTACATGTAGCACTGTACTTCATGTGACAACATTGAACACCTCTGTTAAACTATAACTTTATATGGCTTTTAATGGTGATGAACACAGTTGATCTGACCCAAGAATTCTTTTAGTTGCCTAAAGATGGTGATAATCATACATATTCCACATTTAATGTTTCAAAATGGAAATAGGCAATATACAATGTCTACAAAAATTCTTGATTGTTACTTATGTTTGAGCAAGGAGAATAAATTAGGTACAATTGTAATTGAATGCCCATTCCACCTCTTTTAGAGTAACACTCCCCTCAAGAAATATCCTACATGTACATGGTATATTATTTCTGCCAAAAGTACTTATTTTAGGGTACTGTGGGTGTCTAAATGTCAATACCTTTGTGTATCGGTTATGTACAATGTAATTTGTAAAACATATTTTGTATGATGACCTATCAGTGTCAGTACCTGTTAATATACACAGTGAAGCTATGTAATTGAAAACTAGCTGGCCGTAATATTGAAGCACTTATGGCTATTGCATGCCCGTAGCCAGGATTTTGAATGGGGGGGGGGGTTCTTCTCACTGCTTGAGGGACCAGCAAGCACCGAAGGCGTGAGGTTCTTTGGGGGGTCCTGGGGCATGAAATTTTGAAAAATGAACCTTCTGAAATGGCATTTCCTGCATTTTTTGGAGGAAAAAATCAGAGATAACTTTTTTCAATGACAGAGCAGTTTTCCTAGGATTCCAGCCTCGCTGGTGACATGAATCAGTCCATCTTTTAAAGAAAAATCTTGAACCTTTAGATAAAAAGTGGACCAAAAAGTGGACCTTTGAGCCTTGTGGGGGGGTTTGGACAAACCTACAAAGCTACGGGCATGTATTGCATTAACATGTGTACATCACATGGTAGGTAGACATTAGACACACTCACTGGTCCACTAGAGTATTACTGGTACTGATCTAATTTGTATAGTACACAGTAACCATTTAGAACAATTTACTGGACTAAGTCTACATTATTCATAGTGACACCTCACCCAATCACACACTCATAATATACATGTACCTTCACAAATCAGTACTACTGCTACACTTTTCATAAAGTGTAGACTAAGATTTCTAAATATCAGAAATCTCAACAAGTCAAAATATAACTATATATAAATAAGAACTTCACATTAATTTATCGAAGTGTCCTGGCATATATCAGATTTGCTAGTACAAATTTTAAGAAGCATTTTCAAGCTTCTTTGATGTTTAAGTAGCAATTAAATGTGCTGTTCCTCTAGCAGCTTGGTAAATACTTAGTAGTAACCTTACAGCTAAGAAAACTAGCACAAGGCAAAAATCCCTATTTTTACATGTCACCAGCATTTTAAGCACCCCCGTCTAGAAAGTGGTTTCTTCCTGATCAGGCACGATCTCTATACTACTGTCCGCTGATCTGGCGGAACCTCCGGAATCCGCTGATTCCGTCGCCGACGTTCCGTTGTCTGCGTCGCGTTCCGACTTGATGGCAAGGATGTCTCTGATTGGTTTAGGAATGTCCTTACATTCTGCGATCTGGATGTAGATGCCTTCTGCCTTTTTCAAGATCTCCTCCACGTCTATGTGCAAGGACAGGTCGTTTATGTGCTGTGAGGAAAGGAAAAAAACATCAGCTCCACTATTATACAATGTATCATTCTTCCAACTCATGGTGTCCATCCAACTGAACACAAAAACAAACCATTCCAACTCAAAACTAGAGAAGTAACATTTGCAAAGCAAATGCATAATGTTTACCTTTGGACATGGTCTGCCCTGTTAATTTTAACTCAAACACATTCACATAACATTACATGTACTACAGTATATGGTGACAGGAGCAGAGCAGACCATGAAATTGCAACATTATGTAACACCAGTCACCATGGTGACAGACGTCAACAAATCATGTCATTGGCCAGGTCAGAGGTTAGTGTTTGGAACAGAGCAGAAGAGGAAGAAACTGAGTAAAAACAATATGTTTTCCTTCGGTAAACATAACAATACACTACAGTCAAACATGTACAAGTGACCATTTCTACATAAGGACCACATAGCCCATGTGACCACATTTTTGTGGCCCCTTAGATAATTTTCTGCATTGACACAAACATTAAGAATCCTGTCTTCAGTGACCACCTGTCCATATAGACCAGATTTTATTGGTCCCGAGTGTCCCTTGGGCAGTTTTGACTATATATGTGGGTCTCCCAAAGTGATATAGTGTTGAAGTGACACTTTCAAGAAGCCATTTGACAAGCCTAACTGGGTCAGTCTTGAAGAAGGAGATCAAAGAAAATGGTCGAAAGCTCAAGGTGAGAACAATCTCTCGTGTCGGAACAAAAATTTTTAATCTAAACATGCAACTACCAACACTGCCGTTGTTTGAACTTTTCATGATAGAAACAGAGAGATGTTAGATATATTATCATCATTTGAGATACCTTGAGGATCTCGTTAAACCCAAGGTAGTTGTCCATCATGGCTGACTTCTCGGTGTCCAGGATGGCCATGCACAGCAGCAGGTGGAAGTTCTGACACAGGTAGTCTGTCCAGTGCACCTGCAGAAAATGGGCACAGTTCAATGATGCCACCTTGTGGACAAGTAATGTACTGCAGGACTTCTTACTATAGCACAGGGATTCAAGATCTTTTGGGCTGTTTTCCAAGAGATAAATTTCATTCAACACATACACCACTACAATATACTCTTGTCTTTTGAACCACTGCTATTAAACATGCATGACTTTAACCTTGTCAAAACGAGGCACTGGTAGAACTTAAACTATTCTATACAAAACAAAAGTTTTAACCTTCACTTCAAAGGTTAGCAGTTAAGTTCCAATTTTGGTGAGTTTATGCCTATGTGGTTGAAGGAAGGGAGGATTTGGAATGATACTTTGTGGACAGTTGTGGAAGAAAAGTATGTAGTTATTGCATTTGAAAGAGGTATATTATGTAGTCGATGATGAAGTCTAGACAAAGTCTTTCTGCTGACCTCCCAAAGTCTCATGATGTCAGGGAAGGAGAATTCTCTCTTGAACTGGATCAGCAGCCAGCGGAAACAGAAGTACATGTTGGCAGACTCCTTCGATTCTGTAACAAAAAGAAGAAATATGACATTTACATGGAAGGAGGTAGCCTGGGTGTCATCCGATTTGTAACGGCAGCCCCGAAAAGAAACTTGGCTGCCGTTACAAATCAGATGGCACCCAGGCTAGTAGGGTGGGGGGATCTAGGTAAACTTTTATTACATGTACAGAAGTGTTTCAAGTATTGCTATGAAAATTTTTTACAAAATGGTCCAAGCAACACACACAAGTGGCTGTAAGGATGGTGATAAAGAAATCTGGTTTCAGATAATGCATTTTCACTGAACCTTGTTACTAAAAAAAACTACCTCTACTCGCATTCAGAAAGGGTTCCTTCTGGTCGAGCTCAATTAACAGTCCATAAACCATGGCCAAACAGCTTAGATCGTAATCTGAATGATTCTTCCGGAATCTATAATTCACCCAAAACTGCTCTTTATCACTTTGACTGTTCTATGTAATTTGGACAACTTAATCTACATGTGTTATGTTTCAGTGGCCCTGACACTGCAAAATATGTGCTTCAAGCAAAACAAGCAGAGTTCTAGCCTGGTTGCTAGACTGTGTCCAGGGCCTAAAGGTCAGTTCCTCAGCTCTAGGGCCAACATGCCCCAAGGATATTATACCACAGCCCCCCTCAGAAGCCAGACTGTTCTCAGGGCCAATACATAGGCCAGCGCCAAGTCAGACCTTCGTAGTCAACTGAGAGGGTCTCTGCTAAAATATACAGAGTATGAACAGAGCTAGCCTGTACATTGCCCTTGTGAACAGTCTGGCACCCAGGCTACATTCTACAGGCTTGTCACATGTACGATCTTTGTTGTAACATTTGTAGGCCCTGATGAGCATGTTGGCTTACTCTGGGTCTAGCATGGGTCTGACATCTAGGCTAACATGTAGCAGAGTGCCTACCTAGATAGGTGTACATCTGGGGGTCCAGGAAGTGTACCAGAGTCTGGAGCTGGATCAGTTGTGTCTTCATCCCCTGCTGGTCTGTCTCAAAGTTGTGGTGCTGGACAGGGAAAGGAGCACATTGTACTGTCAAGCTACCAAATCACTAATGACTACAAACTGTACAATGTACATATAGAATACAACACGGGGTATTCCGTATCTACGAGTCAGATCGCCCGAAGGCTGAGGGCGATCCGACTCGCGGGAGGGCCGGGACCGAGGGCGATGCGGAATACACCGTGTTGTATTTTATTTATGTCATACCCACCCAAGAAAACACGCCTTTCAATGTGAAATGAGCGAAAATTTGGTGTCCCTAAACCCAAAAAATGCAACAACATCAATTCCAACGTCCGAATTTTGTGTTCAAATTTTTGAAAGCGGTGCAAGCGGTTAGATCGAAACGCGTTCGAATTGTTCAATGGAACATTTGGAAGGCCCGGGCCGTACGCGTTAAGAACCCTCAGGCCATACCGCTAGTTATCACATGGGCCAGAACACCCGTATCGAACGTAATCGCCAGGTAGGACATAAATGTATCTATGTGCAAAACAGAGGAAACTGTAACTTAAGCACAAGTTGCTGCTTGTCAATCCTCAATAAATACGTTGTGAATACAAAATGCATTAGAACTGATTCAGAAGCTTACCACTCTGTCCATGAATCCCACCAGACACCAGAAGGCATCCACTTCATTCTCCATCACCATTAGGATGGGTGAGAGGAGGTCACTCATACCCTGTACATAACCTGGAGGGATACAAAAGGAAGTTTATACATGTACATACATGACCACACGTACACACACTCAGAATTACAAGTATGGGGCTGATTGTGCAGATTGTGATATAAGTAATTTGTAAACTATGTACTTTTAGCAGCCTAAAAAAAAGTAGACAATTTACCCCCCATGTGCATGCTTTCAGGAATCATTCATTTATCCATCCATTTTATTCATTGTCTCTCTTTTTTTTCACTATCACAAAGGAGTTTTTTCAGTCTTCGAAGCTCTATTACTTCACAGATCTCTAAGTGAAAATCCTGCAAATCTCAGCACTTACTACCAAATGTACATAGTCTAGTAACTCTCTTTTCTGTAAAGATCTGTGGAATACTTGTAATACTTACCCAGATCAAAGTTGTACATACAGTAGGTCATGAGGATGTCGTACAGGAGGGTCAGACTGGGATTCTGTTCTCCCTCGAAGAACGGATGTGTTCTGTCTGTTCTGTTCACGTCTTTCTCTGTAGAAAACATCAAAGGACAATCAGTTGATACAATATAAGATACGGCAGCAGTTGTAACAACAATGCATTTTGCATGTATATGTAGCAAGAAGCACATCATATATATATAGCAAGAAGCAAACCGTCTACTACTTCTTTCAGAGGTACAAGTACATCCTCAACCAGTGAGATGTAGCTAGGTAGCATTCAGTCCAAAAATAGGAACAAAATGTCATGCAGTTGCCGAACTTTGAAACTACATTTAGCACATTTCAGACAAAGGTAAAAAAAAATGTGAGGTAACGCTATATCAATTGCTTGGCAGTCAAAACAAGAGTACAAAATGTTTCTATCTTTTTTTTTCAATCAGAAGACAAATAAATAATGTTGGCAAGAAGCAAAGTTAGGTGTAAATTCCAGGGAAAGTAGAAGTTGTCTTACCGATAAGACTCCTCCTGTCCCTGAGCTCAGTAAACCTGCTCTCCTGGTCTTCTGTGATAGACTTCCACTGCAGCTTCATACGGAAGTAGTCATCTCTGGAAACACACAATTAAACAGACTGTCATTACATGTACTAAAATTATGGTAATCAGGCAGTGATCTGGCAGTTACTCAGACTGGCAGACATTACTATAAACAATACAATGTATTACTATAAGTCTATGACTGTAAAATTGTTACTGATTTCTAGATTCCAATTTTTTATACCATAGATATTGACTAATAAGTCAACAATTGAATGTCTTGGTCATGCATATGGTTTTAGATAAAAATGTGCAACTTGTAGCTTTACATGTATTTCCCTATTTATGTACATGTATGTAAGAACACAAAATTCAGTGTGTGGGGTGCCAGTTGTTCACTTGCACAAAATATACTCTAGTAATGTAGGTGTTAAAGTAAGGGTTTTAGGAGATGGCAAAGATGGAATAATCAAACTGGCGATTAAGTAAGGAAGAACTTGGTAGATCTGTACATCCAATAATTAAAGACCTAGATCATGAAATAAGAACACTAAGTCTTACTCTTTCCTTTTCCTGAGCTCCAGCCTGTCCTTGTGTGTGGAGTCCCACTTGTAATACTCTAACAGGAACGGCCACACTTCTTTTCTCAGGGATGCATGGAGACCCTGCAACAAAACAACCAACTCACTTCAACTGAACCTAGATAATATTCAGTGAACTGCAACTGGATCATTCTCATCAGTAAACATGTTTCATAACAGCTGTTCTAAACTTGAAGTTGATACATACCAGCAATATGGGTAACATGTTCAATGTTGTAGGACTCACCACAATGCTCATGCTTTAGGCTAGTGTTTAGGATTCTCATTCTAACCCTTTAGATCCCAGGGCAGCACTCTTAACCCCTACCCTACATGTGGAACACTTCATGCCACTGTCTGTGTGACTGTTTTCAGATAAAGGAGATACCGTGTTTATGTTTTATGCCTTTTTATACTTTATGCTAATATCAGTGAATGTTACGTAATCTTTACCCCACGGAATATTGCCTCCCTCAGCAGTGGAATGCTGGTGATCCTGCCCTCCCCATCCTGATGGTTCTTCCACTGTTCAGGTCCGACCGGCTGTCTGCGCTCCACGTCTGGTCTGGGACCCAGACTAGCCTGGAGAAGTCAGGATCATGGGACAAAAACTCTTAGCAAAGGAAACTTTAGACAGACTTTAAATAAACAGTATTGTTCATAAACTATACTAATTGTACATATGACAGTCAATGATATACAAACAAGTACATAACACATAATTCAATGTAGCATCATTGTCTTTCCCTCAACACTTTTTGAAGTGAATTCTGCCTAACTCTGTAGACTGTTTGATTCATACATTTGCCTAACTCTACTGTTGTCACTAAATCTCAATTCAGCCTGAGCTTCAAATAACCCCATCATCCCCATGCAATATTTCTATGCATCAATGAAGTTTCTATCAGAATATAACCTGAAGAGAAAAACACTTCAATAAATTGTTGCATGTTTTAAAACTAGTAGTAGTATGCTATCTTCCCTATTGCATGCATCTGTGTGAAATCTGACTCGATGCACATTAAGGAGTCTTACTGTCAGTCTCTTGCAATGATTATCCTACAAGTTTGTATTGCAGCTTTCTGTGTATTTTTCTGGATTTTTGCTAGTCTCTACCAGACTAACTCTCTCTCTCTCTGGCTACACTTGCTATATATAAGAGAATATTTGCCAGGGAAGTTTGGCAGCCTTGGGGTTTGACTTCGGAGGAAAAGAACCAATCTTCTGCAAACCGATTCCCCTGGCGAATTTTACTCTCCTTTCTGCCAAATTCTATCTGTATTCCCGGAGAAAGGCCGGGTGGAGGCTAGAAGTTCACCAGTCTCCTTACCCTTGTGATGAGGTCAAACTCGTTCTCCGTTGGCTGGATGTCCAGTCCGGGCAGTTCCTCGCTGAGCAGGTCAGCCATCTCGTCCGGCGGTCTCTGTGTCGGGTGGCCATTGGGCGCGATCAGCGTGTCCCGGAGGAAGTTGGTGACCTTGGAGAAGCCTCCCAATGTCGTGGTGTACGGGTCTCGGAAAAACTTCTGCACAGAAATGACAAGGATGGTTCTTTTTAGGGTTGCCCCAAAATGTTTCTAGGGAACAGGACATTATTGTTATTTGTTGGCTATAGCTATTATAAACTATAGACTCTTTGGATGCCTCAGTACACCAACTTGGCCCTAGTACACTGGTGAAGCAGAGCTTATTTCTTCATTCATTCATTCATTCATTCATTCATTCATTCATTCATTCATTCATTCATTCATTCATTCATTCATTCATTCATTCATTCATTCATTCATTCATTCATTCATTCATTCATTCATTCATTCATTCATTCATTCATTCATTCACTCACTCACTCCATTCATTCATTCATTCATTCCATATCTTCTTTTATTCAGTCTATCATCATGGTCCCAGTGTAGCATACTGGAGTCTCTTTACTATATATCTTGCCAAAATGTACCTTGAATGTCAATTGTGGCCAGGGATAGATTCCAGTGTTACACTATCAAAAGTTACAACTTAAAAGTCTTACTTAACTATATAATAATAAGAACCAACAAAATCCACACTGTTCTGTTGCCAAATGAAATGACAAAGTTTAATACCAGTGGTTTTGAGCTTGATCAGAAAAGTCAGTAGGAAAAGAAACTTGATTCTAAGAAAGTTCAAGGAAGTCAGGTCACCAGCGACCGTTGCCCTCTCCAGCCCCATGATGCCTGTGTTGTGTCTGCCAGCAAGTCATCTCAGTATCTAACTCTACACTGCTTATACTGGCAACACTCCAAGTCAGAGACAACTTTCAACAGTAAACAAGATTCCTTTAGTAAAGCAGATCTTTCTTGAAGCAGTGGTGAAAAAAATGATCAAGGGAAAAGGAACAAAAACAAAAGTTGACAATGACATCAAAGCTCTAACTTTTTGAGGGTCTGCATGGGGGGATGCTGGCAACATCTATCTCTACACTGCTTATACTGGCAACACTCTAACTCAGAGACAACTTTCAACAGTAAACAAGATTCCTTTGCTAAAGCAGTTTTTGTAGCGATGCACAATGTAGTAAAAAAATCAAAGGAAGAGGAACAAAAACAAAAGTTGACAATGACTTCAAAGCTCAAACTTTTATTCAACTCTACACTGCTTATACTGGCAACTCTCCAAGTCAGAGACAACTTTCAACAGTAAACAAGATTCCTTTACTAATTTAAAAGCAGATCTTTCTTGAAGCGGTGGTGAAAAAATAATCAAGGGAAAAGGAACAAAAACAAAAGTTGACAATGACATCAAAGCTCTAACTTTTTGAGGGTCTGCATGGGGGGTTGCTGGCAACATCTAACTCTTCACTGCTTATACTGGCAACTCTCCAAGTCAGAGACAACTTTCAACAGTAAACAAGATTCCTTTACTAATTTAAAAGCAGATCTTTCTTGAAGCGGTGGTGAAAAAAATAATCAAGGGAAAAGGAACAAAAACAAAAGTTGACAATGACATCAAAGCTCTAACTTTTTGAGGGTCTGCATGGGGGGATGCTGGCAACATCTATCTCTACACTGCTTATACTGGCAACACTCCAACTCAGAGACAACTTTCAACAGTAAACAAGATTCCTTTACTAAAGCAGATTTTTTAAAAGTGATGCACAATGTGGTAAGAAAAATAAAGGAAGAGGAACAAAAACAAAAGTTGACAATGACATCAAAGCTCAAACTTTTCTGAGGATCTGCATGGGGGGATGCTGGTAATGCTTAACAGAATTTTGGTGGGGGATGTTAAAACTCAATGGTAAATTCAGGCAGACTGGCAATGCTTAACAGTCATTAAGCTGTCTTGTAAAAGTGACTTCTTTAGAATGTTCTTTTTATATTCATGGGGGTGTCTTGCAAGACTAGTCTACCAATCTTGGACACTTCATTAGAATTGTTCAACAATGCTTAACGATGAATTCAGGATAAGAAATATGGAACAAAGCAATCAACTAAGCTCCACGAAGAATTTCCCATGGCAACAACACTTATGTTGAATCACAGTGACTGGCTCGCTGTGCCTCACAGAAAAAGGCAGGCAGACACCCTTATTTTCTGGGCCTGCTTTTTTCCTTTGAAATTTGAAGACCTTCTTTCAAGACTCATCTTCCTCCTGAGATACAAACAATCTGACAAGCTTTTCTTGTTTGTTGTGGTTATGTTTTCTAACTTTGTCATCACTCTTTTTTTTTGTGGTGTCTCTTTCCTCCTCCCCAGACATCTTAATTAATGATCTCCCCCATGAAAACAAACAGGCTGATAACAACAGCAGGGAAACTGCTGAGTTTACACAACAGGGGGCAACCAGTAATTATACCTGGGGAGGGAGGACAATCAGGGACCAGCCATTTCACTAACATGTGCATGGGTTATCTTCCTACTGCTCCAACCTGAAGATGTGAAGCCAGATGTTCATCCCTCCACCCCATAAATGAAAAAACGGGGACTAAAGCTTTACAAAATACAAATAAATCAATTTACAAACCAACCTATAACATAGACAAGACAATAAGGTAGAGTAGTGGCAGTGAAATACATTGTAATTATATTAATTTACCAATTTGAAAACATTCTTTTTGCTACATTTCCTCTTCTTCTTCTTCCCTTCCAAACACTGAACTCTGACCTGGCCAATGACCTGATTTGTTGACTTCTCTCACCATGGTAACTGGTGTTGGGTTATATAATGTTGCAATTTTACAGTAGGAAGGATTTGTACTCCTGTCTGACCATATTTATGAATGTATTTGATGATCTGTCTAAAAAAGAAGTCAGTTAGATTTCAGGACCTCCCCTTCTTCCAATGACTTGTTACAGCCCCAAGCCCCCAACTCACAAGTCTTTCAACTTTTATAGCCACTCCTAGCACTTTTAAAATCAATTAGCCCTGGTAGTAAATTTTACCCTTACTAAAAACACACTATTGAGTTAAACAAATCCTTGAAACCACATGTGCCTGTTAATCAATGACAAGATGTGATGATGACTATAGAATTATGTACATCAAGTGAATGAACTGAACAAAAGAAGGGAAAAAAGAAGTGCACAACACCATACGGAAATAGTGAAAGAGCGTGCACCTTCTTTGTCTGACCCGCCGCCCTCAGAAATCGTGTGGCCTTCCCCTTAACATTGGAGTTCTGGATGGCAAGAAAACACGCAACTTAATATGGAAGGGTATGATGGGGGTTTGGAGCAACATATATGGAAGCATATCCTGGAAATGGGGGTTCATCTCAACACATTGCTGTTATGAAAAATCATGTTAGTCATGAAATGATCATACAATTGTGCATTATCAGCTGCAATGAAATGAAATTTTGCTTAGCAAAATGAGAGGAAAATGACTGCTTTGGGATAACACAGAGGATGGTGTTGGGTTTATATAATAAATAGCATGATATAAATTGCTTCTCAATACAATAAAGATGTACCAGGTACTTTTGAATTATGCAAATACAACGTACTTAATACTGAAAGGCCAAGAGACATGCAACACAGTAGATATTACTTCAAAGCAACTATATCCTCCTCGGTTTACAGGGACTAGGACATGCTGTAACCAGGACATGCTCTCATAGCTATAGCAGCTACATGTACATGTGTACATATACATGTAACATACAAGGATTGAAAGATGAGAAAAAATAGGCAAGAATTGACAGATGAGAAAAAGCCCATCTACTTTGAACAACTTGAATGGATATACTGATACTTTTCGGCTTTCTATGTTACCGGCAACTGCCTTGGCCCAATACTCAGTCAAGCTTGTTTGTCACTTTGTTTTTCTAAGCATGGCGGCTGTAACGTTATCTGTATAATTGGTCAAAGTGGTACGGGAAGCTTGCCTTGGTACCAGTCCAGTTTGGCAGTGCTGCGTTGGCAGCTGACTGTACTACATGTACCATGAAAGGACTAGTCACACCTACGCCCTGCGTACAAGTATCTCATTACAAAGGCTGCTGAAATCTGTCTGATAAATCCTCTTTCTGTCCTTGCTGATAACAAGTTTCATCCAGTTCTATCCAGTTCTACCTAGTTCTTGGGAGGACCAAACTTAATCCTAGAAAAATAACATATAAGTCTAAAACTAGTCTTAGCCCATTTCAAAGGCATTTTCGACACAATCTACGCAAACAGGTGGTTTTTATATGCAGGACAAAAACAGGAGGTAGGAGATTCTATCCGTTTCTATGACGACATAACATTTGAGGCATCCCATATATTCAGTCTAATTAACCTTCACCACTGTGCAGGTGTCATAGGTCGCGACATTGGTTGCATGCTGGGAAAACAGAGGCCTGAAGGTTAAGGCTATAGAACTTGATTCTATAGATAATATCCTTTTTGAGTGTCCCAAGTGTAACGAAAAAAATAAATAACAAGAAAAACCTGGAAAAAAAGAATGTACAGTACATAGACTAGAGTTCGCAAACATAAAGGATGAAATGGGTAAAACATAACATATGTACATTGTACACAACAAAATCTTAATTCTTCTTGTACTTGGAACATTTCCAGGCTTCTATATATCAGTAGTTATGCCCTTTCTGCATATTTTCCTCCCAGGAACTCCCTACACAGGAACTTGTTACTAAGATGCAAGTGACATTGCCAATTCTGTCAGTAAAGGAATCTCTTGTTTTCCTTGGGCAGAGCAGGCCAAAGTGGGTATGCCTGCAGCAGTCGTCTGAGGAATTAAAGTTCTTTGGCCTGATACTGGAAGATTCTCTACAACTTACTGGTGGGGACTGGTTTAGTAAGACTTGCTTGCCTTGCCAATTTGTGACAGGAAGACGGCATCTTGTTTTCCACGCAGCTAGAAGGCAACTGTTGTTAATGTACCGTGTACGGATATGTCGTCCGTAAAATTAAGCCTGAACGGACTGATCAGTTAGAGAACCAAGGGTCAGACCACCGATCGTCGGAGGACGCGATCATCTGCCTAAGATCATTACCAGTCTCTGTGGCTACAGCTTCAAGGCTGGAGGCTTCAATTGCTTCAGAGTTGTTTTCCTGCCTTGGCAACTGGGTCTTGAAGGGCACTACGAACTTGAACTTGGTGAGTTATCTTTTTGGTACCCTCTAAGAAGGATTGATTGATGTTTTTGTTGATATTGAGAAACTAGATTGAAGTAAATCAACAGTTAGAAGTGTCAGCTTTTAGGTTGGTAATATTTTGGTACACAGTTCCCAAGCATGATCAAAGCTTGAATTTACATCAATATTACATGAAAGGAAAGATCAAAGAGGCAAATGACATTGACTAAGGGTTCACCAGCCTACATGTAGGTCTGTTTATGTGTTTTTCTACAAAAATCTTGAATGAAAGGAAAAAAAAATCAACCGTTTTTTAATTGAAAACACAAGACGGAAAGTTGTGGGAGTCAATATCTTTAGAACTCTTCAATGGAGATAACTCCTATCAGAATAAAATGCCTTGATGTAGACCAAAACCACCTGTATTAGTCAATTTCCATTTTATTTGTCTGGCTGTCACTAAGCTAAGCTTACCACTTGCCAACTGCTATGCTGTATGGATGAGAGAAATGATACATTAGGCCACAGCAATTTAATTTGTTGCTTCTCGGATTCGCCTCTTCGTTTTTTTCTGATTTGCAAAAAAAAAAATTGATTCTGGTCCTGAATCAACTGAAAAATGCTCATGTTTTGCCCCCCAACAGTTGAGGAAAGTCCTTTTCTTCCTAGTTGTTACAGTTTTCCCATCTATCA
>NW_017803268.1:2013623-2267206 GCF_001625305.1 Branchiostoma belcheri
TGGGGGCTTCATTTGTGAAGTCAAAATGGTACCATAATTGTTTTCATGCCCTTGCTAGCAGTTATCCGTACTTTATGAGTTTGAATATTTTTTGGATTTATTAGGCAGCAAATTACCTTCAGGTTAGCTGCAATTCTGTGATACCGGTGGGTAGTATAATGAATGTAATCCTTTATTTTATTGCATTTTATAGTTCTGAAGATGGAACTTAAATAATAAGGCACTTGATAGCTGATGGGACATAATAATATCACATGAGAATAGTCTTTCTGTTTTTGATACCTCTTGTTGCTAAGTAATTGTCAGAACCACAGGACACCTTGTCTAATATTTGATCTTTTTATTTGTCTTTTTGTTATGCTCCTTGAGAATACTGATCCCTTTTGTCATTGGGAGCGGTAGAGTTCTAACCTTCTCCCTAAGGCCACACCAATTTAATTTGTTGGCTCTCGGATTCGCCTCTTCGTTTTTTTCTGATTTGCAAAAAAAAATTGATTCTGGTCCTGAATCAACTGAAAAATGCTCATGTTTTGCCCCCCAACAGTTGAGGAAAGTCCTTTTCTTCCTAGTTGTTACAGTTTTCCCATCTATCATTGCAGTGGTTTGATTAAAAGTTCAAAATTCAATATTTAAATTTTAACCCGGCCTTTTGTGTTGACTTCATGGCTCATTTTGTAGCATTTAAGCCTATAATAGGATGCCTAGACCTGTTTTTATTTTTATTTTTTTTCGCCCTGTCGCTTCATATTTTTTCTGAAAAAATCCGAGAACCAACAAATTAAATTGGTGTGGCCTTACATGTACATAAATTTGCAAATGATATACACAGTCAGATAAGGGTACCACTTTTTTTTAATGTTATTGTCAACATGACATATCCTATTATGACTCCACAACGTATAAACTATGATATGTGTAGATTGAATTGACTGGATCATGTCCTTGTTCACCAGTATAACCATCAACATATGTACCTGCCTCAAAAATCATGAATGGACCATTCACAACTATCTATCAAAAGTGTCAGTTAAACAGCATGTCAGCAGAATGTACTATGCATGAACGAAACCCATATTGTATCGTGCATCGCACTTTGGCAGAATGTCTTGCTTAAGATCCTATATAGGTATGACATCCTGTCTATAGTTTTCAAATGTTAATGTGAGAAAAGATTATCAGTCTGCACCAGGCAAAATTCTGATTAAACATAATATAGACCAAACATCCAACAAAACCTGTGCTCAGTTCAACCAATAAATGAGGGGATGTTCAATGTATCGTGCATAGCACTTTGGTAGAATGTCTTGCTTAAGGTCCTGTATAGGTATGATATCACGTCTATATAGTTTTCAAATGTTAATGTCAGAAAAGATATCATCTGCACCAGGCAGAATTCTGATGAAACATAATATTGATCAAACATCCAACGAAACCTGTGCTCAGTTCAACCAATGAGGGCATGCAAGGGGGGGTAGTGATTACGAATTACGCAAAATTTTCGCCGCCTATTACGAATTATGTTAAAGTCTCAGAGCTGATTACGACTTTACGATTTGCGGCTAAGGCCACACCAATTTAATTTGTTGGTTCTCGGATTTTTTTAGAAAAATATGAAGCGACAGGGCGAAAAAAAATAAAAATAAAAACAGGTCTAGGCATCCAATTATAGGCTTAAATGCTACAAAATGAGCCATGAAGTCAACACAAAAGGCTGGGTTAAAATTTAAACATTGAATTTTGAACTTTTAATCAAACCACTGCAATGATAGATGGGAAAACTGTAACAACTAGGAAGGAAAGGACTTTCCTCAACTGTTGGGGGGCAAAACATGAGCATTTTTCAGTTGATTCAGGACCAGAATCAATTTATTTTTTTTGCAAATCAGAAAAAAACGAAGAGGCGAATCCGAGAACCAACAAATTAAATTGGTGTGGCCTAATGTCCAATTACGAATTACGTTGATTTTTGCGGAGGCTGCCTACGAATTACGAAGTCTAAAACGGCCTGATTACGCCTTACGAAAAAGGGCTTGCAGGCCCTCACCAATGAGTAAGTGGATGTGCGAAGTTCAACTTTTTGCATTTGTATTCTTTTGTTTTGCAAATCTGTGTCTTGACTGAGGCAGATAACACCCATTAGATGAGTTTCTACCATCTGGCATTGCTAAAACTACATGCACTTGACCGTGCTACCCGATATCCAGAAGGCAAAAGTTTTTCCCGCCCCCATGTCTTGACCCTTCCTTAAACACATCGCTTTGGGGCATCTTGCCATGCCACCCGCCTGAAAGAAAGACATGTGTCTTCCCAGATCGTCTTTGATGCTCAAAATTTCCGTAACGAGGCAGCTTAAACGCTCCCATGAAAAATTCAGCCCTAAACCTTCTACCTACATTCCAGCTCACTGAACAGATACTGGTAAGCTTCAAATTTATCCCAGTACAACTTGAAGACTTCAAAGCAAAAGTATTAGTTGAGAAAACAAATATTTGCATCCTTCTTGTATATAAGACGGGTTTCTACATGTATGTAGTACATTTGCAAAAACAACCTTTACAATGAATTTCTTTGCTCATCTTCTAAAAGGCTCCAATATCTATACAAGGATTGTTACTCAAGCAACTGGATAAGTTTTGAAAACTGTCAGACATTTCAAGTTTCATCAACTACTTTTTGTCAGTGACTGTAGTGGATGTTATTTTGAAATGTCTGACAGTTTTCAAAAATTATCCAGTTGCTTGAGAAGCAGTTGCTTGTGTATCTTATTACCTGGATGTCTAAGGTTCTTTGACTATCCAAATAATTGCATTTCTTTAATTGGCTACTTTTTCCTCAATTTCATGGGTCTAGCCTGCAGATACAGAGGGGCATTGGGACATCCGCACAGCAGCAAAGATGTGGCTGCTTGCCGGGCTAACGCTGCTAGTGCTCCTGGAGGTAGGACCTGTCTCCACACAGATGTCTCTCTATCCTGAGGAGAAGGCAAACTCCTTCTCCAGAGTGTGTCCTCGTGACTGTTTCTGTACAAACACTCAGAAACGACAGACCTTCTGCTATAACATGGACTACATGCCTATAGGCCTCAACCCACATACTCGGGGCCTACTCATCGCTGACAGTTCCTTCACCACCATTGAAAACAATGCCTTCAAAGGTGTTCCTTACCTTGTCGAGATGAATATGACAGATAATCTTATAACAACCATTTACCCAGGTGCCTTCAATTTCCTAGAACTACTTGAAAAGTTGGACCTATCAAACAACAAGCTTACAACATTTCCCAGAGAGGCTATAGCTAAGGTTGGCAAACAGCTCAAGTCTTTAAACATAGGTGGTAACCCGATCGCAGAAAGTCTTACAGCTGAATCCTTTGAAGGCATGGAAGCTCTTGAAGAGCTGTATCTGTACAACATGAACCTAAGTGTTCTTGAGAATGGTCTTCTTCAGGGCCTGAAATCGCTAAAGGTCCTGGATCTCTCCAAAAACAACTTTAAATCACTTCCAGAGGAGGCGATTCAAGGACTTGACAATCTAACGGAGATTGTGATGTTCGGAAACCCTTTCGTCTGTGACAAAGATGCCTTGTGGCTTCAGGAATGGTATGAGAGGAGCCCACCTAAGATTGGACCTGGCCCCACCTGTATGGAGCCTCCACGTTTAGCTGGTTATGCTGCAGCTGCCTTGCCAAGTGCAGTACTTTCACCGGAATATGAAATGGTGATAGCAGACTACAGAACTGATCCTCCTACTATAACCCCTCTAGCAGAAGATGCTATTATCAAAGGTCTCATATGGAGGTGTCCAACCACCACCATCCTCACAATAGAACAGTTTAAAGAGTGCGTTGAAATGGTGGAACTGGACATCAGTGAAAATAACATTGTTGACATTCAACCTGGAGCATTCAGTAGGTTGAAAAAGCTCAGATTCCTCTACCTAAGAGACAACGCGCTGACGAAAATTACAGCATCGGTCCTAGAAGGTCTGACAAATCTTGAGATTCTGGACGTGTCAAATAATCAGATCATTTGTCTGCCTCCAAACATTAAAGAGCTACTGCCGAATTTGAAGTTCGTTGTAGGATACAATAACCCATGGACCTGCGATTGCAACCTGGCTGCTCATTGGGACTTGTTCGCACACCACTTCCACGAAAAAGCTGCCGTCTGCGCCTTTCCACCAGAGTTGGAGGGTAAGTTGATACGAGAAGTTTCCAAAGAGGCGATGGTCTGCACTCCTCCTGAAATCCTTTTCGTGAACGAGTACGTTACTGTGCAGGAGACTGGGGACGCTTTCCTGCACTGTAGAACATCAGGTTTACCTGTTCCAACCATACAGTGGAAGACTCCTGATGGCAATGTTGTCACCATTGACGAACCAGTTGGAAATAAGGAGGTTCTCAATAATGGGACCCTTTGGATAAAGGGTGCCACGGGTTACGACGGTGGTAGCTACATCTGCAGTGCTGACAACGGTGGTGGCAAAGCTCGCGGGAACACCACACTACGCGTCTGTCCGGAACATTGCCGCTGCCTGGATATACTATCCGTCCACTGCTTTCAAGCTAACGTTTCCAAGATTCCGTCAGACACGCGTCTCTTCCTGATGCTTGGCACTGACCTAAAAGAAGTCAGAAAAGATCTGTTCGAAGATCTGGTAGACTTGGAAGAGCTGGATCTCGATAATAACCAAATCACGGACATTGACGTTGGAGCTTTCGAAGACCTTCCAAAACTGCGACTGCTGTTCTTATATCGGAATGCCTTAGGAAAGCTTCAAACAGGCGTGTTCAAGGGCATGATCAACCTACAAAAGATCTATTTATCCTCAAACAACATCACTAAAGTAGAAGACAGAGCATTTGAGGGCCTGAATAATTTACTGATAATCCAGCTTCATGAGAATCAGATTGAAGAGATCGGTGATGGTGCCTTTGAGGGACTTCCAACACTCATTGACTTGGACCTCCACCTTAACAACCTCACAACCATCCCCGGAAAGGCCATCTCAACTCTATCGAACCTAAAGCGAGTCCAGCTCTTTGAAAATATGATCACAATGGTCAAGGAGCATGATTTCAAGGACTTGGAGAGGCTGCAGATCATTTACTTACAGGACAATCTCATTCAGATGATTGAAAATGGTGCCTTCGAAAACCTGCCTGCCTTGCAGTGGTTGGACCTTTCCAGCAACAAGCTCATAGTTATTCCTTCAGGTGTTTTCAACGGACTTGATGCGCTGCAACGCCTGGACTTGAGTGACAATGCCCTTATAACATTGTCTGGGTCCCTCAGGACTGAGCTTCCTTCCCTCAAGTTTGTAATCGGAGGAGGAAACTCTTGGCACTGTGACTGCAACATGATTCTTCTCCGTGACTGGTTCGGTTACTCCAATGTTCAACCCCCTCCAATAGCATTCCCAATCGAAGGTAGCCCCCCCTACAGGCCATACCTTGACCCTGACCCCATCCTTACTGAGGAGTTCCTCCAGCATGCTAGTAACCCACCACTCCGGCCCGTACCCTACCACGAAGAGGGTAGCTCCCCCGGAGACAATGCACGTGCCTCTCCTTGTGTGGAGGAAAATGAGAACACTCTACCAGATGACAGTTACAGCTATAGTCGACAATATCAGTACGGTGGTGGAGGTGGTTATGACTACAATAATCATTACAGTGCTGCATATACCGGTTATGGGCGTAAAAGAAAGAAGCGTCAAGCGGCAAGTAGAGTTGCAACCTGTGCGACTCCGCCAGAGTTTGCCGATCAAAATATCGACACAGTCCCAATCTCCAGGCTGGTCTGTGAGGCCATCCTCTTTGTCGAAAATGGAGTAAAAGTCGTTATTGGGCATCGTGCTAAACTCTCTTGTGTTATCACTGAAGAAATTGGTATTGGTAAGTTTTGGGTGACGCCCCAAGGTGCTGTGGTCAAGTTTGGTGGAAGCGAGGGCCGTGTCAGGGTGTCTGGCGATGGTACCCTAACTATCGACAGGGTAGAAGAAGAGGATGCTGGTGGATATGTGTGCCTGGGTGGCACAAAACCTGTTATACACTTTCTATACTATGTGAAACAAACTTCTTTACCACCTCCACCATCAGTGATTGCATAGGTGAAGACGTAGAGAGCTAAACTTCACATAAACTACTACTCTGATGTCCCGATTAAACGTACCGGTACGTTTATTTTTTTCGGCCCGAACGTCCACCCGGTACACTCTTTTAGGGACGGTACGTTTATTAATTTTTGGGAAAAAAATTGTCCATACGTACCGCACCATCAGCAAGTGGCCGGCGGCCGCAAAATTCGGCAACACGTCACAGATAAATATTTGGTCCATGATAGCGGCATTTCCCATGAATATAATGTATATTATTTATTTTTCGTCTGCTGTCCATTTTTAAGTCCCAAAACGTCTGAAAAAGCAAAAATTTGCCCACAAAACCGAAGGGGAAGGCGAGTAGCTAATCGACGTATTTAGCACATGGCGGCCGCAAGTCCTTGTCAAAATCAGCAACGCGGCAGAAAAATGCCTGGTCCATTTTAGCGATATTTACCATGAAAAAAACGTATGTGGTTTATTTTCCCTCTGGTGTTAGTTTTTAGGTCCCGAAACCCCTAAAAAAGTAGAAATTTGCCCACAAGACGGACGGCCGACGTGGGGAGGGCGCCTAGCGCCTGAGCAGCATGACCCGTAAAACGTCAAAGGTCATAGGGCACCCATATTGCGCAATCACCGTAAAAGCGCCGATTTAGCTAGTTTAAAATTGATACAATCACATTATCGATTAAAAAAAAAACAATGAGATGGAAACCAATCAAAATTTTATGCTGAATAATATTTTTTTTCCTCAAAAGTTTTTTTCTTCAGAAGTTTTTCTTCTTCAGAATCCAGACTTTGACCAGACTACTTGTTTGTTGTTATTTTTTTTTCCTCACCACCACCACCGGTCACGCTGGGGAACGACCACTTCCCTAAGCATTAGACCCCGCGAGGGATATTGCTTAGTATTGTATAGAACTAGAACTAGACTAGACAATGTACCATACCAAATAATTATTATGTTGAAATGGATTTTGTTGTACATATACTCATTAAACCCCTATATTTGTTGCAGGAGAAGGCTTAGCAAAGTGCATTTCAGAAGTGTAAAATGCAATAGCTTCTCCTACGGATTTTGTATTTCCCCAAAACAAGTACAATATATATATATATACTCATTAATTAAAGTGATATATACTCACTAATTAAATGTAACAGTGAAAGATTTGCCCATATATTGGTATTGAAATAAAGAGCACATTTTAGTATCATGGACACACAGTTCACCTGTCAATTTGGTCATTTTCCGGGGGGTACGTTTATTCCGGAGGGTATGTTTATTAGACTTTGAAGATTTGTCCGGGGGGTATGTTTATTCCGGGGGGTATGTTTATTAGGGACATGAGAGTAGTATTAGTAAGTCAAAACATCTGGGGGATTTCTAGTATGCCTGCAGCGAAGTTTTGTAACTTTTCTGTCTTCAAACAACATTTTTATCCTAAACCATACACAGTGGCATGATAAAATTATAAGCAATTCATAGCATTTAAAGCAACACCTGGACGAGTTAGAAAAAGAACAATTTGTTTAAAGAATTTTCAAAAGAGGAATGTCTATAGAATCTGATACAAATGTAACATATAATGTTTTCTTTTTTAGGCATAGTTTATCATCCCTTTTCATATATGCATCAAAATAAAAATTAGCTTACAATGAAAGCTCATATATCAGGTTTTCTAACTAGATCTTTATGATGTATTATATTCAATTGTGTTGAGATCCATTATATCATTCTATGTAGACTAAAGTTACTAAACACAGCCCCTTTATTATTTTCATGTACACGTATTTGCTCTGACTCATACTCTCATGAGGATTACGGTATCATGCATATGACATCAGTGCAGATTAATGTAGGAATTAGAAATGTCTTTACTAAAATTTATTCTCCCTATCTCATAATGTTTATATGTTAAATGATGCATTTGCTTTCAACAATTCATGTGAAGTGAAATAAAATACGATACATGTATATCATAATGCTATTGAACAATCAATAATTTGTTTGGAAGATTTTGAGCCGAAAAATAAGACATTATGAACTATGGATCAACTAGAAACTGTTAAGAAACATCTAATTCTTTATTTGGCATGTTGTAGGTGGTACCATACAGTACAAACTACAAAAATCCACAGGCATTTGTCTGCCCAATATAAGGTTGGGTGCAAGTAGACATCAGAAATACCTGCTCAGCTTCAATTTTACCTGCACTAACCAGTATATGCAGATGGTATTTCAAATGCCCTGCCAGCTGAATCCAAAATGAAAGCCAACATGTGTTCTGTCTTAGCACATGTACTATACCACTGTTACAGAATTGTTTCTACCATAAACTGAAAACACAGTCAGCACTCCATTTTCCCTCCTCCTGCGAAACTAAGTTCTCACAGACTTACTGAAAAACGATTTACAGCAAATATGTTAGACCACAACAACAGCTGCCCATGTGGTTCTTATCCACATTTTTGTTGCCGAGCCCTTAAACCAGTTGGAAAACGTCCCGTTTCCATGACAACGGGGGCAAAACAGCCACCCCTGAAAAGTTCAGAACTAATCGTATTTGAAGAGCTTGGAGACAGCCAAGGAATAGCCAAAAGCAATTGTCTGCCAAAAGCCGCTTGCAGTCTGCATGCTTCAGTCTGCGAAAGTTCCAGACCAGGAATAAGCTCCGTGTCTTCAGAGCGATTCCCTTAAACCATCACCTGCGTTTTACAACTGCTGGACGTTTGGTGAGTTTCCTTTCTTTTATATTTTGATGATACTACTTTATATAATATGCACGCAAGGTTACCAAGAAAGCAAAAGATTATTAGAAAGGACTAAATTGTGAGTTTAGAACTGACAGGTTTTTGCCATAATTGTACTCTCGTCTAACCAGCCTCACTTCTCATTAAGTCATCAAAAGTTACATACCCAGACTCTCAACTGAATCAAGCAAAACCTAGCACCAAAAGACAACATCTAGCGAGATATTAGACATTCAAGAAGGACAACAACAACTCGTTTAATGCAGTGGGTTCTTTAGCATCCTCAGTGTCTCTCTTTTAAAACATGAGACACGTAGGAGGAGAATGTTATCATACTATCTTGCATCAGTTTTATGATTTGCTTGAGAAAGTACAGACAAAGTACACCTGGTCCAGCTTTTCTACCAATTTCAGTTTTTTGCGACATTCTTTATTTGTGATGGATGCCTTAAATTTTGCCTAGGGGCATGAAATATATCTTTGTCAGGATGCCAAAACGTTCAGAAAAATGTGACCAAGGAGCACAAAAACAATGTCTGAGGTACGTAGGAGTTGAAATTTGTTAAAACTATGGCAGCCGCAGAACGCGCTTTGTACATGTACCTCAATTTCAAGGAACTTTTCTGATATAAAAACTAATAAAAGGCAATGTTGGAATTCTGAGAAAAATATATTTGACGCTCCTGGACATTCAAAAAATGTAAGTAGGGATTTGTAAGGATTGCAGAGCTTCAAGGGATCACATGACCTTGGCATAAGCTCCTGTGTTGAGAGCCTTTAACACCTTGAGTTCATTAAACGGTTCATATCACACCCTGGTACAAATCTATTAAGTCCCAAGTACAGACAATACAAGTTAAACCATCTTCAGGTACAGAAAAGCGAGAGTTTACTGATTATCTAGCAAGGTTGAGCACCAATATGTGCTTTAATCTAATTATGTAGTGGCAGTCATCAGCTTTAATAGACAATAAGGCCACACCAATTTAATTTCTTGGTTAATAGATTTTTCTAGAAAAATAATGGAGCGGGCGGGCGGAAAAAAATCAAAATAAAAACAGGCCTAGGCATCCTATTATGGCCCAAAATGGTACGATAGGTGCCATGAAGTCAACACACCAGGCTGGTTCAAAAGTTAAACAATGAATTTTGAGCTTTTAATGATACCACGTCATTGAAAGATGGAATGATTGTAACAAGTAGTAAGAAAAGGGCTGTTTTCAACTGTTCAGGGCAAAATATGAGCATTTTGCAGTTCATTTTGAATTTTTATTTTTATTTGCAAATCAGAAAAAAATGAAGCGGCAAATCCGTTAACCAAGAAATTAAATTGGTGTGGCCTATAGTTGACTTTATAATGACCTTGATTGCTGCTTTGATTGAGACCTTGCACTGACAAACTTGCCCATTGCTTGTGACCTTAGGTAATCAATGTTGCAACTGTCCCATCTTTTATCATCTTTCCCAAGTTAAACACCTGCCATCAAAAATTCAAAACACGTGAGGTATTCACCATACCACATTCAATACAGAAAAATGAAGCTTTTTCCCTTGTAAAAAGAGTATACACTGTGGAATCCACATAATGGTCACAGTCTTCACAATTACACTTTGGATAGCTCAGACTGGGAAGGTTGCCCAGTGATCTTAAACCAGCCCATCTCCTGCTGTACCCATCTGTGTACACTTGACACTGATCCCTGGCAAAGGCCCTGGAGGGGTTTAACAGGAATAAACAAGGATTACTGCCTGCTTACTGGAACTTATCCATCTTGATCTTCATCTTAGGAGCTTACCGCAAAGCTAGATTTCCTACATGTAGTACTGGATTTCACTATTTGTCTTATTTTTGTCGTCTACTCCTACAGCACTGTGCAATAATGTAGGTCAAGTAAAATTGATGCCTTTTAAAATTGGTGTCTTTGTCATAGTCTTGTTGGAAGATTTCAGTCAAAATCTTCCTCTGAATGTGAACTTGAATCATGTTTTTTCTCACTCTGTAGGGTACTGGGCAGCAGTGCAGACAAAAAAGCAAAGAAACACAGGCCTTAGGCCTCCCACACAACTGCAACAATGTGGAAGATCGCCAGGTTCATTCTGCTTGTAGCTGTGCAGGTGGGTGTGGCTCAGGGTCAGCCAGGCTGCCCTCAAAGCTGCTTCTGTTATCCCAATTACATCGCGTACTGTCGTAACCTGGACGCCATGCCCGTCGGCCTGAGTCCACGTACAAGAGGTCTCCTCGTCGCAGACAGTACCTTCACGACCCTTCCAAAGAACGCCTTCATGGGGCTTCCGTACCTCGTAGAGCTGAATATTACAGAGACCCTTCTAGCAAGTATCCACCCAGATGCCTTCAATGGGTTGAAGAAACTTGAAGTGCTGGACCTTTCAAACAACAAGCTCAAAACCTTTCCTGGAGCAGCCATGGCCAAACTTGGGAAAAAACTGAAGTCTCTAAACCTGGGTGGTAACTGGCTAGCAGGAAGTCTTACAGCCGACTCCTTTAAAGGCTTGGAGGCTCTTGAGGGGCTCTATCTGTATAATACCAACTTTACCACAATTGAAGAAGGGCTATTTGCAAGTCTGAAGAAACTTACCGTACTGGATCTCTCCAAAAACAACTTCGAGGCTCTTCCCGAGGGAGCAATCAAGGGACTTGACAACTTGAAGGAAATCGTCATGTTTGGAAACCCTTTTACCTGCGACAAAGATGCATCTTGGCTTAGCGGCTGGATCGAGAAGAACCCACCTGAGATCGGAGCTGGTCCCACCTGTATGGATCCTCCACGCTTTGCTGGTTATGCTGCAGCTGCCCTTTCAAGTGAAGTACTTTCAGCAGAGTATGAAATGAAACTGATAGACTGCAATGTTGAACCAACACCACCACCAGATACTCCACCAGGGGAGGACCGCCCTCCTCCTCCTGTCCAGGCAGCCAGTATCAAAGGCCTCGTCTGGAAATGCCCATCCACCTACGTCCTCAAAGCTGGTCAGTTCGAAGAGTACACTGACCTTGAGGAGCTGGACATCAGTGGAAATGGCATTATCGACATTGAACCTGGAGCCTTCAGTTCTCTCAACAAGCTGAAGGTTCTCTACCTGAGCGAAAATTCCATCAAACGAATCAAACCAGCAGTGATGAACGATCTGAAGAGTGTTGAAGTCTTGGACGTGTCTGGAAACAAAATGTCCTACCTTCCTGCAGATATCAAAGAGCGGTTACCAAAGATAAAGTTCATCGTTGGCTACAACAATCCATGGTCCTGCGATTGCAACCTGGCTGCCAACATGGACTTGATTGCACACTACTTCCATGAAATCCCTGCCATCTGTGCTGCTCCTCAAGAGTTGGAGGGTCGGGAAGTGCGAGAAGTTCCTGAAGAGGCAATGACCTGCACCCCTCCAGTCATCACCTACATTGATGAATACGTGACAGTGAAGGAGGGCGGGGACGCTTTCCTGAACTGTGAGATAGCTGGCCTTCCTGTTCCACCTGCACAGTGGAAGACACCTGACGGTAAGATTGTCACCATTGACGAACCAGTTGGAAACAAGGAGGTTCTCGATAACGGGACCCTTTGGATCAAGAATGCTGTGGCTGATGATGGTGGTAACTACGTCTGCATTGCTGACAATGGAGGTGGAATAGATATGGCAAATGCCACATTGCGAGTCTGTCCCAGAGTTTGTCGCTGCCTGGACATTTTGACAGTCCACTGCTTCGAAGCTGACATTTCGAAGATTCCGGCTGATACACGTTTGTTCTTAATGCTGGGCACTGACCTAACTGAGGTGAAAAAGGACTTGTTCAAAGATTTGAAGGACTTAGAGGAACTGGATCTCGACAATAATCAAATCACTGACATTGAAGTTGGATCATTTGACGGCCTTGAAAACTTACGACTGCTCTTCCTGTACAGGAATGCTTTAGAAAAACTCGCATCAGGCTTATTCAAGGGCATGACAAATCTCCTACAGATCTACTTGTCCTCGAACAACATCACCACAGTAGAAGATGGAGCATTCGAGGGCCTTGAAAATCTACAGTTGATCCAGCTTCATGAAAATAAGATTGAAGAGATCGGTGATGGTGCCTTTAAGGGACTTCCAACTCTTATTGACTTGGACCTCCACCTTAACAACCTCACAACCGTCCCAGGAAAGGCCATCACGTCTCTTGAAAACCTCAGGCGTGTGCAGCTTTTTGACAACAAAATCAAGATCGTCAAGGAAGACGATTTCAAGGGTTTGGAAAGCCTTCAGCTGATCTATCTTCAGAACAATGACATCCAGGTGATTGAAAATGGTGCCTTTGCAGATCTTCCTGACTTACAATGGCTGGACCTTTCAAATAATAAGATAGTGATCATTCCTGCAGGTGTGTTCAAAGGACTTGATGCACTACAACGTCTAGACTTGAGCAACAATGCCCTGGTGACCTTACCTGCATCCCTCAGGACTGAGCTTCCTTCCCTGAGGTTTGTAATCGGAGCAGGAAACCCCTGGCACTGTGACTGCAACATGATTCCTCTCCGAGGGTGGTTCGGGTACTCCCCTGACCAACCACCCCCCCAAGGAGCAGGGCCTGCCCAGGGGGATCCCCCCTTCCGGCCGTACTACGAGCCCGACCCCCTCCTTCTACAAGAGTTCCTCCAGCGCGCAGGTGAAGGTCCCTTCCAGCCTGCTGGCCACTACGGAGGTAGAAGACGACGTCAAGCGCCGGGTGGCTTTGCCTCGTGTGCGACTCCGATAGCGTACGCCAACCAAGATGCCAACACCATCCCGCTCTCCAGCCTGATTTGCGAGGCCATCCTCTTTGTCGAAAACGGCCTCGCCGTCCTTATTGGTGAATCCGCAGAACTGCCCTGCAACATCTCCAAGGAGACCGGCGTCGGCAAGTTCTGGGCAACGCCCCAAGGAGCTGTCGTCAAGTTCGGTGGCAGCGTGAACAAGACAAAAGTGGCCGCCGACGGCACCCTGACCATCGAGAAAGTGGCGGAAGAAGACGCGGGCGCGTACGTGTGCGTGGGAGGGGAAGAACCTGTTGTTTACTTCCTGAACTACGTGAAGGAGGTCACCACGCCACCTCCTCCGCCAACGGAGCCACCAAAAGTAGAAGAAGAAGAGGAACCCCCAAAATTGGAGCCACCAGAAGAGGTCGAACCCCCGCCATTCCCACCTCGGGGAGTGGATGAACCACCTGAGACGTTCCCGGATGGCGGACTACTGCCGGCACCACCGATTGGGTTCCCTGACTTCCCAGACCCCGGCCCTCCACGACAACCACCACCAGGCATAAGACCCTTTGGCGGCCCATGAAAGTAACCAAGTAGAGGTGACGTAGCAAAGACACTATGACAACAGACCTGACAAACTGTGAGTAACCATCAACCACAAAAATGAACACAGGATAAGGGAAGTGATGAATCAAAGCAAGTAGCCTGGTTACCAGACCTATTTTAGTCCAATTTAGACCTAAAATAGGTTTGGTAACCAGGCTACTTGAGATATTGATATACAAGTATGCCTCAAACAGCTCTAAAAGTGCAGGACATGTATTTATGCAGGGCATTATCTAGTGCTGTGGGACTTCATAAGGGAGTTGCAATTAGCAAGAGACAATATCATTATAAGCCTTCGAAAAATATATAAAATTTGCTTTTCTCTACGCTTTCTACAGGCTACGGCTTCAAGATTACTGGTCCGTTCAAATAACCCACTGTATAAAACAACAGCCATATATATGAACAAGGCAGTAACCATAAAGTAGTAGCTAGGAAGGAAAAAACACCAATATTTAGACATTGCCTTGGCTTGTGGTGTCTCTTTCCACCTCCCCAGACATCTTAATTAATGATCTCCCCCATGAAAACAAACAGGCTGATAACAACAGCAGGGAAACTGCTGAGTTTACACAACAGGGGGCAACCAGTAATTATACCTGGGGAGGGAGGACAATCAGGGACTAACCATTTTATAAGGAGTAGGGATGCCAAGGACATTTAACCTTGATCAAATTTTAAAAAATCTCAAGATACCAATTGCACTGTTTTTCCTTTGGATATGCTTTGTAAACAAAATGTTATAAGATCATGCATAGGACAAAGTATTTTGATAGTGTATAAATAGCTGTGCCAGTTATCATCAAATTGCTTGTCTGCAATTAGATTGTTGGCTGTTATATTAAATATAACAGATTTAAAGATAGTGACACTGCTTTGCAAGCCAACTAATGTAACTGGACTTGTATTATAATGTAATACAGTATATTCCCATTGGTCTGCAATGGATAGCCAATGCAATTATGTTACGGAAGCTTTAAAGATGTATTCATTATGTTATACTTTAAGTATTATACATTGTACAATAGCTTTATGCATGCATCTGTATCTGATATGTAATGATAAATTTACTCAAAGGACTAAAATGGTATCGAAGAGATGTTCCCATGCACATGTATCATTAACAGTGGTAGAAATACTTTTTCCAGCATTCTGCAATATTGCGGAATGTCAAAATTTTATTCTGCAATTCAGATATACTTTCTGCAAAGACACAAAGTCTGGATCTAAACGCATGGCATATACTATGATATAGAAAATTGCATGTTGGCAAACATTTTACATGCAAAATTACGTGTATATTATAGAGTCAGTAGTAAACACAAAAGCTCTTAAACACCATTGAACCCCTAGCCTGATTTTTTCAGTCTGCAAAGTTGCAGGTTGCTTAATTTATCTTCTGCAATATTGAAAATGTCTCTGCAAAATGCAGACTCCAGATGGGTATTTCTAACACTGACATTTAGGATGAGTTTCCTATATAACTGATTTTACTGCTCATTTCTAACATTTTTTGCTGACAATCTACATGCACCTGCACAAACTTAGATATGCAGTGAAAAAGTACTTTTGGGCCAGAATGTCCAGACCACCCTAGTCCTTCCCCTACCCTTCCTAATGGTCAATTTTCCCCTAACATCCCCCAGGACCAGATTGTGTGTTTATCATGTGTTCCAGTCATTATTCTCCTGTAGTTCCCTGTGAGGGACAGGCTATTTGCGTAACCTGGATGTAGTAAGAGACACCCACCCATTACACAGGTTGTGGGGTGATGCAGCCATTAATTCTACATGGACGTTTATAGGCCAGAACAGATTGCCTTGTTTACCTCCCTGGAAAGGTTGACCAAGGTAGACAGGAAGGAAGGAAAGGGATGGATTGCAAAGTTTTACCTGGGGGTCTTATAGGGTATTCGGCAACCCTGTTTATGCATAGTTGGCTGAAACAAGTCATATAGTGTGACATCTACTTATATCGCCTTTTGGCTTATATAGAAACAAAGTGTGATGCTTTAGATATAATTGCTAAATGTTTATTTTTGTATTCTCTTGCAACTAACAAATAAACCATACTGAATTTATTATTGAAATTTTGTTTTTGATACAGAAGTCGGATCATCCCAATAAGCTAAGGCCTTACGATCGACCAAAGCTTGTGAAAATCTATTTATTTTGTTTGAAGGTATCCTGTTTACAAACCAACAAACACTGTTGAAATCCTCACCTTCTACTAGCAAAGATGTCTGACCAAAACCCCTTCAGATAACCTTCCAGCAACACTTCTAATTTTCCAGTCTTTTCTACTTGTTCCAAAATCCATTTGTACTGTTTGAAATTATCCAGTTTACAAACCAACAAACACTGGTGAAAACATCACCTTCTAGCAACGATGTCTGACCAAAAACCCTTCAGAGACAACCTCCCAGCAACTCTAGTACTTTTCCAGTCTGTTTTACTTTTTCTAAAATCCTGTAACAGTGCTGTTACAATCCATTTGTACTGTTTGAAATTATCCAATTTACAAACCAACAAACACTATTGAAAAAAATCACCTTCTAGCAAAGATGTCTGACCAAAAACCCTTCAGACAACCTCCCAGCAACTCTTCTACTTTTCCAGTCTCTTGTACTTTTTTCGAAATCCATTTGTACTGTTTGAAATTATCCAGTTTACAAACCAACAAACACTGGTGAAAACATCACCTTCTAGCAACGATGTCTGACCAAAAACCCTTCAGACAACCTTCCAGCAACTCTACTACTTTTCCAGTCTCCTCTAAAAATACCAGCCAGCACATGTGGTTTCCATATGCCTGGTTGATTGACAGGTCAGCAAGTGGAAGGATCTCACCATTTCCATGGCAACAACGCTGTTCCCATGGCAACAAGGGCAGAAAGGGGCAGTCCAGAAACTCCCGATTGATGAGATGTGAAGTTTTCAGACTGCCACCTCACAGGCCAGGGACAGCTGCCCTGGGGTTGTACTGCAAGTCTGGCTTCCAAGTCTTGCATGGGAAGGAGAATTCCCAAGGAGTGATTCCTCCCTGGATTATTGAGTTGGATTTTTCTGCAAGTGCTGGACATTTGGTGAGTTGCATTTACAATATTAGTATAGCTGTAATATTAATTTTTAGAAGACACAGTTTTTGCTTTTCAGATATCTGCATCCACTTAGAGGTAAGTTTCTTGCTATGATATCAGTTTTGAGGTAGATTTTATGATTTTCTTTCAATCAAATCTTTTTTTACTTTCTGGCAAGAAATCTTGGGGTCTACGTGTTTAGAAACTTTGAAGACAATATAAGGCAAGGAATTCCTTGTAGTGAATCAAGCATTATGGTCTACTTTCTTGTGAAATTCGACTCTTGACTCCTGTTGTAGGTTTCATGCATCATAGATTTAGTATATACTATACTTCAATACATTAGTCCAAGTGTTCCTTTTTCTTTCTTGCTGTGACACAGACAAATAAAAATTGTTTCCATCCTTTTGTTAATTAATCACAGTGTGCAAGAGACAAATTTACATAGCTGATTGCCTCCAAACCCCTAAACTTGAACCAATATACAACCCAGACATTTGCTTTTTTATCTAATTAGTGTATAAATCCTGGCTTTTCATGATTTTGATGTTTCTTTTACATACTCTGGCAATGTATCCCATATACATTTTGTTTTGTAGTCAGATTTCAACTTTGTCAAGCAATTGATCCTTCCTTGGTTTGACAGCAAAGACAGAAACAATTTATGAGCCTTCCCTATCTAGTAATCTGATCCTTTTTCCTTTACATAACAAATTTTGTAGTCTATTACACTCCACTGTAAATGTATGTGTACACTGTAACTGTAAATGTACAGAATTACATACTGTTTCTGTGCAAAAGCCAGACTTTTAGGGCAAAATACATTGCCACGTGATGTTGTTGGGTTCGGAAGACAACTTAGAAATTTAAATACGGTAGCATTAAAGTACTTCACATTGTTTTAGTAACTTGAGGAAAGTCGTATTTTTGTTTGATCTGGCACATTGTAGCAAGTGGTGGCCATCTGGGGAAGCACTTTGAACTTGAGTGAGATAGTTGTAGTTCAGCTGACACAACTTTGCTAGCCTCACAACCCCTCCTTTGGTAACCTGAGATGGTTGGACATCTGTTTGGACACATGGTCGTGAACTACTGTAAGTCTCTTTAGATTCGCGGGGCCTAAAGTTCGCGGTTTCGGGAAAATGGACAATCCGCTGTATTTTTAGATTCGCGATTTCTCCTTGGCTATTCAAAAAGGAATTTGTAAAATGCATTTTAAGAATAATAAAAGTTCGTGTCCCGGCATTTATCTCCTAAAACGCGGCGCAAAAAATTGTTTCCTGCACCGCGCAAGGCTGCCTGCATATGCATGAGCTCTACACGCAAAGATTTTTGTCGGGCGGTACGCGGTTGACACGGCCAGTGCTATCGCTATTCGGTGTCTCATAATATTTTTTTTATAACAGTTTAACATTAAAAATTTTGATACAGTACTCAACCACGTACATCTGCTAAGAATAAAGTTGATTTGCGGTGATTTGTGGATCGCGTGTTTCGCTTGAACTCGAAGTCCGTCGTGAATGCATGTGGGGGGGGGGCACACTTACGCAAAACATATCCGCGGGGAAATAGATTCCGCAAATCTAAATATACCTCGGAAATTTGTAGACTTACAGTACCACTTCTAATGTGCAAGGAGAAATAGAGCCAAGTATATGGGATGAAATATATATAGACAGAGGTTCTTTATAGGCTATTTTTTGTGGGGGAAACTTTTACGACCACATGTTAGGAGATAAACAACAGTCTAGTAGGGGTCAAGTGGATTATAGTACCGATGATTGGTGTTCTAAATCCTGAAGTCATGGGTTCGAATCCCAACCATTCAAACTTTCTTAGAGTACGTCATCATAGGTAGGAGTTTGTTAGTTAGTTAGTAAGTTTGAGTCTTTGTTAGATGAGTTACAGTGTTTTGTTCAGGATGTCAGCTGCCTGACTTTAAAAGTTAAGAATGCAGAAGTCTTTTCTAAAAAAATAGAGCTATGTACCATGCTATAACTGAGTAAATGTGGATACGCATTCTACCATCAAGAACATAGCAGTATTATACAAAGGTTAAAAGTTGTTTTCAACCCATTTCTTGCTGAAACAGATGTCAAGACTTACACCCTATATCTAAAGGTTGCTCCAGTCAAGATGCTTGGATCATTTCAACACCCCCAGGTTATCTATAGCCAGGAAAGCATACATGTACTGTATCTATAACACAGGACCATGTGTTGGAGTGGGGCTGACATTATGAGGCCAACTGAAAGAGGGGAGATACAATCCAGGGGTCTTGCGTATAGTGATGCATACCTAAACTCAATTTTAGGTTCAGGTCCGGATTCAAGTCCAGAGGTTTAGGTTCACCTAAACCCATGGCATATACAAAATTGCATGTTGGCAACCTTGCAATGCTGTCTGGGTGAAACTTTGGCCACATAACATGGAGGCCGGTACTTGACGATGCCAGATGGCAATGTTTTCTTCATTTTGCAGCAAAGATTTTGCAATCTACGGAATGTTTTAGGTGGTTTGGAAAGAAAAGAGGTATGTGAAATGGTCTTTTATGGTAATAAGTCCAGACTCTGTTCTTGACTTTTATGTTTTTTGGACTTGAACCTAAACATTCTTAGTCCGGATCCAAGTCCAGTGAACCGGTATGCATCACAACTTGTGTACAACTAGGAGGGCTTTAGTTGCTGAATTGGATTTCTCATAATTTATTTTGTCTGCCAGGTCCAATCATGTCAGGTCTAGACAGGAATTGATGAACTTCCTGAAGTGGGAAGCTGTGAATTCAAAGGATAAAAAGGCAGGGCTCAATTTTTTTTTCTACGTACCTGCGCTAGGTAACATTGAAAATTACCTGCACAGGACAATTTTACCTGCACAACTCAGATTTTCGGAAGTAAGGACCATACTAAAACTGTTCACAAGCCATTGCCATATTGTCTTGAATTCTTCATAGGTGGTAGTCAATGCAACAAATAGAAAATCCAGATACACTTACATGTATGGATAAACCACAGTGCAGGTTTGGTGCAGGTAGACATAAAAAATACCTGGAACAGTTCTGATTTTCCTGCAGGCGCATATGCAGGTAGCATTTTGAGGCCTTTTGTTGAATAGAAAGTATAAATATCTACAATAATTTACACAATTAATTCTACCAGTTTCTTTCAAAGGCCAAATTCCCTAGTCAAAGACCATGCAATCTCACTCTTAGACACTAGAAAACGTTCCAACATTAGTCCATATAGATTTGATCAATGTGTTAAAAGTTGCCAATATACAAACAGGGGAGGTATATGTAGACTGGCAAGACACAATCACCCCGTCACAGGTCCAGCTTAGATCAGCACATTCCTGACCAAGCCTGAGGTGTCAAGGTCAACTGTGGACAGCTTTTTACATCTTGGTGGGAGGGGCGACCACAAATTGACATTGTGGGTCAGGGAAGAGGTTCTGTTAGGTGCTGACTGGATCTTGTCAAAGCCACTTGCTCTGACAATGCATTTTAACTCTTTACGATAAAAGATACTACCTTTCTATGAAATGAAATGGTTTTCTGTGAAATCGCTTTTTCTCTTAAATTCAAAATTCTGACCACACCAAATCGATGCACTTTGAAATAGTATGTTGACACTTCTGTATGAAATAGTGCTGCATACCAAACTAAACCCAATTTTAGGTTCAGGTCCAGATTCAAGTTCAGAGGTTTAGGTTCAGTTCCGGACTTGTAAGTCCGGACCTAAACCCATGGCATATACAATATTGCATGTTGGCAACCCTGCAATGTTGTCTGGGTGAATTTTTGGCCACATAACATGGAGGCCGGTAGTTGACGATGCCCGATGGCAATGTTTTCTTCATTTTGCAGCAAAGATTTTGCAATCTACGGAAGGTTTTAGGTGGTTTGGAAAGAAAGGGGGTATGTGAAATGGTCTTTTCTGGTAATAAGTCCAGGCTCGGTTCTTGACTTTTAGGTTTTTTTGGACTTGAACCTAAACATTATTACAAGTCCGGATCCAAGTCCAGTGAACCGGTATGCAGCACTAGTATGAAACTTAAAGGGATTGAAGAAATGATTGTCTAGACTGAAGAGTGAAGACTATGATTGATTGTCTTAGACTAGACAATGGAATTTTTCCAGACTTAGCTTCATGTAATTGTTGATATTTGACAAACAATAGTACTCATTTACTAGACCCCTTCATCCCACAATGACATTCAACTTCAGGGAGCAAAATGATGGATTTTCTAGTGTAACATTTAACCTCAAGACAGAAGTGTACATGTGCTGTACAAGCTGTAGAATTTTCTTTGCTTGCAAAGTTAGTTCAGTCCATTAATTTTCTTCATGAAACAGCTCACTCAAGAGATGTGCATTTAACAGTTAGATGTCAATATAAATTGGTTAATGTACATGTATTATATTCTGCTTTCTAAAATCTGAAGGAACAAGCTTTGAGTATAATCGGCCTCAAAAAGATGGACTACAAAATGGATTTTCAGAGAATTCATAACTGCACTGGGCTTCAGTAACACTGTATGCCTCAAAAGCAACCAGTTTGTGGTTGCCATACTGATCACGACTGACAAGAATATAGATACAAACCTGGACAAGCGTGGCAAGAGCTGTCTAAACTATTTATTACCTGGCTCCTAAACTTGACCCCAAGTAGTGATGCATACCGGTTCACTGGACTTGGATCCGGACTTGTAAGAATGTTTAGGTTCAAGTAAAAAAACCCTAAAAGTCAAGAACCGAGTCCAGACTTATTACCATAAAAGACCATTTCACATACCCCTTTTCTTTCCAAACCACCTAAAACCTTCCATAGATTGCAAAATCTTTGCTGCAAAATGAAGAAAATATTGCCATCAGGCATTGTCAAGTACCGGCCTCCTTGTTAAAATTTCACCCAGACAACATTGCAAGGTGGCAGCATGCAATTTTGTATATGCCATGGGTTTAGGTCCGGACTTACAAGTCCGGAACTGAACCTAAACCTCTGGACTTGAATCCGAACCTGAACCTAAATGTGGGTTTAGGTATGCACCACTAACCACAAGTTTTGCTTAGGCAGAAGATTTAACATCATCCCAGGCTGCCAAGCACCACACTCATCACTGACAGTGAGATATTTATCAGGGGAGGGCTAGTTACTGTGGATCCTGTCAAACAGGAGACATGGGATCTCTCATGTAACTGTTAGGATGTCAGGGGGACCATGTTTTGCCCTCCTTTTACACTGATGGCCACCAGGCCTTGTAAGAGGTCATGTGAAGGTGAGAGGGTGAACCGCAGGGCAGCACATCTAGCCACAAAATGTGGTAACTTTTTGCCTTCAGTTTCCAAAGGCTACAATATTGCTGGCAATGTCTAACTTGACTTGATATCCTAAACTTTCAGCTATAATTTGCAGCACCATATCTTTTGAGCAGAGTGAAAATTGGGAATTCACTAATAATATCTTTAAAGTGTTTTCACAATAAAAATCTCAGTGACTGTTCATCATTCTCATTGAGATGACCTTGAAAATAGTAAAGTCAAAAGTACTGCAAATGTTTTAGCATTACAGTATTACCAAACACAGAAAGCGTATTATATTGGTTGACAAGAAATGATGGTTAATAGTGGCATAGTTGTTGGAAAGTTAAATGTGATGCTGGTTTTGACAGTGTACATTTTTGTAACACAACATTTTTTTTTAATCAACGAACCAATGATGGTGAAAAAATGAATACCATGAAATTTACTGTTTCTTTTTATTTCCTTACACAGGAGTGACCAGCAGTGCAGTGGGAAGTTGTGTAGGCCTAAGGCTTTGCACAAAACAGCCAAGATGTGGAAGATTACAGGCTTCGCGCTGCTTGTAGTTCTACAAGTGAGCGTGGCGCAGCGGCAGCCCGGCCGCGGTCGGGTGGCGGGGTGTCCTCAGGACTGCTTCTGTTATCCCAACAACGTGGCGTACTGCCGCAACATGGCGTCCATTCCCGTGGGACTTAACCCGCGTACGCGAGGCCTTCTCATCGCCGACAGCTCCCTCACAACCATTCCCAAAAACGCCTTCATGGGGCTTCCGTACCTCATTGAGCTGAACATCACGGACAATCTCGTATCAAGTATCCATCCAGATGCCTTCAATGGGTTGAAGAAACTCCAACGACTGGATCTGTCGAATAACAAGTTCAAGACCTTTCCTGGAGCAGCTCTCGCCAAGATCAGCAAAGGGCTAACGTCTTTGAACCTCGGCGGTAACTTGATTGCAGGAAGTCTTACGGCTGACTCCTTCAAGGGTATGGAGGCTCTTGAGGTCCTGTACATGTACAATACCAACTTTACAACAGTCGAAGATGGACTGTTTTCAAGTCTTAAGAAACTTACAGTCCTGGATCTCTCCAAAAACAACTTCCAATCTCTTCCTGAGGGAGCAATCAAGGGACTTGACAACTTGAAGGAAATCATCATGTTTGGAAACCCTTTTGCCTGCAACAAAGACGCGTCTTGGCTTAGCGGCTGGATCGAGAAGAACCCACCTGAGATCGGAGCTGGTCCCACCTGTATGGATCCTCCACGCTTTGCTGGTTATGCTGCAGCTGCCCTGCCAAGTGCAGTGCTTGGAGGAGAGTATGAGATGGTGACGATAGACTGCACTGTGGAAGCCACACCACCACCAGAAGGGGATGGCCGCCCTCCTCCTGTCCAGGCAGCCAGCATCAAAGGCCTCGTCTGGAAGTGTCCGGGTACAACTGTCCTCAAAGCTGGTCAGTTTGAAGAGTACACTGACCTTGAGGAACTGGACATCAGTGGCAACGGCATTGTCGACATTGAACCTGGAGCGTTCAGTTCCCTCAACAAGCTCAGAGTCCTCTACCTTAGCGACAACCTGATGACAAGAATGAAGGCTCCAGTGTTGAATGACCTCAAGAGTCTTGAGATCTTTGACGTGTCTGGCAACAAGTTCACATACCTCCCTGCTGACATTAAAGAGCGTTTACCAAAGATTGAGTTCATCGTTGGCTACAACAATCCATGGTCCTGCGATTGCAACCTGGCTGCCAACATGGACTTGATTGCACACTACTTCCATGAAATCCCTGCCATCTGTGCTGCTCCTCAAGAGTTGGAGGGTCGGGAAGTGCGAGAAGTTCCCGAAGAGGCAATGATCTGCACCCCTCCAGTCATCACCTTCATTGATGAATACGTGACAGTGAAAGAGGGCGGGGACGCTTTCCTGAACTGTGAGATATCTGGCCTTCCTGTTCCACCTGCAAGGTGGAAAACTCCTGATGGCAAGGTGGTCACCATTGACGAACCGGTTGGAAACAAGGAAGTTCTTGGCAACGGAACACTTTGGATCAAGAGTGTCACGGGTGACGATGGAGGTAATTATGTCTGCATTGCTGACAATGGAGGTGGCATAGCAAGAGGAAATGCTACACTACGTGTCTGTCCCAAAGTCTGTCGCTGCCTGGATATTTTGACGGTCCACTGCTTTGATGATGAGGTTTCAAAAATCCCGTCAGACACACGTCTCTTCTTAATGCTGGGCACTGACCTGACTGAAGTCAAGAAGGGCCTTTTCAAAGATTTAAAGAACTTGGAAGAACTGGATCTTGACAATAATCAAATCTCGGACATTGAAACTGGCTCGTTTGAGGACCTCTCCAACCTACGACTGCTGTTCCTGTACAGGAATGCGATGGAAAAGCTTCAATCAGGCTTATTTAAAGGCATGACAAATCTCCTACAGATCTACTTGTCCTCAAACAACATCACCACAGTAGAAGATGGAGCATTCGAGGGCCTTGAAAATCTACAGTTGATCCAGCTTCACAAGAATCAGATTGAAGAGATCGGTGATGGTGCCTTTAAGGGACTTCCAACTCTTATTGACTTGGACCTCCACCTTAACAACCTCTCCACCATCCCAGGGAAAGCAATCTCTTCTCTGTCAAACCTGAAGCGGGTCCAGCTCTTTGAAAACAGGATCACAATGGTCAAGGAAGATGACTTCAAGGATTTGGAAAACCTCCAGATGATATACCTACAGAATAATTTCATCCAGGTGGTCGAAAATGGAGCCTTCGCAAACCTGCCTGCCTTGCAGTGGTTGGACCTTTCCGGCAACAACATCGTAGTCATTCCTGCAGGTGTGTTCAAAGGACTTGATGCCCTGCAACGTCTGGACTTGAGCAACAATGCCCTGGTGACCTTACCTGCATCCCTCAGGACTGAGCTTCCTTCCCTGAAGTTTGTCATCGGAGCAGGGAACCCCTGGCACTGTGACTGCAACATGATTCCTCTCCGAGGGTGGTTCGGGTACTCTGCTGATCAACCCCCTCTACCAGGCAGCGGACCTGTCTCTGGGGACCCCCCCTACAGGCCGTACTACGAGCCAGACCCCCTCCTTAACCAGGAGTTCCTCCAGTATGCTGGACAGGGGCCCTACCAGACTGTTGGTGGTGGACAGTATGGTGGGCAGTATGGAGGTGGCCAGTACGGTGGTCAGTATGGAGGTGGCCAGTACGGAGGTGGTCAGTATGGAGGAGGATACGACTACAGCCAGCAGTATGGTGCCGGCGGTGGGGGTTATGGTCAGCAGTACCAGTACGGCGCCGGCGGTGGCAGCTACGGCCAGCAGTACCAGTATGGTGCAGGAGGCGGTTATGACTATGGCCAACAGTACGGCGGTGCGTACGGTGGCCAACAGGGCGGCGCATACGGCGGTTACGATTACAGCCAACAGTACGGAGGAGGCGGCTACGCACAGGGTGGTTCCTACCAGTACGGCCAAGGCGGTGGTTACGCGCAGGGCGGCTCGTATCAGTATGGCGGCCAGGGAGGCGGCGGCTCGGCTGCAGATTCTGCATTCCTCGAGCGCATCCGGCAACTCCGAGGCGAGTCCAGCAGTTCGTCTGCCAACACTTACAGCTACCAGTTCTACAGGAACAGGAGGAGGCGCCAGGCACCGGGCGGAGGGTTCGCCACCTGCGCATCTCCGTTTGCGTACGCCAACCAGGACATCAACACCATCCCGATCTCCAGCCTTATCTGCGAGGCCATCCTCTTCGTCGAAAACGGTCTGGCCATCCTCGTTGGAGAGGCCGCCTCTATGCCCTGTAACATCACCAAGGAGATCGGCATCGGAAAGTTCTGGGTGACGCCACAAGGTACCGTGGTCAAGTTCGGTGGAAGCGAGGATCGCGTGAAAGTGGCTGACGACGGTACCCTGAGCATCGAGGCGGTGACAGAGGAGGATGCTGGTCCGTACGTGTGCATGGGAGGAGATCTGCCCGAAGTCTACTTCCTGAACTACGTGAAGGAGGTTACGACGCTGCCGCCGCCGCCAGCAACCGAGGCGCCGATCGTAGACGTGGAGGGCGGAGCCCCCGAATTCCCCGAGGGAGACTTCGACGGAATTCCCCCTGAATTCCCCGGACCTGGAGGTGAGGAATTCCCACCATTCCTACCCGGGGGAGAGGAATTTCCGTTTCCTGATGGCGGAGAGTTCCCCGACTTTCCAGAACTCTTTCCCCCCGAGCCGTTCCGTCCTGGCCGAGGAAGAGGCGACGTAAAAAAGTAGAGGACTGACATGACAAACTGTGAGTAACCCACCATCAAACAGATGTGAAGGAAAGAGTAAGATGAGAAACCAACACTGTTGTATCTTCCAGAAAGGTTTGAAACAATTGTAAACCTCATGTCAACACTGTCAAATCAAGGAGCTATACACACTTGAGGTAATTTTAGTCCAAAAAGTCACTGTTGTATGAGGATACTGGTAAATTTGTAGGGAGAAATCTGGCTCTTCAGAATCAGAACCACAGTCCAGACCAGTTTGTTTTTGACAAATTAACAGATTTACCAGATCTACTGCCAGGGTTTCTTTGCATTCCATTGATGTACAAGTAACAGACAAAAAATACCAACCATAACAGAAGTTATTTTTTTTCTTTTGACCATGCATTTTTTACTGCTTACTTATCCATAAGTGACCGGAAAGTTGGATCAGGTATAGCATGATAATGGTTGAGTAGCTGTGAAAATTGTTGTATTGGAGTTGATAGTATTCAACAGAAGTGTAGGCTGAAATGTGCTAAATTGTATATTTCTAGATACATTTGACCGTATGTCGCAAGCAGGACTTGAAAACTGACTTTTCAGTCTTCAGTCCCATTAATATCTGTAGACAGATTCAAAATAGTGATGTATCAAAAATAGGGATATGTTATCTTTTTTCTAGAAGGTTATTGTATAATCTAGAAGCTTTTTCTGTCACAAGACAGTCATGATATAACACTTTTGTCTCAGAGGCATTTTTGGATTAAACTCAATGTAATGTGCTGCATCTGTCGTAGTCTGTCACTTAATTATACTTTGTACAATTGTCCTCAATGCACTACAACAAAATATATGTTTTTCAGCTTCCATTCTACAACCTGTAATTATCCACATACTGCCAACGTCAATTACCATAAAAATGTCCATTCAATTGCATTCAACTTCATCACATAAACATTCTTCCAACACCATACATACATGTACGTCAACTTCTTGCAACCTATCCTGACATTCCGTGAAATCAGATGAGAATTGTACCATTAACATAACCTGGCCATACACAGTTGATTTGAAGCTGTCATGATGCTGACAAAAAAAATCTTTTTTTTTCATTGCAGCATCAGATTTTGGGTCTCCGAATGATGTCATGCCTGAAATCAAGTGTGTGTGTGGCCTTACAAAACTGACCCGAAAGCCCACTTTAGACTGGGAACGGTATACTGATGCATAATGCTTCGAAATGCTCCATCTTTAAACACACAGGCAGCAGGCCACCCGTGGCGTGGGATATTGTGAGAGAGAATGGCAGTAGAGACACTAATTTTTTTCTTGGGACACAATACTGTTCATGTTACATTTTTCTTGCTCTTTAGACCTGTGTAACGGTTTACCGACACTTTTCAACTAGAAACTGTTCATCAGCCATTCCCAGTGTACAGCAGGCCTAAACTTTGTAGAATACTTACTGATACCAGGTCTCCAGAACTCTCCCCAAACAGCTGCAGCTCATCAAAGGAGCGAGACAATGCCTCGGTGTCGTTTGGGGTGACCGTGAACAGCCGGTTGTCATGAGGCGACCTGCCGACAGAAGGGACATCAACATCCTGGACCACTTAAACATCTATTAAAGACGCTTACAGAAGCTCAAACGACTTTGGCAAATACACAAAAATCCTAGAGGTGGTGTCAAATACATCAACATTTCAAGTCTAAAATTAGACATTTCAACCACATATTATTTTGAAACAACAAGTGTAACAAACAGGGTGTAAAGTGTAAAAAAACATCTCCATTTAGTAAATAAAGTTGTAATGGACTGTCAATGTCCTGATTGACACTACCCATTGTTAGAACTCCCAGTCAACATACTCCACATTCTGAAACAGTACAGGTTGTTTAGCCCCCTTTATACTTGACGTCAATTACTAAGTGACTGTATGGGTGAGAAAGTTGGATTTGTGTGGCACTTGACTTTATAATTGGAATATGATACAAGTATGATGCAAAAGACAACAAAACACACAAAGGTGGATTGCTCATTCCTTGACAAAGACTGGAGCTTTACAGTCAAAAATTTGGGTAATTCCAATCCCTTGTGATGGAAATTACAGTTTAAACTGCTTCATAAAAATTGTTCTTTTTGTATGAAATTTGTTGCACGATCTGTCAAACATTTTGCCAATTTGCAGTTGCTCAGCAGTCACAGGCTCTAGTTACACCAGAAACGTCTCACTCCGAAGTTGCTGGTTCAATTCAATGGAAAATTTAATGAACCTGTACTGCACTAAAATATGAAGGCATACTTCCTCCTCTGTTGCTGACTACGCTGCCTCCAACGCCGCCGTGCCCCTGGTTGTTTTGTCACTGTTCGATGTTTGTCCATCTTTTGCTAAAAGGTTCATTTGTGCAAAGACTAGAGGGTATATTACTAACACTTGTTTTCCCCATGTACACGTACACAGATTATGGCCTGTTTTTCCTTTTGTAGTTTGCTGTTTTGAACGTCAGAAGCATCCATTTACACCACAAATCAATATTGGCAATTTGAGTGCCTGGATTAAAAACAGAAACAACTATTAGCTCCAAATTTTCTTACAAATGTACTAACTTAGCAGAAGTGGTTATGTCAATTAATCATAAAACTTTACGGAACGAATATTTCAATATCATTAAAGGAAAATTCCCAAATGTGAAGACGTTCCTTTCTGTTCGAACACCCCCTAGTTAGAAGTGGTATAGCCCAAGAGCTGCAGGGCCCACAACAGCTGTTCACAACAAGGATGTGCCATTTTGGATCAATAAAGGGTGTTTTGACCTCTTATTTATAAGTTCTAGCTCATAAAGTATACACGAAACACTGAAAGGGTCGGTAGGGGGGGAGGGGGTTAGTGCAGAATGTTGTCAAATCAACAGGTTGACAAAAATTGCCTAACTCAGTAACTATGTGTCAACCCATGCTATACCTAACTTGATGACAATACTCTTAACAGTCCACACAGAACAACTAGGTCAAACCCTTGTCCACATACATACACACTTATACATGCTATCATAAACATACATGCTATTATAAACAATGCCTCTACATTCCGTTTGCATTTTTGCCTGGACTCTAAAAATACGGGACACTGAAACTATCAATGAAGGCCAATCTGCAATGAGGGCCAATATTGCTTTTCAGATACCTTTGACCCAGTGTTGATGTCACACTTCAGAGAAGGCACATGACAAGCCTCACTGGGTCAGTCTACTGAGGAAGACCATAGTGACTGGTCAAACGCTCTAGGTGAGAACAATCTTTTGTGTTGAAACAAAAGTTTAAACTTTAAACATAAATGATACCTCCATTACAGAGGTAAGACAAAATGTACTGAAATAGCTCACCGTGTGATGCTGACAAATTTCTCCATGGCTTTCATCATGGCCTTGCTGCCGCCCTCGTGGAAGTGTAGAGCCGGCAAGGTCGCGCCGTCCTTGAGCACGAACAGCAGGTAGGACCAGCCCAGACTGGGGCTCGACCGGCGTATGGACTTCAACTCCGACAGGGAGAAGTTGATGGCATATCTGTTCTTCTTGGCATGGAAGTTCACCGACTCTGTGGCAAAAACAAGATGACTTGATGAGTTAAAATGCTGTACATGATAGCTTCAACTTTACAATCTCTGACTGCAAGCATGAAGGTAACAAAAACTGTAATAATACTTTCCAAACTTTGTCACACAGTGTACATTACATCTAGGCAAATCCTATAAGTCATCTGTTTCTGACAGCTTTCTTTTCGTAATATTACAATCTCTGACTGTAAGCATGGAGATAACAAGAACTGTAACAATACTTTCCACAGTTTGTAATGGATACACATTGTACATTATATCTAGGCACATCTTATAAGTATAAGACATCTGTTTCTGACAGCTAACTTTTTCGTAATATTACAATCTTTGACTGTAAGCATGGAGGTATAAACTGTAACAATACTTTCCACAGTTTGTAATGAATACACATAGTACATACACACTATATCAAGGCACATCCTGTAAATCATCTGTTTCTGACAGCTAACTTTTCATAGTATACAACAGTGTTCTAGCCACCATCTATCGTTCCATCATTTGACAGAATTTTGCCACTCATGGCGGACAAAAATTCAACTCGTGTACATGTAAATCTAAGGTACCATATAATACCCTTTATGAGAGATCCTTAGGCCACACCAATTAAATTTCTTGGTTAACAGATTTTCTAGAAAAATAATGGAGCAGGCGGGCAAAAAAAATAAATAAATAAAAACAGGCCTAGGCATCCTATTGTGGCCCAAAACGGTATGTTAGGAGCCATGATTGAAGTCAATACACCAGGCTGGTTCAAAATTTGAACAATGAATTTTGAACTTTTAATGATACCATTGCATTAAAGGATGGAATTACTGTAACAACTAGAAAGAAAAGGACTGTTTTCAACTTTTCAGGGCAAAATATGAGCATATTGCAGTTGATTCTGAATTTATTTTTAAGCGGGCAAATCCGTTAACCAAGATATTAAATTGGTGTGGCCTTACATGATAAAAACAAATCTTACCAGGACTTGCCACAGTTTCTGCGGCACTTCTGTGAAAGCTCACCGTGCCCCATGTCGGCTGTCCCGCCCCTTCACTGCCCTGTACCTCAAAATTAGACTCCTCTACAGCCTTCCAGTCTAGCTGGGCATCGAATCCACCATCCTACACCAAACCAGGGACACAGTTATGCTCTGGTCTACTCAAAACAACTCCAACTACATGTACTTACCTTTGCAGGTCAGGTCAGTCTGTTCTCATGTGATCTATGAAAAACTTCAGAATCATAAAGTAACCCCTTATTCCAACGAAAGCAGTGAAATTTCTTGGTTCTTCTGCCTGTGGACGCAGCCTTTTCTGTTCAGTTTGTGGACTGCTGTTGCCTATTCAATTATAATCATTAGAAAAGAAAAGAAAAAGGCTTGCTGTAATTTAAACATAGAAAGAAAAGAGAAAACCATGACCACCATTCATGTGAACCACTGTGACACCAGTCATGTTGAATTGAAGTCCCTGTGAGCACCATGTTTATGTACCAAAATTAAAAGTAAAGTAAAAAGGAAACCCAAATCCAGTTTTAGAAAATGTATTACTATTTCTGGATGATGGCAGTGCAATTTACCTTCAACCTTGTTGTGTTGGTCCTGGTCAACTCATATAATATCCTGTTGAACCATCTTATGTTGTACTGTCTAAACTTGCCTTGTCTATGTCAAGGTGGCATCTACTGCAAAAAGTTGTCTTTGAATTTTGATTTGTTTCTCAACTTTAATACTTTGACTTCCAAAATTCGGAAACAACATACTAGGTTAGGTACATGTACACAGTGCATGTAGCTACTCATAACACCACCATAGACAAGGCATACTCATCTTAACCTTTAACATGCTACTCTGCCATACTGTAATTATTAGGTACACAGGGGCATCCATAGCATGCTAAAGGTTAAGCCTACAACCCAACGATGACATCACATCCACGGATCCTGCCTATTACCTGACTGGCGAGAACCGGATGCGACCGGCTGTGACTGGTGGATACTAGCATTGGTGGGACTGATAACCGCCCAGTCAGGTTCACAGCCAGGGTCGTACTCCGGGCTGAAGTCCGTCTCCGTTTCCGTGGGTTTCCAGTCAACATAAGCCTCCAGACCCTAACAACATGTGGGTGAGTTATGATTGACACAGAAGCTGTGAGAGCCATTCCATTGAAGAACTTAAAAAGAGGAAAATCAGGAAACTTTCTTTCAGCCCCCCTCCCCTGTCATGTAGTTTGAGTACCCTATCTGCAAGCAGCTTTGTCAAGTTTTTAAATGGAATAGCCCTAAGAAAAACATTGTTATTCAATCCAGGTTGCCTTTCTTTCAAAGCTTCTTTGGACAAAGTCTGTGATAAAGAATCTGAAAAGAAAAACAAATGTGCATGCAAAATCATTGTTGTGAAAGATGAAGCAAATGTTCTCTGAAGAAAAACACAGGAACAAATGAATGCAGGGCTGGAAAAAGATGATGGGACACATATCTCTAAAAATGCTTTAAAATTAGCTAAAATCTGTATAATTAATGGTAATAATAGCTTTTCTAGTCATGTAACCTTAGGTCCTTCGACCCAATTGCAAGTCAAAATCCAAGAACCTAGAATTTTGCCTTAAGGCCTTGCTGGTATTCTTTGGCCTGAAAAGTGTGAATATCAATGATTTATGGGGAAAACATAGATAGATTAAGGTCAAAGAGCGGAGTCGTAAAATGAAATATCTAGAAGATTGGTCTGTGCCCCCAAATCAAATATTCCATGCAATGCATTTATTAGGCATAAATCAAATGCAAAAAGAGCATGACAGATTCATAAATAAGGCAGACATTGTATGCAATCATTAAAACATTATTTCACCATATTCTATTGAATACTACATAAAACAAAGTACAGTATTCAAAACCAATCATAACTTATATTCAGAATTGAACAGCAATCGTGTAAAAACTATAATAAAAAATACACATAATTGCTAATGGTTGAATACAATATATGATACTGCTTGCTTGAATTAGACTTGAAATTGATGGCATGTAATCATAAATGGAATACACAAATTTACAATAAGCTGTAACCAGCATGCACTTTGCAATAAAAATGCCATTATCTAATGCATTATCATCTAATACAATTCATTATTGTTACAATACCATGCATTTTACGGTATCGCCTGCTGTGCTAATGTATGCATTACCAACTGAAGAGATTTTTTATGGCTGGTATATATCTTTGGGTAATAAAAAAATCCTTACCTTCTCAACCAAGGAGACTTTTCCTGCAAGAAGAGTGTCATCGGAGTTTGCCAAGGCAGTGTGGATAAACACACCTTCTTTCTCATAAATAACCTAAGGGGGAGACAAAAGAAATCATTTCACAGTATCTAATAACTGAATATCATAATGTTTTATACATTCTAAATGTAATGCAGTACACTTTCGAGCTGTTACAACGTTAGGCCACACCAATTTAATTTCTTGGTTAACGGATTTTTCTAGAAAAATAATGGAGCGGGCGGGCGAAAAAAAAAGGCCTATTATGGCCCAAAATGGTACGATAGGAGCCAACACACCAGGCTGGTTCAAAATTTAAACAATGAATTTTGAACTTTTAATGATACCATTGCATTGAAAGATGGAATAACTGTAACAACTACATGTAGGATGAAAAGGACTGTTTTCAACTGTTCAGAGCAAAATATGAGCATTTTGCAGTTGATTCTGAATTTTTATTTTTATTTGCATATCAGAAAAAAACGAAGCGGGCGAATCCGTTAACCAAGAAATTAAATTGGTGTGGCCTTAGTGGTATGTTTCAATGTTGGGGGACATGACAAGTGATACAGATATTTCCTTTCATTATAACAGTCCTCCAAATCTTGTTTTTGTCAGGATATTATTGTATTGTCTGAGTGACCTGAATTTTTGAAACCAAGGGAAAGTTTATCTAAGGCTGTTCAAATCTTGTAATGCCCTCCCAAGGGATCGCTATGCCAAATATGATACAGATGAGCTGATATTGTTCCAATTTTCAAGCCTTGATATCATATGCAAATAGATGTACAGAAATATATATCTCAACCACAATAAGACATTGTGATTCATGTAGTATTTAAGTCATAGAAACTGACGTCACTGTGAACAAATGACTGAAAGCAGCTTATGACACATTACAACAACTGCCCTCATGAAAACCATGGACTGTGAGTGTGACAGGGTTCTAGCTAGCGTGAAGTAGCGTAGGGGCCCCCTAAGCTATAATTTTGACCCCCTACACTAATTTTCAATACAGCGTAGGGGCATTGTGACTGTATTTCTTTGTTCAAGAATGCCAGATCAAATATGACAAAATTACCATAATACCAATCAAGGATACATTGTACACCTTAGAAGTAACATTTTTTCCCTTTGGGTATCCCTCAAAAAAGGCTCAAATGGCCTCTTTTTTAGCTCAAATTTTTAAAAGCTTCCGACCCATCTCCTCTCGACATGCGGCCAGTGCCACTACGCTAAAATTAAATCCTAGCTAGAAGTAGAACCCTGTGTGATGATATGCACACACCACACACAATGTCATGCATGCATTATTTGATGACGTGCTTGTCCACAAATTGGAAGGGTGGAGAATTTATGGACACACCAGTAAATCTAACTGACTGCACATCAAAGGTCATCCATGGGTAATGTTAGACTCCTGAATGTCATGTCATCATGTGACATGTGATTCACCACTTCGTCTCTCAGTCATGTTACAATATGGATACATAGAGACACTCCGAAACTGTTTATATCATTCACAAAGGATCGTCTTAACAAAATAATATATGATTCGGGCATAAGAGAATGATGATTACTTCTTATTTCGTCCTGATATTCAAAGTTATAAATTTGTTTCTATAATTTTGGGAACGAAATGAGTTGAGGAAAACACGTAAACACAGCATAACAAACAGTCAGGCCTTAGGGATTTGTTACCAACTAAAGTAGTTACTACAAAAGTGGTTTCATTACAACCACGACGTAAGTGATTGGTCCAGAGGGTTGAACAAGATTCGTTGATTTGTATTTTTAATCTCAAAATGGACTGTTGTGAACAAATATGCATGAAAATTCCATATGACCAAAATTTGCACTTGCGCAATAATACAGTCTAGGGGTGGGTACCGGTATAGAAAATTCAGGTCCAGGTCCGGATCAGGTTCAGAGGATCAGGTCCAGGTCCGGACCTGAACCGGACCTGATTATTGTACAGTAGTATAGTATATCATATTTTGGCAAGCGAGACACAATTTCTTCGTGTACACGACACGGCCTTGCATGAGGCCGCTTTTCCCGATGAATAATACGGCTGAAATGCCAGCACATCCACAAATAATTTGATCAAATACTTAATTGCTGCGATCTAAAATCTTACAGGGTTCTCTTAGCGGGGGTTGTTTATTGTTTTGATTGGTAAAACGCAGGGTAAAATTTAGCCACGCCGCGGTCCACACTTCCGGGTTAAGTGACGACAAAATCACGTCGAAAACGCTAAAAATCCGCATAGAAGCATATATTTTCCCCAAAGATTCTTGAAACTATACATTTCTTCACTAGAATATCGATGTGTGGTTGTGCAAAATAGAATTTTAGCGCCGATATCGAACAAAGAAAAGTTGTTTACATGCGCGTCGGCTCGCTCAAGTCTGCCGCCTCGCTCCCTACGCTGCCAGCAGCGGGCGCAACAACCAATCAGAGATGCGAAATGCCGACACGTGACGCGGGATTGCGTCACAATGGGGGAGGGCTCGCCGTGCACGAAATGTTTTTGCGTCAATATTCAGCGCCGTGTTTCAAGAGATTGATACCGGGAAACATTTTTTTTTCTTGTTTTTGAACGCATAAACATGGATTTAGGCTGATCTAGTATGATTCAGGGTTATTTTTTTTTACCTGCCATGGCCAGATTATCTAAAGATGTGTGTGTTGTGTGTACAATCTACAGAAATGTACATCAGGTCCGGTCATCCGGTTTTCACGTTTCGGTTTTTTGGACTCGGTTCTTGAATGTTGTTCCGGTCTAAACCGGTCCGACTGAACCGGTACCCACCCTTAAAAAATTACAGTCCACTCCATATAACACCAAATGGGGACAAACACGTAAGATCTAAAAAAAATGTCCGTTCCCATAAGTGGGACCAAAGCAGGCTTCAAGTTATGCCAACGAAGGATTGGATTATTCTCATGCAAAGTGGGAGTTGTCAAAAATTTTGACCAAACAGATTGGCAAATGTTTACATTTTTCGAACGCAATTTTTCGGTTCCAGAACGATACCTGAATGTCCAAACTACACTTAATCCGATCTAGTATTTCTCATCTACACGTACATGTATAATGTACTTGAGTTTGTCGATATATTAACATAGAAAATGGAAGAAATAAAAGCAGAACTCCAAACTCACCCTTTCGTTTGTCGCCGCCATTTTGAACGTTTAGTGAGTTACGTCATCAACATGTGAGGCAACATCATCAGACTGTTCTATTATTTTCCACAGGTGGGGGATCTCCTAACTGTTTTGTATGTATGTGTTCATCATGTATGTCATATAAACTAAGATTTTTCAATTCATAAAACGATACAAAGTCTCAATTTTGTGTAAACCCTTGGTTACACATGAGGATATGAAGCTTTAAATATATATTGCTAGTATCGTTTATTTCCCCCTAAAAATAATGAGTCTAACCATAAGCTGCTGTTATGTGCCCTAAGATTCGAATCACTATGTCTTCTTCTAAAACGTTTTTACATTATAAAATTACATAGTCCTTTACTGATATTGCAATAATTTATTCAAACTATATGTGTAAAATATTGATTCTGTCAACATTTTGTTTTGAATACAATTTTGTTTATATAGAATATTTGAGGCTCTGCTCGTATCGAGCCAGAAATAAGAAACTATGCTTACGTCCAGGTCAATATCAAAACACAGAGGTCTGCCCGGAAGCGGGAACGTGGCTGCCCTAAAACACACAAGGTATGTTTTCTCGATTTTCTGCAAATTTTATCCATCATTTTGAAGTTTTTCTGGACTTTCGTGATGCAGAAGCCTCAAATGAAGCTCCCTCTGTCCGTTAATTCTGTTTTAGATCGTTATGCATTGTGTGTACGCTATGGTCGTGTACTGTTATGTTTGAGTGTTTGTCTTAGGCTGACAAAGTGTGTACATTTCGTCAATAAACGATGTATAAATTGACCACATTTGGAGTGGCATGAGCCAGTTTAACTTCAGTTGCAAAGGGAAGGTAAACAGTAAGCCGGGAAAACAGTAAGGACTTGGAAAAAGGAAGAAGAAGAAGAAAATATACATCTGGTGTTGATCAGGGTCAATTAACGGTTAACATTTAAAAACGTTAACGTTGCATTTAATTTTAGCCCACGTTGGTTGCAGTACAAGTGTTATATTACCACAACGTATTTGACCTCCATACAGAAAATTTCTATACTCCCCAAGATATTGTATATTTGTTTGCAAATTCCAATAAATAAATAAACTTAGTCCTGAATATTCTCCCTTCTTGTTGACAATGCATTAAAAAAACAATTGCGAGCAAAATGACTTGCAAAAATGAGGCAAAACTGTACGTCCGCTTGCATTGACAGATCAATAGTACTAGTATTTTTGTATGGCCTTGTTTGCTTTCGTCTATTGTTAAACATGTATTGTACTACTAGACATTGGACCTTGATAACTTAACGTTACAGCAAAAGATATGTGTCTTAGTAAATAATTAAAATTGTGCAGTTCTGGTTAAAAGTGCTAATTGCCGGTGCATTCAATAATGTTTTGGCTAACACCATTATTTCTTGGACCACGTTCAAATTGTCCAAAGCAGTCGCCTGGAAAGAATGTAACGAGAAAATATAATTAGCTTCACAAACATTCATCTGTGCTCTACTGGCAAAGAATTCACGAGGGAGTGCATTTACCCAGAATTACACCCTTTAATTAGATGTTACATGCTAAAGTAATACATAGTCATTTCAAAGATAGATGGACGTAACACAGTGTAATGGTATGTGAATGAATGATCTGTTATCATTGTAATTGTAGGCATAATGTATATGTATTACAGGAAAATTTGACAAATGGTCTTATCATTTGTTATTTACTTATTCTATTTTTGGAAATCTACTATAGTATATGCATGCAAGTATTGTATATCAAAAAGGCACACAAAACCAAAACCTTTATTCTGTATAGCCTCCGATCCGTAGCAGGCTTATAGAACTGGGGGTTTGGTGGTCTTTGGCCATGTCGGCTGTTTTCTGATTAGCCCAGTTCTAAAAACGGGGGTACTAGTAATTCAACCAGGCCGGCTATGTTGTCTATATGCAATCAGACAATAGCACAAAAAAGCTCCCAAAGACCCTGAAGAAGACCCCCCAAACCCCCAGTTTTTGGCATGCTATGGAGGCTACTATTTTGAGAATTGAGAAACTGTAGACCAGCTTTACGTCGTTCTATCGGCAGTGCGTGAAGAGAAAAGAAGGGGTCTAATAATAACCACCTTGCCCTCAGGGATCTTCTGTCACTTCCGAGCAATTATGTAAGGACACTTGTACGGCTTAAACATTAGAGGACAATGCTGTTTTGATGGCAACAAGAAGCGTTACACGATAATTATAGAGAGGGCTTCCTGGTCAGTCACAACAATTACCGTCTAGAACGGAACACAAAAATTAGGTGATAGGGTGGTCACCTCTGTATCTGCCATCACAGGTAATTGGATCACATGTCGTTACAGGAAATGGCCCCTGAATAAAACAAAGGGTCTGGCGAGACTAGTCTGGGATACAGTACTTTGTAAAGATTGGTATTTTTTATGTGCAGGGCTTGAAATTCATTTTTGGGAATGGGTACACTGGTGCACCCAACCAAAGAAAAATAGAGGCACAAAAATTTGAGGTGCACAATGTAAAATGTCTTAACTATCTTAATGAATTATCTTTAAATAAGAAAGATTTTATTCTGATAAAGTGATCTATGGAACAAAACAACAGTATTTTTGATTTCTAGAAAAGCACATAGATTTTGGCACCAAACTTGAGAAAAAAATTTGAGGTGCCCAATGTAAAATGTCTTAACTATCTAAATGAATTATCTTTGAACAACAAAGATTTTATTCTGATAAAGTGATCTGTTGAACAAAACAACAGTATTTTTGATTTCTAGAAAGCACATAGATTTTGCCACCAAACACCAGCATAGGTAACAAAATAATATTCTGTAACCTAATAGTACGAAAATGTAAATATGAAAAAAATAATCTCAAGGGGACAATGTCATCCATGCAAATGCAGAAGCAGTTACCGGGTAAGGGATGCATGCTGCTGCATACTGCTGCATATTTAACACCCCTGACCTAAACGTGCAGGAAAATTGGTCTGGTAGCTACCTAATAATTAATATTCATTCCTTGACAAAGACTGGTACCGTTCAGTGGAAAATTTGGGTAACCGTAAGTCCCATATTGTCTGTTTTTGTTAGAATTGCAATTTAATTATGCTACAGCATAATTTCTAAAAACATAGAGGTATTTTTTCAACCTAATATGCTTTTTACAAAAAGGTATCATGAGCAAGACAAAAAATACAAGACAAGAGTAGGTCCATTTTCCATGGAACCTTCCGTAGCCAGTTCACCTATTCTTGACTGGCAGTTATGATTTTGCTGTGAGAAGATATATTTGAAGATCGATACACTACAGTTTTTGTGATGATGAAGGTCACAAAAGCAATTAACCCTCCAATACAGTAGCTGTATGTCAGCATCTTTATTGCACAATAGTAGCCAATAGTGCTGTGCGTATGATATTGCAATCATCATAAAATCCTTTTTCAATCGCAGGATTGTGGCAAATCCTTTTACAGTCTTTTATTTGGGTTAATCACAAATTGGGATCGAAATATTACCTGTCTGCATGTGCTGCCTAGTTTATTATAAAGGTTAAAGAAATATGTCTATATTTAAACCTTGTCTCAACATCTGAGTACAGTATTCAGTAGAATTAACACCCCTGATATTGAATGGACTGGTCCAGTTTTTGATTGACAGGTACTAAGCACCATGAAATATCTGGTAAGCCTCCTGACCCTCCCTCCCTTCCATCACCATGGCAACCAGGGTCCAGCTGTCATCACCATAAAAGGGTTTAGACAGAATAGATGGTATCAGGGCTCAGATCAAATGACACACAGCCTATCTGACAAGCATAAGTGCAATCTGGAGAACACTGCCTTTTCCCAGTTGTATGGAAACATGCTGAGGCAGTTTATCATGATGTGATATTGCCCCAGTTGCTTTGCAGGCATGCCCTCCCATTTGGTGCTTCTCTTGTGCTTGCAAGCCTCATGAAATACTAGCAAGCAAAATATTGTTCCCTTCCAAAAACGAGTGGACAATTTTTGACTGGCACCTCTAAAATGGGACTGAAAATACGATATATTAATAGGAAATAAATTTAGTCTATATGGTAACAGTGAGGAACAACTAGTGTATTCAGGGTAGGTTTTTTCCTGCTCTAATCAAGCCCCTAAATAAGTGCAGACATAAAGCTATCTAGCATGGCATTTAGCCTTTGCTTGGCATCCTTTCGTATTCAGCCCCCTGGTCCCTATTCAAGTCCTATCCTATTCTCGATGGGTACTGGATAGAACTGTGCGGGCTACCACAGGAATTATATTGGGATAGATACCAGGCTAATCTGGAATGACTAACAAGAAAGGGTAGAAAGAAACTTTCTGAAGGTATTTCCGTAAGATATAAAATATTATATTGCTGTAGATATTTTGATTTGATAAAAAGATACTATGAGTATGACAGCGGTGGTGATAGCTTATGCTGGTATAAACTGGATGCCGGACTGTATATGTAGTACTAGCATGAGTACGGCATTAAGCCAACGGGTTAGTATCACTCAATTAGGCTAATGGACACTTTCAGTGGACCTTTCTCAGTGGAAATTAGTCATTGCCGTTTCTACTGTGGGAAAGAACAGACCACTATCCCAGTAAGTACTGCAATATATCCGATTGAAGACCATGAACCCTGATTGAAGTGCCAGCCTGCGGCTGTCTTACTGAGGGATGACTGCGGTGTGAAAGATGTTGGTTATATAAATAGATGGCAGATTAGCTGGAGGATTATTAATTATAAAGTCAGCTCCAGGGCTCAAAATCCCTTTTCTGTTCTGGTTAGGTGCAGATCAATACAAAATATACCCGCACAAGTCCAATTTCTTTAATACAACATTAACTTGGATATGCAGTAGCATTTCGAGTCCTGAGTTTGGTCCTAGACCAATCAACTGGTGTCAATACTTTGGGATTGAGAATGGAACACCTGTACAGTACATTTGTTTGTTTGTTTGTTTGTTTATTTCGATCCCCATTAGTGCTTAAAAGCACTATTCTTCCTGGGGTCAATAACATGAAACATAAATAACAAAACTTGTACATTTGTAGCTGATATCAGTAAAAAAGTAAGGAAAATGATAGAGAGCTAGAGAGCTTGGTAATATTAGTATACTTTTAGCACATGTCATGTAAATTACTGTGATAGAAAATGTCATAAATTTGTGTGAAAATGTGTTTTCCTCAAACCTACAAAATTATGATATAAGGATCCAGTCCTTTTAGGTACTTAGCTATAGATTACATAACATGCCATATATGGACTGTCTGAGTCAGGGATTCAAACTAAGCTTTTCCAGGAATTCAAACAAAAGCTTTTTACACTTACGATGTATAGGCTTCAAAGTTGATGGACAGAGATAGCCATGATCAAATGTTGAGATGAAATTGTATTCATATCTTTTATAAATGGCATACATGTACAATGTACTTGAGTACAATGTCAGTAAGGAATCTAATCTTTTTTTCAAGGTTCTTTGATGTGATCAAGGAGGTTAAAAATCAAGCAAGATTTCCAGACGGTACACTTTTCTTTGGGTTCAATTTATTCAGTCAACCATGATCGTACAAAGGAAAGCATTTTTAGTATCAGCAAATGATGCAGAAAATTACCTAAAATGGGCATCCCCCCTTTTCCACCTTTGTCAACAAGCCCCAAACTAGACCTCCAGCTCATTTGTATTCTGGTCAGGCTGCACAAATTTGCTGCTCACTTTCCTCTGCTTCTCAGTCATTACGCCAGGAATGCAACAGTTACTGCGCTGTGAAATGTGAGTTGTCTTTTCTTGTTTCCACCTCAGGAGATAGAATCTTAAGTGAATCAGGTCCAAATTTGTAAATTAGGACTATGACAAATTGGGGGAACATGAAAAATTGTGTGACTAATATGATATTGTTTTTGTATGAATAACCAGCAGTAGAATCTGATCATATGAATTTGATGGGATGCCATATTCAATGTCTGATTGTGGTTGACTTGAATATTTGTCCTTTGCTCAGCCTATTAAATTGTGACTTTCATCTTCTTTTGCTTATGTTCATGATAAGTAATGTGAGTGAACAAATCTCATGAGAAGTCAGGGGTTATGTCTCATATATCATAATCATCAATTTTGTGCTGAAGGACAAGATGGATGATTAGATCATAACTGTCACTTACATGCAACAGTAGATTATTATCTTCTATGGTTCTGTCTACATGTGCATGTACACCTAGCAGTACCTTTGACTGTTTGTCATGTATTGTAAAAAGCTTATAACAGTAACACAGTTCAAGGTGACGCAGGCATGCAACAGTTTCTCAAGACATTTTCATTTAAAAAAACGATCAAGCAATATTAATTTTCTTGTGACTTGGCACAATGTAAAAGATAAAGGTTCATGAATTTGAATCTGGGGAAAAACATACTGATTGCAGTGTTGAGATAGGTTAGTTGTGCACATGAATATTCCTTCAGCACAGAGATGTTTTTCATGCTCAGTCTGTCTATCTCTGTGCCTTGTTTGTCAACAGTCTCTTTAGGTGGGGCTGGAGTTACCCAACAGCTTCTGCTGTTTTTAGGTAGAAAACTCAGAGACTGACAGGTTACATTGTATCATTTTGAAAAACACTGTTTTCCACTGAGTAAGGGTTGCAGTTTTATCATTCAATCAATCAATCAAACTATCAATCAATATTCAAGCATGATAGCCTCTTTTTACTCTTTCCCATTAACAGTAAGAGTTCAAAGCCAAATTTTAAAAGCAACTGACAACAGATCTACCTCCAGGTTTGTTGAACCCAATCCCTTGAAACATTCCTGTTCCTGGTTTTGGCACATTTTACCTAAGGCCACAGCAAGTAAATTTTATGGATGACATCCTCCGCAGACTCCAAATCTAATGTGAGCAGGCGGAAAAAAAAACAAGGCGGGCCGAAAAAAACAAGGTTCCTACAATTTGAAATTTTGACTCAATCATTGTACAAACATTTTTGATTCAGTGGGTACATTCCCATATACACAGCCAGCATCACATATCACTGCATCAAAGTAAGAAACAAAACATTAAATCAGAGCCTTTTCTTGTCTCCTCTCTTCATAGCTATCTGCCATCCACCTTCCGGCATGGCAACAGGCATCTTTGCCCATTTTCGGCATATTGGCCACTGTCAGAAGGCAACAAAATTTCTTGTTTTTTTTCCCAAAATCAGGCGAAAATTAATGCGTGCGCCGATGTCATCCATAAAAATTACTTGCTGTAGCCTAACTGGATAGTCCCAAAGTCAAGGGCGTGTGTTAAATGTACCTCACTTGGCTAACACAACAGCCCTTTTGGAAAGGCAAAGTGCCATTTGTGGGTAGGAGTCACTGGCAAGGTCAAGTGTCTGGTTACTGTACAGTTCTGCACGGGATTCAACGTTTAACTGAAGGGTGGGTCTGGAAACAGTGAGAAGGCCACAATTTGATTTGTTGGTTGTCAGTTTTCTTCAAAAAAAATATGAAGCGACAGGGTCCAAAAAAAAAAAAAAATAGAACAGACCTTGGCATCCTATGATAGCCCCAAATGCTATGATAGGAGAGTCATAAGGCCACACCAATTTAATTTCTTGGTTAATGGATTTTTCTAGAAAAATAATGGAGCGGGCGGGCGAAAAAAAATAAAAATAAAAACAGGCCTAGGCATCCTATTATGGCCCAAAATGGTACAATAGGAGCCATGAAGTCAACACACCAGGCTGGTTCAAAATTTAAACAATGAATTTTGAACTTTTAATGATACCACTCCATTGGAAGATGGAATAACTGTAACAACTAGGAAGAAAAGGACTGTTTTCAACTGTTCAGGGCAAAATATAAGCATTTTGCAGTTGATTCTGAATTTTTATTTTTATTTTCAAATCAGAAAAAAATGAAGCGGGCGAATCCATTAACCAATTGGTGTGGCCTAAAGTCAACATACCAGGCTACTTTGTAATTCAAGCAATGAATTTAAAACTTTTAAATCAAACCACTGCATTGATAGAAGGAAAAACTGTAACAACTCTGAAGAGAAGGGACTTCCTTCAACTGAGGGGGCCAAAATATGAGCATTTTGGAGTTGATTCAGAGGCTTACATGTTTTTTTTTTTTTTTTTACAAATCAGAAAAAAATGAAGTGGGCGATTCCGTGAACCAAATTAAATTGGTGTGGCCTAAGGACAAATTTTCAACAAAAGCTTTTTTTATTTTTCAGAAATGCTGTTTACATCATATGGAAAAATAGATTATTAGCCATTAGCCAATAATATGTAAAGTCCACACAATTCAGGAGTACTATGTACCCCTGCTATGTTGACTATTCTTAATAAAATTGAAATGTAAAAATTGAAATTTCAAGATTTGTGTCTTCATGTTGTATCATTTATTACGACATGGAAGCAGGCAACTAAGTTTGGGTTGATAACTCTAATTCACTTTATTTTCACGGAAGCACAAGTTCACAGTCTGAGAAGAAATTGAAGTGTTCAAGGAACAGTATGTTCACGATGACAGTAGGTGCAAAAAAGAAAGCCGGAGAATTATTTATTAATGGTTAATATGATAATTTTGCACTATAGAAGTGCCTGGGGAAACAGTGAACATAAAAATACAGTGAAAAAATCAGGAATTACAGTAGTTTTTGTTACCATATGTCTCATTCTGTCTTACAATGCAACAAATTCATAGTCACGTCGTTTTATCAACCCATAAAAGAAGATAAAACTCTCTGCATAACCTGCACTTAAGTACAGACTTTAGATGCAGCACATGCATGTTTATTACACAGAAATCTCCCCAGGGAATGAATGCTTGAAGAAAGATCACTGGGCCAAATTCAAGTGCAGCCAGCTTAAGTGAATTCGAAAGTCTAGCAACGAAATCTTCAATACCCATCCAAGGTAATATTAGCGCTCTTTGATCTTTTTTGGCTGGATTTTTACCAAGGATTTCTCCAGAGCCTGTTCTAGGTCACCAGGCAGGTAAATTGTATCAATTTTAAAGGTTGTTGGTTCACATGAATTTAGCTTGACAGCGTAACTTTGAGCTTTGCAAAATGAAGCAAAATTTACATATTTTTCAGCCTAGTGGTTTGTAAAGTAGCAGTCTTAGAACTCACTCAAATAATCAATCTAAGAACTATAAATGACACAACATTTATTTTTTGGTCATAGCCTTTTGTTTTATTTTGACTACCAGTAGTCACTCGTACATGTCTCCCTTCTTCCATGGTGAATATGGTTCACACATATTTTCATTCTGACAATTTTATCCACCCCCCTCCCCAAATCTCTCTTGGTACATCCCTAGATAAATTTTAATATCTTTCCATGCTAATTGGCTGCTTATTGTACAGATATGATCATAACTTCTATCCATAATTGTCTGTGGGGGAAAGAATATTTATGGCCATGTCGGCATAACCATTTTTATCCATTTCACGCCAAGATGAATATATCAAAAGCTGCAATGCATTTTCATCCATATGTCTATATTCTTCTCTTATCCCCGATAGAAGAAATTGCCTGTGAGGTGAAAAACGTGCAAACTATTGACAGCGTTTATGATTATTCATGCAACAAATGGAGAAATTTCATGGTGACATAGTCCCCTGCCCTTGTCACACGATTGACTTTCATCATGCATAAGTGCTCCCCACATGTAATGGTGAACTTGGCATTCCCCCAAAGTGGCTCTCTCTGGGTGTTACAATAGTGACACTTGTGGAATATGGATTGGAAGAGGTGCATCAACTCTGACTAGTGATGCATACCTAAACCCAATTTTAGGTTCAGGTCCAGATTCAAGTCCAGAGGATTAGGTTCAGTTCCGTACTTGTAAGTCTGGATCTAAAGCCATGGCATTATATATATACAAAATTGCATGTTGGCAACCTTGCAATGTTGTCTGGGTGAAACTTTGGCCACACAACATGGAGTCCGGTACTTGACAATGCCCGATGGCAATGTTTTCTTCATTTTGCAGCAAAGATTTTGCAATCTACGGAAGGTTTTAGGTGGTTTGGAAAGAAAAGGGGTATGTGAAATGGTCTTTTATGGTAATAAGGCCGGACTCGGTTCTTGACTTTTAGGTTTTTTTGGACTTGAACCTAAACATTCTTACAAGTCCGGATCCAAGTCCAGTGAACCGGTATGCATCACTAACTGAGGCTCTCTCTCTCTAGATCTCTCTCTCTCTCTCTCTCTCTCTGCTGACTTGAAAGCAAAGTGATACAGCTACTAGAGAAAAAACAACCTGTTTAAATTCACTGGCAGTACAAAAGTTCACGGTCTGAGAGAAATGGACATGTTCGTGGAACTACTAGTATATGTTTCCGGTGGCAGCAAGTGCGGAAAAAAGAAAGTTGGAGAATTATTTATTCAGGGTAATGATAAGTTTGCGGTTCAGAAGTGACCACGAAAACCGCAAAATAAAAATTGTGAATTACAGTATCAGATAAGCATGCTAAAGGTGATGCATTCAATCTACAATTCCTTTTAACCATAAATATTCTTTGAAGTTTATTACAAACTGTCATGATTCAATGTTAAGTATAATTTTTTTCTTTATAACAAGATGCATAATTAGCTCTAAGAATTTTGCATACACCCACGCAGGCCCCATACAGAGATGCAAGAGACAATAAAATATATGTTATTACTACTCAGAAATTAGGTGTCATCTTCTAAAAATGACTATAATGACATTCCCAACAAGTAGAATTTATCGAGAAAATCCTTCGCTGTAAAAGCAATTTAGTCATGCCGGGGAGGACTAAAAGACATGATATGGTTTTGAAACGCTCTTCCGTGTAACACCGTCGGTCCATATCTACATGTTCAGTCTCCGCAAAGTCTGCCCCGAGGTTTTGGCCTGCATCTCACATCCTGCCTGTTTCTGCTTCACAGAATACAAATCCAGGAGGGACACAAAGACAAGTGTAGCGGGGAGCTAATGTAATCATAGCGGAGAACCCCGAGCAAATCCTTGATTACAGTCTGGATCGGCAGCTCAGACTAATAAGACAGGAGGCCTTGGGCAGAGGGAAGGGACTGTAGACGCCAGACAGTTACACTTACAGCAGCTCACTGCGAAGGTAAGGGTGTGTTTTTTTTGTCTGGAGCAGTGTTCTCATCAGTTTTCGCACTTGAAAAAATAAACATCCTTTTTATGTAGTACATGTAGATGCATTCAAGATTTTTTGGTCAGAATGTCAGCATTACCTTACCTCAAAACTTCTGAAATACCTGCACAAAAACAATTTATACAGTGTGTATTTCCAAATTTTTGTCTGCTAGTATTTCCAAAAAGTGTGTATTTTGTATTTCCTATCTTAATCTCCTCAAAAAGTGAAAAAATTATTTAGAGGTACCTAGGTTAGAATTTCACAGATCCACCTTTTTTTTCCCTCCACAATATAATAATGCCAACTACAGTTGAGTCTGGTGGAAATGTTGTTCTGCAGGCTTGTGAGCTTAAAGTTTTGGCAGACATCCATGTTTAAACTACTGCATCATTTAAAACAGCTGTATCAGACCTAGTCTTTGGTTGTCTGGCTTTTCTCCAAAGTCGATTGAAGTGCTTGTGGATAACAACAAGCTTTGTAGACTAGCTGGGAATAGGCCAAATTGGATAGCCACACCCTTTTCTGCAAAAGAAAACAAGACTTAAATGAAAACACAGAAATACAAAACTTCAACAGTATGCAGCCATTTTCTTATTGTTCGAATACTAGTTTTTATCCTTTGGTCAGAATTATTTTCCAATTAGCCCTTGTCCTGCTGGACTTTTTTAAATAATATTTTTAAGTAAATTGAAGTCGTAATCAGGTCACAGACCGCTGACTTTTTTTGCCCTGCGGTGGCGTAGTTACTTCCGCATTCGTTGCGTTTTGCTGCGGTGTGATGCATTGCACGAGAAACACCCCCAAATCGTACATACACAGGGCACTATATAGAACGTACTGTATGTGCAACCCATATATATATATATATATATATGGGTCCCGCAGGACTAGGGTTAGGATCTAAAATAATGACTGTATTCTGTACTTTGATCTGCAAATCATGTGGCTAGGAATTTCTTGGAAAAGACTCTGAACCATAATCTCTTCTTTTCAGCAGGGGTTGTACAATGTTGTATGGACTTGGGTGATGCCAGTCTTGCCTGCGTGGGCTGAAGGAAGGATGATGGCATCGTACCCCAACAGATAGCCTCTCGTCATGGGCAACAAGGTCAGCTTCAGCGTACGTTTGTTTCATTCTTAATCAGTATACATTATAACTTCTCTACTCCACAACACCTGTATTACACAGAATAACCTACAATCCTCTTGTATAGATATACATGTATGTGCAGGTCCATGTGTTAGCTACAAAATAAAGAAGTACCTATTGAATTTGATGGTAATGAGGTATTCTGCAACAGTTATATGTGTACTTTGTATGAGTGGTACAACCGAACATATGGCATCTACTGCTATATAGCAATTAAAGTGCATGTACATGTATCTAAACCCCTCAATAGTGATAATATTGATAAAGCTGAAAGATGTTCTTGTGATTTCTATTTTTTCTTTTCTAGACTGGGACTACTTCTTGTACCTACTGTTAGTACATAGCAAAACACTTTGTTCTTCTCTCTACTAAGGCTCGGCCTGTAATCTCCAAGCAGATCATACAGTGGTAAGGCAGTATGCACTGGCCAGAGTGTCCATTAAGCCACCAAATGGGTCTGGCTAATGGATACTGCCTGGCCAATTTTTTTTTGCGGCCACCGAAAGATCTGCTTGGAGATTATCGGCCTGGACCTTGCTGTTCCTGACACCTCTCTTCTCCCCTCAGGTGAGCAGCAGACACAGCGTCCAGGCGCCGTCCCGTACACAGAGTCAGGCCAGTCTCCCGCGCCGGCCGGCCAGCTGCGGCAGTCTGTACAGCAGTACTGATAGTCTGCACAGGAAATGGCTGCGAGCCTCACGACGCAGACGCAAGCACTCCACACTCACCAACGAGTACAGGTACTGTGCCTTAGTAGAATGTATTAGACTTATTATTGTCTTTTATGTCATATTTGCAGCAGGGTGTTTTGGCCCATGTGATAACTACCCATATCACACAGGGCTCTAATGATTATCACATAACCTTCCGAAAGTTCCATAGAATAATTTGAACGTGGATGGCAGTCAACATATGGGGTGGTTTTAAAAATTCAAATACCAGATTCAAACAGTGGAATTGACGTTGTTACAATTTTTTGTTTAGGGACAGCGAATTTTCTCAACTATTGCCACATTTCGCATTGAAGCACATGTTTTCTTGGGCGGGTATAACATGAATAGATTCGGCCATCGGCGATCTGACCTGTGGTTGGACTGGAACCTTGAGTCATATGGCCCTCTTTTAAATAAAATAAACTGGATTGACACATATTTTCATTTTCTATGTGTTCCACAGACTGGCACGGACCTCATGGCCAGTGCCCCAACTGGAGGCACTCTTCCTGCCAGAGTACGGGATAAAACAGGGCGTGACAGAGCGGGACTTTGATGTGATCGGCATCATCGCCAAAGGAGCGTTCGGGGAGGTCCTAAAAGTGGAGAAGCGTGACTCTAAGAAAGTGTACGCCATGAAACTGATGCCGAAGTCGGAGGTGATGCGGTACAACGCCGTGCAACAGGTCAAGGATGAGGCCAGCATCCAGACTCTTCTCGGCCATCACCCGTTTGTGGTGCAGGTGGGTAAAGTTTGGGGGTCTTACAGTCTATTTGTAACGGCTAAGTTAATGGGGAGAGATAGAATTAGAAGGACACAGAGCCAGGTTGTTTGCTATTGTATGAATTGCTGTATTGTGACTGATAGCTGTACACTGTATGGCCAAGTACATGTATCTAGCACCTAAGTTACGTACTGTACTATAGACTTTATGTTCAGGGTAGCAAATGTTCACAGTCTGAGAAAACTGGAAGTGTTCACGGTGGCGGCAGGTGCAGAAAAAGAAAGCTGTCAAATTATTTGGTATCGGGAAAGATAGCTGTTTGCTATACTTATGTATGTACGTACATACATGGGCTCAGAGTTGTTTGATTTTTATTTGTCTTTTTGGCTAATGATCACAAGAACTGCTGGCTGGACTGCAATTTAATATCTTTTTCATGCCTATTCCAGGTGTACTACTGCTGGCAGACCCGTAAGGACCTGTTCCTGGTCGCAGACTACATCCCTCACGGCGACCTCTTCACCATCTGGACGCTGGAGGCGCCCATGCAGGAGCCCGTCGTGCAGATCTTCGCCGCCGAGATCGCCCTCGGACTCGACTTCCTCCACAGCGCCGGCGTCATCTACCGAGACCTCAAGATGGAGAACATCCTCTTAGACGACAAGCGGCACGTCCGGCTTGGAGACTTCGGGCTGTCCAAGTGGCTGACTCTGGGCAGTTTCACCAGGACCATATGCGGGACCATGCAGTATATGGCTCCGGAGATACTGAAGGGCCAGCCCTACACTCACGCCTGCGACTGGTACTCCTTTGGAGTGCTCATCTATACCCTGTTGTCGGGTATGTTGAGTCATGTTTTTAATGGGAGAATTGTCTGGTGTATGGATCGTATAGATTTGTTTTTGCTCTAAATTGTAACCTAGGGTTATCTGGAAAAAAAGACAGGGAAGAATGAGAGAGTGTACACTGATTGTAAAGTAGATCATTCAATTAAAGTGAACGTAGGAACTTTTGCCCTTTTCATCTATTGACAAAATCTACAGCTGACAGGACTTTCCATTTCTACATTCAGTTCTCGAACGTTACAAAGTTGAGTTTATTGATGACTTTTTTGCTATTGCACACTCAGTGTAAATATTCTATTTCATCATAACTGTTTCCAGAAATGGATTTGTTTGATGTACATTGGACAAAGTATTCTGTAAAAATATTTGTCCTTTTTCCATGAAGCTTTTAAAACATTCACAGTCACATAACTGCAGATAAGAAATGATAATGAGATTTGTAAGAATCTGTCAAAAAAAAACCTCAAGATGTTCAATGTATGCCTTGTTCTTAAAAAGATGTTGTATTCATCATACAGTTTATTCTTTTCTCTCCCTACAGGTAGATATCCCATCGAGGCAGCTATCGACCACACCGCCATGGCTGATCGTGTGGCTGGCTTCTACTTCAAACCACTCCAGGAGCTCTCCACTCCCGCCAACTGCCTGGTCTCCAAACTCATGCAGAAGGACCCCAAACAGAGACTTCAGACCCTGGAGGTCCTCGAAGAGGAGACGTTCTTCCAGGAGTTGTCGTTTGAAGACGTCTTGGCCAGGAGGTACGCCCCGAGGCTCATCGATAAGAACGAGGCCGAGGATTCGCCCGCCATGACCAGGATAGCAGCGGAAAAGAAAAGGCACTCGAAAAAGTATCAAATGGACGACCTGATGTTCCATGACTTTGATTGGTCGGATGTGAATGAGCTCATTGATGGGTTAGCATTTTCAAAGTAGATGAACCCGCCCCCCCCCCTCAATGACAATGTAGTTGGAACAGTCCATGTACAGAGAAGAACAAAGATTTGTTCAGGGAAAGCTTTATGATACAAATATGAAGTTAAAAACATTATTTGTTGTTTAAACTTTACTCAAGCTACAAATAAGCTTTGTGTCAAGTGAACAATCAAATAGTTTTAGAAATTAGGCCAAGGAAAAAAAATGTTGTGTTTCCTGTTTCAGTCCAGAAAAAATTAGGGTCGGTAGGTAGGGATTATCTTATTTTATTTTTATTTTTATTTTTTTTTAGACTTTGCTGATTGCTGTGTTTATATAAGCAGAACATGATGAAAAATCGATTGTGCAATATTATATTTCATCACTCAGGTACTCAGGTGTCAGATCATGGAGCTTTAAACGGTCGATCAGCTCGAAGAACTTAACAGATGTCCCTAGCCCTTGCAGGGCTAAATTCAGATTCAGGTCCTGATTCAAGTCTACAGGTTTCTCCCAGGGATTTGGGAGAAAAAAAAGAAACAAAAAAGAATTCTAAAGAAAAAAAAAAATTAATCTGCACAAAATTTTAATTAGTTTCTATCCCTTTGTTTGCCTAAAAATCGATAGTGTGATTGTATCAATTTGAAACCCCAAAAAATTAGCTACTAGTAAATCGGCGATTTAAGGTTATTGCGCAATGGACGTGCCCTATGACCTTCAACCTTTGGGGGTCATGCAGGCGTCAACAGTGCCCTCCCCCATTCACGAGTTGAACATTCCCAGGATCCTTTGCGCCCAGGGTAGGTCACGTGGGCGTCAGGGTAGGGAAAGGTCTCGGTAAACCACGTGACTCATCCTCGGCTCTGGTCGGAAGAAGGTGCCCTAAGCGATATCTGGCTGGGAGCATTCACATTTTCACGTAGTATGTTGAATCAACCCTATCCTATCCAATACCGATAGTCATGGAGCAAAAATTCGATGCCGCTTTGCCGTACGAACGCCGTGAAAAACTACGTGCCTCCCGCCGCCGGCAGTGGTGTCAGCCATTTTTGAAATTTCCGAGCGCTCGCGAACACTTCCGACTTCTTCCGACCAGAGCCGAGGATGAGTCACGTGGTTTTCCGCGACCTTTCCCTACCCTGACGCCCACGTGACCTACCCTGGGCGCAAAGGATCCTGGGAATGTGCAACTCGTGAATGCCTTGCCAGTCCGTTTTCGTGGGCAAATTTCTGCTTTTTTAGAGGTTTTGCGACCTAAAAACTCACATCAGAGGAAAAATACACCACAGACGACATTTTCATGGTAAATATCGATAAATGGACCAGGCATTTTTCTGTCCCGTTGCCGATTTTGCTGATTTTCGCCATGTGCTAATAATTTGTTTACGTCGACAGCTACTAGTACCTTTCCTCGTCCGGTTTTATGGGCAAATTTCCGCTTTTTTAGACGTTTTGGGACTAAAAGACCGACAAAGGGGGAAAAATAAATCATATACATTATTTTTATGAGAAATACTGCTATCATGGACCAGACATTTTTCTTTCGCGTTGCCGAATTTTTGCGGCCGCCGCATGCTGATGGTGCAGTACGGTAGGGAATTTTCTACGATTAGTTCGTAAATGTATCGGCTTTTAAACTTATTTTTGGAGTCGATGGCTTTGTTTTACAAACAAATCAGACAAATTATTAGCGTTGTTTACACGACTTCAAAACGCTAGCGGGGCGCCCGATGTTCCACCAATGACAGCGATTCTCTCGGTAGCGTAGTGCAAAATGTTTTGGTTCAGCAATATGCAGGGGTCCACACAAAAATAAGGCTAGGGTCGGCGGTTTTTTTTAGGGTCGGTCGGGAAACAGGAAACACAACATTTATTTTCCTAGGCCTTACAAAAATTAGAAGCCTTGTCATTTTATTTGGTAAGATCATGAAAACCATTGTGAAAACTCAATGGTCTAAATTGTTTAGTTGCATTTTTTTCACCAGGAAAGAAGTAGAAGCTTGTAACAAATCATGAAGGCATTTTTTAAAATGCCATTAACCATGCTTTTTTTGAGTCTTAATATTGAGTTGTCAAAATTTTGGGTTGGTAAATTACTCTCACTTTCTCAATTTTGACTAGTGACTCGAGAGGAAGAAGATTTCCTCTTAACATTGAGAAAGAAACTGACAACTGGAGTTAATCGTCATTGTTGTTATTGTTTGCTTTATCTTAGCCAACAATTGTTTTGGTTATTTCTTAAGTGCTAGATTACGTACATTGTATGGCTAAGATCACATGTTATTAGGCAAAGAAGGCTCAGATCTCAAGAGAAAGTTTGTGTCAAGACTAGTCTGTAGTGTTGAAGGACAGTTTAACTGCTTTGCTATGTCAGATTTTGATCGTGATGTTTGAACTTAAAGAAGATACAACTACTGCTTGTTGAATAGTTGTGTGAACTATATAAGCAATTATTTATGTCTATGAAGACACGAGACTGTAGGGTTAGTCTGACATTGTTTTTGGATCATGATCGAAAAAAAGTATGTGGAAACAGGCAAAGTTTTCAGAAGTCTGTACGTTTTTGAAAAATGAAGTGAAAAGTGAAAACAACAGCAAACACACCACTTGCCTGTCTGCATCTTTGTGAAAAAAGTAGGAACTTGTAGCTTTGTTTACGCAAGAAGAAAAACATTACGGGGCTTCCTAAGAGAATCCTTTTTGCAAGTTGAAACAAATACTTTGAGAAGAGGACATGGTAAAAACTACTTGTATGCTTGTAAAAAAAAGTGCCAGTATTTTAAGTAATTTTAAAAAGCATTGCAAGGCTTTGCCATGGCAATATTTTAGGAAACTGTTGCATTTAGTGCACTGTAGTTTGCAATGCAGATTTCTGTGGCATTATTGTTTTTTGTTGTATTTGATGACTTTGATAGTTTGAAGTGCCATGTTCATATGCAAGAGATATTCAAATGTCATAAGGATACATTTGTACTAGCTGTATGTATTAGCTGGTCAGCAAAATGATTTGTTATTAATTCTTCTCAAGCACTTCTATAAGTTGCACTTCTCCAGTGAACTGCTAGGTGGAGCACATGAGAAGGATCATTACTGTTGTGTGACCAAAGCTTGTGAGCAAATCTTTTAGTAGGATATTTCTGCCAAATATAGCCCTTGCCAAGTACCTGTGTTTTACTGATATTTGAGAAGAGCTGCTTTGTTGTTGTATTGTCTCTAGAGAGCTTTATCTACTGCGAAATTGTATAGGAGTAGTTCCAAAGATGCTGAACTTTATATTGTTGTATCAGAGTTTGATGTATATTTTTGTGAGTTTTTTTGCCCCTAGCTTGAGCCAGTTTCTTGTCATTCCTGTTGTCAAACTGATTTCGTGCATCAGTAAATATCTGTGTTTTTGCTGATAGCTTTTACTTCTCATGGCATCTGCATGTTATGCTCCTTTAATCAAATTACAGGTTGTTAAATGTTGCAATTTGCCTTTGGTAAAGGAGGCGGCATCTGAAAGACTCATGTACAAGTATACCAGAATATCTTTACTTACCATTCCAAGGACAACTGAAGTCAAGGTCATCATTGACCAAGATAGACAAACAATATCATCACCATTCCAGCTTGAAATTTCATCTTACCATTAATTGATTATGTTGCCTACGTGTTACCTTGATGGTACACATTAAAATTATTTCTTGTTGGCAATTATCAAGAGTTATCTGTTCTGGTGCTACATTGTCATGACCTGGTTGTCATTTATACTGAGTTCTTACTTACACAACCAAATGGAGTATATCTGCTGACATTTTGTTATGCAGTTGAAGTCAAAGGCAGGATACATGTAAAAATGTATCCTGTGTTAACGTTACATTGAAATGGCAATTTTTCAGCAGTACCAAAATCATGTGTTTCTGTAAATTATATTGTAGTGACTTACAGGATGCTGATGGAAAAGCTGAGAATATGCATGCTTGAATCATGTTTTTGTCACATTGAATAGAGCTCTGTTTGAAGTTAAAACAAAAGGCTCTGTGTCATTCATGTGTGTCTCTGTGGATTCTAGACATCCTAATATTATCAACAGGTAGGCCAATGTTTCCTCTATTATCAACAATGGGAGAATTCTGTTAATTAAGATGTTATGGATACATGTATATGGAATGGATATATGCCCTTGTTGTAAAAAAAATTGCTTTATCTTTAAGTAAAATACACTACATGTAGTTTCCATGGCGTTTCCATAGTAATTTAATAAACTGTTTCCCAAATAAACGCAATCACTCAATTCTCCCATCAATTACTCATCATGTCTTGACAGCTTTGAAAAACAGAAAGCTATTAAATGTCTCAAAATGTGTAAACTTTCTAATTGTATAACGATTTCTGCATCATATAGATAAACAGTAGACGTTCCCGTTCCAGGTAACGTTAACTGTTATATACTTTTGCCGTATGCTATTTTGATTTAAATTAAGTGGAGAATTTCGAATAAGATAAAATTAAATCATTGTAGTTTTCAGGCCTGCATGTGGGATGATTTTTCATTGGCCTGTTGTTAATCTGATGTTAACTTAATTATCGAATTCAAATTTTGCTCAGGATTTACAGGTGGCACGCACCACCTGTGCGTGAAACACGCCGTTCAAGATGGCGAGTGTGCAGGACTTGGGAGAACGAGCGGGTAAAAATTTCGCCCAGGAAGACGTACCACGTCCGCTTTGGTGGTAAGTCGCAATTCAAATTGTCGCTGAAACTCTCCTGACCATTTTAGATAAATCCTCTTTAAGTAAAAATGAAGCAAAACGACAGAATGTCGAAAATAAGTTGCGGCAACTGGCCAGACCAGTTAACGCTGCACTAAGTTATGGAACCGCTGGGAGGCGCTGTGCACACGTGTGGACCCACATGTGACCCCTGACCTCAACAGCTTTGCTAGAAACTTGCTTGTGACTTTGCAGTGTGTGTTTTGGTCAAATTCTATGCCTTTCAATGTAAAACAAATGTGTTCCGAGGCCAAGAGCAGACGGGAGTGACACGATAGTACCGTTTGTGAAAAGGATGACATGGATAAGGTGATAGATTTCGAAGGAAGGGAGACAGACGACCGGTAAGTTCGGGTGGGGAGGTGGGCGGTAACAGAGTTGTTTATGTATCAAAGACCAACATTATCCAGGGCAATGATGGACGTCTCATAATGCCCAGGAAGGTAAATTTGTCGGTACAAAAGACACCATGAATCCACTATAGGCTTAAATAATGTGGTGTTTCGGTCTGGAACAGGTCAGAACTTTACTGATGCATGTTAACCAGTTGTTGAGCGGTAAATCCCAAACAGACTCTCGAACTTGACTTTGTAGACGCGGATTGTTTTCTTGCATGCAGTCATATACATTAGCCTAATATATTTGACTTTGGTAAACTCTGATATTGGAATTTTGATACTTGTTGTGTAATTTAATCCTTAGACAAATTGATGACAGAGCCATATTCAACAATAATTGAATATGATATTTTTTTTAAAAACCGAATTTAACGTCATCTTTCCCCAACCGGGGGTTAGACGTGCTTGCACCAAGTACAAGTCTTTTTTTGAAGCAAGATTTTTACGGTAATTTATTTAATATAATTTATTCCAGTAAATTATTATGTTGCTGTTGTGATAACATACTGAAGCTCCTTTGCATGTCTGAATTGAAGTATATCAAGGCACTCCAAAGCAAGGAAAATGCTTTCAGAGGTACTTAGTTACGTAAGTAGTTGTCTTTTGGGAAGACAACTTGACAACTTTGGAACAAATAACAACAAATGGTGGTGGTGTTGTGGTCCTGGGTTTGAATCCCTAGCAGGTCTGTATACATGTAGGGGCATCTTGATGTCTTTTCATGACTTGTTGATCACAGAATAAATCTTATTCACTAAAGTTACAAAGTCACTAGAGCCAATTGCAAGATGACTCTTCTTTCATCAACCAATTTCTTCATTGAAAACTTTGACATTTACTTCTTCCTATAAATTGGAATCTTATTATTAGTTGATATAATTGCATGGTGTGCAATGCTTGTTTAAAGTGAAATCATGACAGTTTCATGGACACGTTTGCATGTGATGATGATGGTTTATTTTATATTGGTACATAAACATATTTGACATGACATATGTTTTTCTCCATATCTTGTATTGTATGTGATGATGATGGTTTCTTTCATATTGGTACATAATACATATTTGACATGTTTTTCTCCATATCTTTTATTGCCATATTTAGAAATTATATGAAGTACGTAATTTACCTGTGTTAAAGATGTCTGATTTATTGTAAAACTTTTTGAGTATCCTATTCATCACGTACTGTGTGATTTTTAGAACCATTCACAGTACTCAGGTTTCATGTTCATGGTAACAATTGGCTGTACAAACATGACTACCTTTTGTTTCTCTCCAGTTCAAGCAGTTCAGTGTTTGACCCCATATTTTATGAAATGGAATGTTTTCAGATTGGTTGTGCCACTGAATAATAGTACTAAAGCTGTTCAATAATTTTGAGATGGATTTCTCACTTGGTGTTATTTGAAATTGTTATCATAATGTTTTATGATTGCCTTTGCAGAACTTGCTTAACTTATGGAGTACTTTAGTTTAAATATGCTGTTTACACTATTGTCAAAAAACTGCTTTATTTATGTGCATTATAGAGCTTGATTTGCTTTTTGATTTTCATGAACTGGCAATTGGAATGCATTTCAAGTGTATTGTCTGCTCTGATATTTTTGAAACTACATGTAATTGTAATTTGAATGTCAACATGAGATGCATATTACAATGTATCAAGTTGCTATTTGGATGGTGATATCTTTGTGTGAGATGTATTTTCATGTGCTTGCGGTTTGGTTATGGTTATGGTACATGTATGTTCACTTTTGGCCATGCTATTCTTTTGCCACACTAACAATGTTCCATGTGCTCTTCTCCCAACTAAAGCAGGTTTTAGAAGAAATGGATTGTGATACCTTATGTGATATCTTGTGTGACTGTGATTGTTGTTTGGTCAGAATATTCTCAGTGTTCACCTTTGGCTGTGCTCTCACTAATATTGTTCCAAGTGCTCTTCCCCCAATGAAAGCAGGTTTTAAAACAAAAGTTGTGAATATTATAATGTTATGTGAATAGTCTATTGTAAACATTGATGTATCCTTGGTGTATGTAAATTTGTCATGAGATATTTCTGAATGTTTATTTCTTTTACACCCTAGCTTATGGGAAGCTGAGACTACATGTACCTGACCATGTTCCTGTGTGTGCGGTGGGACCTGGCTGTGTTCCTGTCCATATTCCAGGAGGAGTTGTTTGTGTGTGTTCCTGAGGGACCTGTCACATATCAAAAAGACAAGAGAACATCGGACCTTGACCGTGAGTTGGCTTTTATTTTCAGAACTCTTTCAAAAATGGGGTCTGCGTGCCGCAACGCGTAAGAGGTCATGTCAGATTTGCATAATGCGATATCAGGTCGTTATGAATTGATGTTTAATGTAATCTTTGCATTATGGGTAAAGTCTGCATGAATGAAGCGTAATACCAGGTCGCTGGTTTGCATACTTTTGTGCCTTGCCATTTGAATTTTGCATAATTTGAAGTCTACGTGTTAAGCATCCAGTTTGAACGAACAAAGAATAAACCGTGGCCGCTGCCTTCGCGAATTGAGTGCAAAGTGTAATCGGGACCTCCCATGCAGACCCCTAGAAATGACAATGAAATATGTTACAATAGGGCATCTCTGCGATCCTCTGAATTTTTAGTTCCAAACACCTGTTTATCCAAACCGGCCCTCTCTACTAATTCATTGTCATTTTTGATTGAAAGAGTTCACATTTCTTATACTAATATCTAGTTTAAGGTTGTGACTAATATTGTGGGAGGAATTGTGTTATGGAATCAGCGAAACAAACTACAAAATGTAATCAATTCTCTTCTCAAGGATTATGATATATAGATTTCTAGATAGCATAACTAAACAGTACATTGAATTAAACTGTAGATAGCGTTACAGTGAGAGATGTAATACAACAAACTATTGATTGATATGATATAGTTTCTGTATCTGTATCTGTATAGCCGGTATAACCGCCTTTCGGCGTAACACACCAGCTTCGCAGGCACGCGGCGCGGCGGCAGCTGGCTATATTACACCGATCGACTTGTTACACCTAACCCTTGAACTTCTAGCTCTAGACATTGTTTAAAGCTATCTATTGACAATGCCCCTACTGTACTTGGTGACAGTGAGTTCCACTCTGCGATAGTTCTAGGAAAGAATGAATTCTTGAACACCTCAATCCTTGGTTGATAACTCTGGTACTTGAATGCGTGGCTATTACTTGTTCTCTTCTGGGCTGGTATTAGGTACTTAGTAGTTGGGGCATCCACCAGTTTATTAGTCATTTTGTACATCATGCATAGTCTAGACATCTTTCTTCTGTCTTCCAGTGAAGTCCACTGTAGGTTTCTTTTCATTTCCGTGACACTAGCACCTCTTACATAGTTGTTCATACAGAATCTTGCAGCTTGATTCTGTACCCTTTCCAATTTGTCTTTGTCTTTCTTTGTATATGGATCCCATACTGTCGCAGCGTATTCTAGGTTCGGTCTTACAAGTGACGTGTATGCAAGTGATTTTACTCTAGTTGGACATGCCCACAGATTACGTTTAATCACTCCCAATGTCTGTTTCGCCTTAGTTGTGATATTATTAACATGTGTACCCCACTTCAGTCCGCTTGTCAGCGTGACGCCCAGATACGGATGGATTTTTGTGGTTGCTAAAGCCTGACCACAAAACTGGTAGCTAGTTGCATGTGGTGTTCGTTTGTTTGTTATGTGCATAATGTAGCATTTTTCGGGATTAAACTGCATGAGCCATTTGCTTTGCCATTCTTCCAGGGTGTTCAGGTCTTTTTGGAGAAGTTGTGAGTCGGTCTGTGTAGAAAGCTCTACATACAATAGACAGTCATCGGCAAATAACCTCACATTTGAGTCAAGCTGATCTGGTAGGTCATTTATATACAAGAGAAAGAGCAATGGCCCCAGGACGGTTCCTTGAGGGACCCCAGACGCTACTTTAACTGGAGCCGACGCCTTCCCTTCAACCACTACTGTTTGCTCCCTGTTGGTCAGGAAAGCCTTTAACCAATTCAGCGTAGGGCCTTGGATTCCATAATACTCCAGTTTTGAGATGAGCCTGCCATGGGGGACTTTATCAAAGGCTTTAGTGAAATCAAGTATTGCTAAATCTACCTGCCGTTTACTGTTTAGTGCGCCAGCTATGTCATGGACTGTTAGTATAAGCTGTGTTTCTGTGGATCGTTTGGCTCTGAATCCATGCTGGTAATCCGTTAATATACTGTAACTTTCTAGGTGCTTCATGATTTGGCTATGGATAATATGTTCAAGTAGTTTGCAGGATATGCAGGTCAGTGAAACAGGTCTGTAGTTGCTGGGGACCGCTCTATCTCCTTTTTTAAAGATGGCGCATATATTTGCATCCCTCCAATCTTTAGGGATTTCTGCAGTGTTTAGCGAGTGTTGGAAAATATTGGTTAGAACAGGCGCGATTTCACTAGCTGTCAACTTGAGGAACCACGGTGGTATTTGGTCTGGTCCGGATGCTTTAGAGGGATTGAGACCTTGAAGCATTTTGTCGACACCATCAGTAGAAACTACTATATGTTCCATTGGAGGAGTACAGGGCTGGCCTAGAGATGGCATATCTGTGGTGTCTTCCTCTGTGAAAACACTTTTGAACTGTGAACTGAGTACTTCTGCTTTTTTCCCACTGTTACTGATGATGGTATTTCCCACCTTTAGGGGTGCTACCCCGACAAGGTCTTTCCTCAGTCCTTTTATGTACGACCAGAATGTTTTGGGTTTGTCAACTATAGCTTCTCCCAGTATGTCTGCCACGTATTTAGAGTGTGCTTGTCTTATGCTTTTCTGAACTCCCTTCTTAACTCTCTTATATTTGTTCCAGTCTTCCTCTTGGCCTGTTTTCTTAGCTTTGTTATAGAGCCGCTGCTTCTTACGACAGTGCCTCCTTAGGTTTCTGTTGAACCAAGGCAAGTTGTATCTGCTTGATGTTATCTTACTTGGGATGTGCTTGTTCATCGTGTCTTTCATTTTGTCTTTGAAGTCTGACCACTTCTGTGTAACTGACATATCCTGAGGTTCTTTGTGTGAAAGTTAGTTGCATAATCCTTTAGGTCTTTCTTAATGGCTGGTTCGTCGGCTTTTGTGCGGATGTACACTTTTCTCTTAGGTTTCCTGTTTTGTTTCAGTGCCAGGTTAACGTCCACTAGAACCATGTCGTGGTCACTTATCCCCGGGACTACTGTGGTCTTCTCAATTATGTTGGGGTTATTAACTAAGACCAGGTCCAAGAGATTACCATTTCTAGTTGGTTCCTGGACTGTTTGAAATAACCCGTGGTTATCCATTAGGTTTAGTAGTTTCTCTGCTTGGCCTGTGTAGGCCTGACTGTTGTCAGCTACAGTAGTATCCCATTTGATGCCAGGGGTGTTGAAATCGCCAAGAATGATCACATTGTCAGAGTTTATTTTTGCTCCCATTTTACCTATAGACCTGTCAAGTTCATCCAGACTATTGCCCTGGTCTGATGGGGGTCTGTAGTATGTACCTATTATCAGTGGTTTCCTTCCTGCAAGTTGAGTTTGTGTCCACAGAACCTCGCAGTCTGTGTCAAGGTCTGGCCTATGGGTAACAATTAGATCATCTCTGTTGGCCTGAAATACACCACCTCCTTGGCCAGTTTGTCTGTCTTTCCGGTGTGCTATGTAGTTGCTGGGGAATATTTCACTACTTGCTATGTTTTGGTTGAGCCATGACTCTGTACCTGCTACTATATCTGGCTTGTAAGTGTCAACTACTGTCGCCAGTTCAGCTGTTTTGTTCCGCACACTCTGACAGTTTACTAGCAGAAGTTTACTTTTAGATCCCTTGTGACTATGACCCCTCGTTTGAGAATTACCCTGCTTTGATTTAAGTGGGGTGGATGAAGCCATTGGGATTTCGTCTGGTAAACTTGAGTCAGAACTCAGCGTGTCAAATGAGTTTACTGAATGGAATGTTTCATCAGTGATGTCGAATATGGCCGATGCAAAGTTGGGTATACCACAGTCACAACATACCCACGAGTATGATCGGTGGGTTTCTAGTGCACTGTATACTTGAGAACATAGCCCAATGCAATCACTGTGGTACCATCTATCGCATTCATCACAGCATATTGCATTATGGGTGTTACGTACTGCCTTGTTACAACTCCCACATGGAAACTTTGGTGGTCTAGGCCCTGGGTTGATCTCAATATCCCCGCTTAAGATCAGAACCATGATCAGTGAAAACTTTGTGCCACTATTGTGCAATAGCATTTTCTTGCTACTGACGTGAGTTCCGTTAGCCCCGCTGTGCTTAATCATGAAAGCAAAAGTGGCCCAGTCAGATGTGCAATCTGTTCTGAAGTCACATGTGACCTGTACTTTCTTTATCTCCTGTTTGTCTTTTGGCTGCGATCCTGGCTCAGCCCTGCTAAGTATTGTGCAAAGGGCTAGGAATATACAAGTGTAGTGGAGTTCCATTTTTATTCCCATGACCGCGGGACCCAGTCACCGCTCCTGTTATTCCGGAATTCCTTAGCGGGACCCAGTCACCGCTCCTGTTATTCCTTAGCGGGACCCTCTGTCACCGCTCCTGTTATTCCTTAGCGGGACCCTCTGTCACCGCTCCTGTTATTCCGGAATTCCTTAGCGGGACCCTAGAGCTGTCACCGCTCCTGTTATTCCTTAGCGGGACCCTAGAGCTGTCACCGCTCCTGTTATTCCTTAGCGGGACCCTAGTGCTGTCACCGCTCCTGTTACTCCTTAGCGGGACCCTAGTGCTGTCACCGCTCCTGTTATTCCTTAGCGGGGACCCTAAGTGCTGTCACCGCTCCTGTTATTCCTTAGCGGGACCCTAGAGCTGTCACCGCTCCTGTTATTCCTTAGCGGGATTACCGTACAAGATTACTACAGGTGTGCTTGCCTAATACAATTAGCCCGGCTAGGTTCTGAATACATATGTAAATTTGTTTACCAAACGGCGGTCGGACGCGTCGCCGACATGCTCAAATCATACAAATGCCACAAAAATATACAGTACGTACCAAAGACTAACAACAAATATCAGTACCAACTACTGTATCTGTAATTATTGATCACCAAGTGTGTTTCACAAGTAATGTTAGGCCAAATATTCACGTACAGATGCGGATCGCCCTCCCACGCTATACACTATTCATATGCAAATACGTCTATCAGTGTTGGCGCCCAAGACGCGACGCTAAATATATGTTCAAGTGAATCAAGTCCCTTACAAATTATACAAAGACCTTCCAAATATATCACTACGAAAATCTGTTGTCCAAGTTACTAGTGTAACGACACGTCGTTCTATGATTCCTAGATTACAATATCTATACTAGTATACGGTTGTCCTCCCCACACAGATACGTTACTCGTACTCGTCGCCCTCCCCACTCGGTACGTGGCGGTTTACAAGACAGTAAAAATTGATTCAAAATCTAAAAATGCCACCATTTATCGGTTTTACAAGTCCACAATACGTTCAAGTATTACTTGTGGGCTAATCTAGAAGAAAAATCCAAGCAAATTAGTACAATAAGACGTAAAAATGGGAAAATACTCGGGAGCTCTCGTGTTTGCTGCCGCTCACCTCCGCGCCTGCGCAATCTACATGTTTTTGCTTATTAACTTGCATTTCTCCTCTGGTCTCTCAGTCACTGACGAAAGTTAGTGGATACTAGCTGAAACATCTGTTTCCAAAATCATATCCAGTTGAGTAACTGCTTTTTGGCGTATCATATTACCTGGATGTCTAACCTTCATCAACGTATAGGGAAAGAACTTTTGAGTAAATTATCCGAGAAAATAACATGATGTGTTTTTGTTTCGCTGATTCCTTTTAAAGTCATGTAGACCCCAGACTTTGTTATCACTGTTGATGGGCTTGTAGCAGTACTAACTTTTAAAACTTTCTGTTGGAAAATACAGGGCTCGTCTCATGTTGATCTAGTAGAGTTTGGCAGTGATGTTTTGTGCTGGCAGACTTTATTTGATGAGCTTGAGACTTAAGCCTGGATTTTTGAGCAGGACGTTTGCATTGTTGCAAGTATGTTTAACAGTGATAACAGAGTTTGAGTTTATATCACTGCATAACAAAACACAATTCCTCTCTTTTTGTTTGATCTATCTTTCCACTTCTTGTCCCTGGGCTTAGCCTGAAGGAGGAACTTCTGTCCCAGGGTTCAAACTTACACATGCCTCGACTCTGCGTAGTAGACTTGTTGATGAACAACTTTGTCCGTCATCAGGCCTACTATGCTAACGGAGAGGGGCTTTGTGTATTTTTGTTACCTTGGCACGGAGGTTTTCTCCTCCAGGCATAGACACTAGGTTTGGTTGCTTGATATGTATATAGGCCTGTTTAAGTTCACTCACACGTTCTGTCACACTTTTCCAAGACTTTGGACCCTAGCACTTAAATTTCCAAACATATTTGAATTTTCCCACCAAAAACTTCAGACCTTCACTTAGTTAATTGTTCTTGTGTAATTGGCAGCTTTAATTCCCCCAAAATTGTCACTTTGGACCTTTACACTTAAATTCTCTCGCCGAAAAACTTTGAATCTTAGCCGGCCGCATGAATTCCTTAGTCATCCTTTTCACATCGTATGCATCCCAAATTGCCCCCAAAATTGTCACTTTAGACCTTTACACTTAAATTCTCCTGCCGAAAAACTTCGTATCTTAGCCAAGCTATCTTTGTATTAATTCCACACTAATTCCTTGTTGAGTCCATTTTCCTGCCAAAAAAAAATTACTTGGCACCCTCACCTGGTTAATTAATTGGATTAAGTTTTCCCGCCAAAAAACTTAGTATATAGAGCACTCTAACCTTGAACTTGTGCCCCCCCTCCAGTATATAGAGCACTCTAACCTTGAACTTGTGCCCCCCCTCCCACACTTCTTCCACAACTCAGAGTATGTTAGTTACACTGGACTTCTTCGAGCATGTAGTCACCACACTGCTACACAAACACTTTGTTGATCGAGTGCAGTTTTTCCACCACTTAGACTTTAGAATAATCTCTCGCTCTCCTGGTCGGTCAATTGCACTGGTATACTGATGTGTCGAAGCATCAATGTCTCCGAAAAGACATCCCCGGGGAGTACACTTAGTGCATTGACCGACCAGGAGAGCGAAAGATTATTCTAAAGTCTAAGTGGTGGAAAAACTGCACTCGATCAACAAAGTGTTTGTGTACCAGTGTGGTGACTACATGCTCGAAGAAGTCCAGTGTAACTAACATACTCTGAGTTGTGGAATAAGTGTGGGAGGTGGGCATGAAGAGTGGGGGCACAAGTTCAAGGTTAGAGTGCTCTATATACTAAGTTTTTTGGCGGGAAAACTTAATCCAATTAATTAACCAGGTGAGGGTGCCAAGTAATTTTTTTTTGGCGAGAAAATGGACTGAACAAGGAATTAGTGTGGAATTAATACAAGATAAACAAGTTTTTGGCGGGAGAAGTGTAAAGAAAGGTCTAAAGCGACGATTTTGGGGGCAACGACAACAATGCAGCCAGCTGATTTTCGGCGGGAGAATTTAAGTGTAAAGGTACAAAGCGACAATTTTGGGGGCAATTTGGCATTCATACGATACGAAGAGGATTACTAAAGAAGTAATGCGGCCAGCTAAGGTACGAAGTTTTTCGGCAGGAGAATTTAAGTGTAAAGGTCTAAAGCGACAATTTCGGGGGCAATTTGGGATGCATACAATATGAAAAGGATGACTACGGAATTCATGCGGCCGGCGCTAAGATTCAAAGTTTTTCGGCGAGAGAATTTAAGTGTAAAGGTCCAATGCGACAATTCTGGGGGCAATTTGGGATTCATACAATATGAAGAGGATAACAACGTGGAATTCATGCAGCCGGCTTAGATGCTTAGTTTTTCGGCGGAGAATTTAAGTGTACAAGTCCAAAGCGACAATTTAGGGGCAATTTGGCATCCGTACAATACGAAGAGGATGACTAAGGAATTAATGCGGCCGGCTAAGATGCTAAGTTTTTCGGCGGGAGAATTTAAGTGTAAAGGTCTGAAGCAACAGTTTAGGGGCAATTTGGCATTCAACCATACAATATGAAGAATTTTTCAGTGTTGCTTGACATGAAATTGAAGTCGCCGGCTACAATAAACGTTAAATGAAAAGAGAAATGTGAGTGCAAGAGAAAAGAGATATGTGAGTGCAAGTGTGTGTATGTGGAGTGTTGTCTCGTGTTAATAAAGAAACCATACTCACTCCTCCCCATCTTCTTTCACGCAGCCCTAGGCCCTGCCTACAAGAGTCTGGTTCTTCCTCCTGCTGCAGTCTACACTCCGGGTCCACATCTTCAAGACAAAGAAACAAAAGTCACTGTATTGACAACAGCAATTGGTCTTACTAATGCAAGATACTATGTCACACAACACGACAATGTCCAAGGGAAAAATATCCCAAATCAACAGTGAATAACCATTATAACATAGCATAGCATTATAACATAGAGATGGGCTCTAGAAAATTGCTTTTAAAAGTGTTACAAATGTAATAGTAGCATGTTACACCGCAGAGTTCTTAACATATATGTAAAGAAAAGAAATAACTTAAGTCATGTAAGTTGTAAAGCAAGTTGCTTGAATACATGTACAACAAGAGTTCCGAGATCTCATACCTCCATGAAATATGGGCTTGCTTTTTCCTCATTATTTATGCAAATAACCTCTACATTAACATAATATATGCATAGCGACGCAAACCTTTAAGTAACTTACACATGTAACGAGGTATAAAATTCCCATCATTCACCAATAAGGATTCACAGAATTTTCACATTAATTATGCAAATTAGGTCATCATTTGCATAATTGGTATCTGTTCATGTTCCGCCTGCCACAGATTGAATAGATTACATGTATAGCAGTACAATTATATGAAACACTGTAATTATAGAATTTCCTCATTAATTATGCAAATTAAGTCTTCATTTGCATAATTTGCATTTAATCATGTACATCTCTCTCTCAGCTACCTACACACCAAAAATGATGAAAATATGTTGTTCCAATCTGGACTTATTGGCTTTGAAAGTTTTTTACCAGAAACTATACTGCAGTTCCAGAACAAGCTGCTAGGGGGATCAAACTTACGCCACTTATTCCTGACAGGATTAGCTATCTGTCACCAAAAAGTCAAGACCATAGCTTGTTCAGGACAAAAGATACAAAAACCGGAAGTTCTGCTGCAGTACCAAGGTCATCCACCAGGAGGCCCATACTTGACCTTGACCTTTGTCTTTCCAAGACTTACCATCATACCAAATATCATTGCAATCCATAAAAGCGTTCTGAATTTATGCTGACTACAAAGTTGTGGAAACACAGACACACAGACACACAGACAGACAGACAGACAGACAGACATACAGACAGACACGCCAAAAACAATACCTCCATTTTTCATGGAGGTAAAAAGTTAGGTGTTACTGATAGAATGTTATGCCACAGTTCCAAGAGTTTTATCATATATCCAAGAGGACAGGAAAAATTTGTTTGCTTAGATATGTGAACTGTTTAAAAGTAGTATAATGTTATGCCTCTCAGTTCTTAACACATAGAAAAAATAAAGATGTAAAGTATTGGCTCACCCATAAAACCTCTTCACTCTGTCTTCAACTTCAAGTGAGCTGGTTTGGGCATGAACAGGTCATGAGGACTGCTGTGGTCCAATCTTCTCTTGTCAGGTTCAGACAGGAGTCTCCACTACTGCATCAGTCAGCAGCCACCTAATAATACAGACATTTGATGTTACACACTTGTCTCAAATAACATTAAGTAAATAGTAGGTTGAAGGTAGAATTCAGATTTTTCTCACCTGATAGTTATCTGAGGTCTTCAGATCACCTGGTCTGGTCCAATCATCTCTCGAAGAATTCACCACTACTGCACCAGTCGGCAGCCACCTCGAGAACTATACAGACATTAGAAGTTACACACTTGTCTCAAGTAACACCAAATACTAGTAGCTGTAGGTAAAATGCAGAATTCATATTTTTCTCACCTGATATTCCTCTGTGGTCTTCAAATCATCTGGTCTGGTCCAATCTATCTTCTCATATTCAGACGGTAGTCCTCACTACTGCATCAGTCGGGCACCTAACTATACAAACATTACATTAGTTACACACTTGTCTCACATGACATCAAATAGCTGTAGGTAAAATGCAGAAATCAGATTTTTCTCACCTGATATTCCTCTTGGGTCTTCAAATCATCTGGTCTTGTTCAATCCTGTCTTCTCAGGTTCAGACAGGAGTCATCACTACTCCATCAGTCAGCAACAAGTTGTAACAACCTAACTATACAGACATAGTTACACACCTGTCATAAATAACACCAAGTAGATGGTGGATAAATGCACAATTCAGATTTTCCTCACCTGATATTCTTTTTTTCATGAAGAATACTGAAATACAGGAGAATACCATATATATGATGATAATTCGAAATTTCCTTCAACTTACCATCTCACATAAAATCAAATCACTTTCCTCATGCAGAGTAGATTAGAGTGAATTTATACTTCTGGCATAATTGTGAAAATTTGTGAACCCTATAAGACCAGAGTGCCTTGATTTTGTAACTGTTACACTTTTTTTTACCTCAAATATTCAGAAAAAACAACTTTCTACACTTGAGCAAACTTAACGACAAACAGTGTATTTCATTACTGAGCATTGTGTACTTACTTTTGTACTGGCAAGTACATTCTACTGATGTGCTACTTTAACCAGTATTTCAGCACCAAGGACATCGACCAATGGGTATGTTAAAGGTAAAGAATTCCAACAATTACAGGAATTCTAACAGACGGAAATGAATGAGAATGTACATGAGATTGGTGCTGATGTCAAAAAAGGCACCTTCCTGAGATTTGTGTCTTAGGCCACACCAATTTAATTTCTTGGTTAACGGATTCGCCGCTTCATTTTTTTTTTGATTTGCAAATAAAAATAAAAATCCAGAATCAACTGCAAAATGCTCATATTTTATCCTGAACACTTGAAAACAGTCCTTTTCATCCTAGTTGTTACAGTTATTCCATCTTTCAATGCAATGGTATCATTAAAAGTTCAAAATTCATTGTTTAAATTTTGAACCAGCCTGGTGTGTTGACTTCATGGCTCCTATTGTACCATTTTGGGCCATAATACGATGCCTAGGCCTGTTTTTATTTTTATTTTTTTTTCGCCCGCCCACTCCATTATTTTTCTAGAAAAATCCGTTAACCAAGAAATCAAATTGGTATGGCCTTAGGTCAGATTTCACCTCAACTGTACAGTCCTTCATTTGAAGGCTTCTACATTAAGGAACATAGTCAAACAATGAGTTAAAATTTGTTTGAAACATGGATAAATGGCAATTAAGGTTAGGTATTATGGTACCACATTTCAAAATACTGCAAAACTGATGTGAATACATAAATTTTATACATAAACATAATATACAAAATGAAACCATGATTTTTGAGTGTGGTCGTGTGGCGTACGTAGCAGCAGAGTGCTCGACTCGGAACCAAAAGGTCACGGGTTCGAGTCCTGACATGCCACTGATCTTGTGCCCTTGGGAAAGGCACTTTACACAACTTTCCTCACACCGATTTATAAATTACGCAACAGGCAGCATGTGTTGGCTTGTCGTGTACGTCGCTATTTGTACTGCTGCAAATTCACAATACCAGCTTTATATTCCTGTGGTTTAGTAGCATTTTTATTTTTGGCCGGAATTTTTTTATTCGCCCGCGCGCACTAGTTTGGGGGTCTTTAGAGGATGTCATCCATAAAATTAAGGCGGTGTGGCCTAATTGTGGTATGGTAACTATTTATGAGTCTAACAGTTTCTATTATCAATGATGTTATGTTTTTTTATGAATCGTTGTACATGTATTTCAATTTTGTCGTATTTATTTCAGAAACACTGGTGGCATGTATATCTGTACCCCACTAAATGGGTAATATCTGAATAAAAATAAAAATAGTGTTTACATCATTTCTACTTAAAGTTTGCTATATTAGCTCATCTACGTAAGGTTGCTGAGATATGATAGGTCCTTTGAAACAAAACTGAAACTTTGAAATTAAACCAGAAGGCATCGGATGTAAATGAATAAGCCTGATCCTTACATCTGCTTGGGTTTGAAGACTAGCCATGTGCTACGGTAATGTTTGAGAAATATCGCTCATTTTTACCATAATATAACTCTTCTTTCCGATATATTGGCCTTTGAAACACCCACAAAAGCGTTGAAAACAATATAATGTGTATAACTTTCAAATTACACCGGAAGGCATGGGATGTAAAAGAATAAGCCGGATCCTAACATCTGCTTGGTTTTGGAGACTAGCCATGTGCTATACGGTAATGTTTGAGAATATCGCTCATTTTTACCATAACATAACTCTTCTTACGGATGTATAGGCCTTTAAAACGACCACACAAGCAATAAGAACAATATAATGTGCCACCCACCTTTCAATTCGGCCGTTCAACGTGTTTCAAGGACGGGTTTTGTAGAACTTGTCTTCAAGTCAACCGACGGTCACCATCTTGCATGGTTTGAAATGCCAGCCGCACCCTGTGTAACACGTGGGACTTCAACCACCTGTTGATCATTTGATTCCGATAATGAGATCAGCTTTAATTTTACGTCAGCTTGAAATATTGTTTAATTTACTCCACATTCCCACTATATTAAAAAAAGCCCAAGCACTTTATGGAAGTCTGAAAGCGCCGATTTCTTGTCTCAAATTAATAAGATACAATGAATAAGCAACCCATTACCTTACTGTTCCTAGCCCTAGAAGCAAGCGTTGTCCCGCTAGAAGTCTGTGCAGGACTGCCAGGAAATTAGGACTTTGCAGACGGTCTCACAGCGACACTTAGCAGCTCATATAAAAAACGCAGCACCAGACCAGTCGTCGATTAAATGCTATTAAATTGTCGAAACATTATGACGTAATGAGACGGCCATGTTGATGGCGGGAAGCTGCAGTTTCCGCGACGATTGGGGCGAAAATTATGTACAGAGTCAAGTAAATTGAGACTTGTATTAACGCTATCAAGTGCCAAATGTACAAGAAAAGTTCAAAGCATAATATCACCCCGACCAATCTAATCTGGACATTGCTCCGAAATTGATACATTCCTCACAAAATCGGACATTCCTCCGTGGAATGGGCCCACGGGCCGGCGGGGGTGTCGGCGAAATATCCAATCACGCGGAGAAGTGTACCGATTTTGGAGGAATGTACGCTCAAAACTGGAGGAACGTCCGCTCACCTGGAGGAGTGTACGCTCAAACCTGGAGGAATGTCCGATTTTGTGAGGAATGTACCAATTTCGGAGCAATGTCCAGATTAGATTGGTCGGGGTGAATATCCATTGTGTATCAGGACAAAGACAGCGCAACGTTACTAATTGTCTATGTATATTTTATTACTTGGAATGTAGACCGTCTTTGACTGCAAGATGCTTTGCAATATACCTGCAGTATTGATATGAACTGCTAGAGGTCGCTGTGAGACAGTCCACAGAGGCCGTAAGACTGTTGTGTGTGATGATAGGGATTTGTAATGCCCGGAGTGACTCACTGGGTTTATAACATACGATTTTGTAGTAAATACATGGAGAATCGTCAGGGTGATACGGCTAGGATCTCGGACAAGTTCTGAGCCTGACTTCACACTTACGTGTGGGCGGGGCATTGCCTAACACTGTACCATAAATTGGTACTCACACTACATTAGACCAAGGACGTTTTACATCATACTCAGTGACCAGTTTATGCCACATAAAATATAACATTACATCATCATTAGCCATCATTTTGCTTCCAAAATACGTGTATTGTAGCGTAGACTGTTGAGAAATTCACGATATTGCCTAATGACATCTGCTTGGTTTTCATTCATATGCTAATGTTTCTGACAGCCAAAAGTTGCTTCTGCAAGGCTGAGAGCACGTTATGCAAGCGATCAGCTGATCGCAAAATCACATTTTTGCGCATAACTCGGGAACGGAGAAAGTTCGGGAGAAGATATTAAGCAAGTATATAATAGAGACCCCAAGGAGTATACTCTAAAAAGAAGGCCACCGAAAAATGCCAAAAGTTAGATTTTTCTAAAATGAAAAAAGCGGATATTCATCCCCTATCACACCCCCATTTTCGAGCCCCCGTTCCGTAAAGGCCCGTATCTCGCTAAAGAAGCCTCGCTCATTCCCAGATTTGGCCATTTCACGACTTGGGAAACGAGATGGGCTCTTATGGGGGTTTTACTCCAAGTTTTTCTTGCTCTTGTTTTTGACCTTGAGGCTCACCCCAACTACCTGAATATCACTGATTTATTGGGAAAGAACCATTTTACTCTTGCATCTGTTTGTTTTGAGACAAACGTTCCTAGAACGGCTTATACGAGCGGGTAAATATGGAGTTTTTAGTCAATATTTTTGCCATTTTAGTGTTGACGAAGCCAGTTATCTCTAAAAACGTACCATTTTAGAGACTAAAACCCTCATACCTCCTTACACCAAATGAGATACTCAGTACAAATAAGACACTCTCAATAAGACTCAAGACATTTTGTATATAAACTTTCAGCACATGTAACTCGGTTAGCCACATATAAAATGCTTGAAAAATATATGCTTAAAAATCCTGCAGTAGTCCACATTGATTTTTCTACACACAAACAAACACACATACACAAGTTCCAAAAAAAAAAACAGTCAAGTTGGTGGTGAATTTTATGTCACATCATGAGTTGTTACACAGTTGGAACAGTCATAACAATGCGTTCGTATGTGTAAATCGCTCTGGCTTTAAATTAAAAAAAAAAACATTCAAATCATGAACAGGCTAACTACTGCCAGATACACGTTCGTTTTTGCGTTGTCATTCTTCATTTTCCACCCGGCGGCTTGTCATTTTCCACGTCCCGTTTGGCCACCTCGTGATGTCCAGTCTCTGCCTGAAGGCGGACCAACCGTGCCTTGTAGGACGCCACGTCCATTTTACTACGGGCTGTAGGAGATAGAAACGTTGTTGTCAGATCATCATGCTTTCTACATTTAGTTTTACGTGAAAGCAGCTAGAAAAAAAGGTTATGGTAATTATGAAAAACGTTATGTCCTTACCTTTGGCCCTGCCAATCTTCAAATGGCTGTTAGAAGTCATCATCTGGGACGACAAGACAAGTACAACAAGAAGGAACACCAGGGTAGTTTTCATCGTGCTGTGCAGAAAATCGACGACACAGTCAGAGGAAGCTGTTCTAATCTCTCGAAGCTGCTGTGGTAAAACAATGTTACAGGACAGTATGAATCTAATGTAAGTGTGACCAGACCCTTAGCAAAGTACGTCTACTTCACTATCAGTGCGATAAAACAATCTAGAAAGGAAAAAAAAAACTAAAATGGAAAGCTATTTATGATGCTAGACAGTCGTACCTGTGCAGAAGTTTGTGGATAGAATAACCCCAAGTCATCAGGTAAAAATCTGGACTGGCCGGTTTTGTCAAACGTCACAACTCAACACCTGCCTACGGCAAGAATAACCAAGGACGTTCAACGTCCTTGGAATAACCTTTATACCAATGGCCCTTTTCCTAGCCTGACTAAATCTGCGCTCCTAGCGGCCGGCCCGGTATTACACCACCAGTAGAGCTGCAATCCGAGAAAAGGCTAGGAGCGCAGATTCAGTCAGGCTGGCCCTTTTCCCACCAAGATAAAATTGTCCGGATCAAAGCGAATCAATTCGGCTCGATCCGGACAATTTTATCTGTGGGAATATGGGGCCATACGGTCTACAATACTAAAACGCCACGTGAAAATCTTGGGTAATCATCTTTATGCAATTCCCCCTCCCACGCTGCTTGGAATAAGTGTCTTGGGGTTCACATGAATGTATTGGAACTGTGGATAGAGTTATATAGTTTAATTGATTTTACAAATGGATTACTACCAGATATTACTAACACTTCAAATGTCACCCAGCAGTCGTTATCAATGTAATCCAGTTGTACAAATTGATGAAAGAAATACTCATATTTCTTCATTCATATCCTTGATGTTTAACCTTAAATAAATGTACAATGTGATCTTATCTAATCAGCATTACATTTCCTGAATTCTTGCACCCTAACATCTGCTTGGAGAAGCATACCCCATGTCTGTTTATATTGATGCTCATATACTCAAAAACAAAGCATTCAATAAACCCAAAGAAGACAAACACAAAAGTACTGCAATGTCACATTTCTTGTATTGAAAATTATTTTGCAGCCAATTGAAAGGCAACAATATACACATATAATATATAAAACACACTAAATCACGGAAATATTTTCCAGCATGCTGTAAGGGTACTTAAGTACCTGGCAGTTTTCATGTTATAAAATTTAAGTCTTTTTCCAACAACTTTGATCAGCCTTGCTGGGTGGAAAACAATGATAGTATTCATAGCAGCACAATGTTACAATGTTAATTTCATTGTGTGTAAAAAAAATCAGAACTTAAAGTGTGCCTTGTTTACTGATCACTCTACAACTGATAGCATAAGTGATTACAGAAGCTTACATATAAGCAATAAATATCAAATTAGGTACAATCATTTATATCTGAATTAAAGAAGTGCAGTCTACATTCGCTTAGAGCTACAGACTACATAAGCTATACTTCTATCTAGAAAAAACAATGTAGTGAAAGAAATTAAAATGGAAATTTTACAATAGAAATGACCACATGACCAGAAAACATACAAAATTCATCAAAGCCGGTCACATTTGTGCAGTAGCTACTAGTATATTTCATCAACACTATTTGACCAATCTTCCATTTTTGTAGAAACACTACGGTCTAAACAGCACCAAGTTTCACTGTTATTAACTACAAAACAATCTCCTTTGGGAGCCCATCAATTCTCAATACATTTACATTCAGATGTTAATATGCTTGCTTATCAAATGGAATGTGAGAGTTTTCTACTATTCAAAATCATTCCGTTCTTCTGAAGGAAAGTAGTTACTATTTATGTGGGAATACCAAATGAATACGGTTTCTATCATTGTAGAAATGCCTTTTAAATTTTTGGATAATAATAATATGAAGTATCTAAAAATCAAACAATGTAATGATGAGGACCAAAAGCTACAGAAAAGAAAAGCAGCTGTACTGCTCTGGCATTATGAGCTTTCTGCATAAGGATCGTTTGGCAGGGACAGCTTCCGTTGAGCTGTTCCGAAGTGTCCTGTGCTCTGATTGGCTGTAGGTGAGGAGAGCACGCCTGTCTGAACTGGGACAACCAATGGCGTGTTGTGAAAGAAAGTACTGTCCTTGTTCAAGGAGTTGGCATTTGGGGTTCTGATGAGAGGGTTAAGCTCCGGTCGCAGGGATGTCATCCCGTGGCTGTTGCCAGGCGACGTGTTGCCGCTAGCAACCTGGCCGGCTGACACCAGTGGCACAGCCCTGCTCTCTGATTGGCTGGAGGTGCAGGTGGTGGTGTTGCCGCCGACAACCTGGTTGATTGACACGTTGTAGGAGGGGTTGAGAGCGATGTGTACCGGCTGTGTGGTGATCCCCATCCCCCGTAGCTGCTGTAACGTGAACCCGATCGTGGACGGGCCAGTCGTTATAGCAACGGGAAGAGCAGTAGGGCTTCCTCCAGGGGCGATGCTTGGCACGATGGCAGATGGGAAAACCAGCGGCGACTGGTTAGGACTGGAGTGGGGCGGACTGGGGTGGTGCAGAGGGCTGGTCTGGGGGGTGACGAGGGAGGCAGGTTGCTGGAGAGTTGGTCCAAACATCGCCAGCTGGGGAGGGGAGGCACCACTTGCGTGTAGGAGGGAGGGAGAGGAGGGGAAGGATGTGGGGATGGGGAGGACTTGTCCAGTCGGGGAGTACACGTGCTCCAGGTCGGAGAATGACACAGGACGGCTGAAGAAGCCCACGGGGGAGCTGCTGGCGCTGCGGTTCAGGAAGACTGGCTGGTAGGGAGACGTGATGACGGGGATCACCTTAGCTGACAGGAGATCAGGGGGAAACATGGCTGCTTGTGGGACGCCCGACGTGTTGGCATCCTTCCTGTCAGGAACCTGCTGACTGGCTGGCCAGCTTTGAGGAAAGGGTTGGGGAAGGGCAGAGGATGGACTTTCTCTCTGATCCTCCTTGCTTTCACATTGAGAGCCATCTTGACTGGTAACTTGTTGGCGCTCCTCTGTATCTATGGGGATAGCCAAGTCCATGTCAGACGTGACATTGGTGGGCGAGCTGTCGCTTTTGGCTGGCGACGGAGAGTTTTGGAACTCGGGGGAGAGATGTAGCGCTCTATGCGGGGAGGGCTTGTGATTGGCCGACAGCTCCCTCTGCTTCTGATCATGTGCCTTCTCCACCTCCATATTTAGGCGTTCGCCTGGAGAGGCGTTCTCCTTGTCAGACTCAGAACGACTTGGGCTTGCTTCCTGGCTGCTGTTACCACTTGGACATATAACTGCCTCCGCGGCCGTTCCTTCTTGTTGGCTGTCACTGTCGCCTTCCTCCACCCTCCGACGTTTCACCACAGGAATGTACTCAAATTCGTCGCCAAGACGCTTTGGTTGAACTGGCCGCCCGCTTCTCCTAGCTGGCACTGGTCCCGCAGTTGACATTACCGACTGGTTACTCACCACACCGTCCGGTAGGGTCACCACTATACTAGACGGTACAGCTGATGCATTCAGACCCTGTGATCCGACGTTAAGATACCGTGCGGTCGCGGTGAACGCGCTGTTGGCACTTTGCAGTAGAGTAAAGGCAGTGTTGGCCATGCTCTCCTGCTTTGGAACACCCTCCTTACTTTCCTGAAGGTGCGTCATCCTGCTGACTTGTTCGTGTGACCCTGTTGTGGTGCTGTTCTGTGGTAAACAGTTCTGTTTTAGCTGTACCGACACCTTGGCAGCAGCGTTGGTTTGAGCCATGGTGCTGAGGAGGTTGGATAGGGACATCGTGGTGGCGAGAGGCTGGCCCGTGGTTGCCATGGTGACTGCTTGATTGGCGACCTTGCTGGGTGAGAGGACGATCCTGGCGGCAGTCCCCCGAGGACAGTTCTGTACAGGCTGCAGGATGAGGGTGTGGCTCGCATCTGGAGGGGAAAAATTGTTACATAGTAAGATACATGACTGGATGTCAGCACAAACTCTTACATGGTAGTCAGCGGAACTTACACAAATAAAAAATGTTTCTATCAAATTCTCTATAAGAAATGAAGATGATTTTTAGAAAGGTTTTAAGTACACTTGACAATCATTGTAACAAGTATGTAATTCTTTAATTTATTTGAAAACGAGTATTTTTCACCATACCCTGTGTGTAGTTAGTTATTCAACCTTCATGACTACATAGATTTCATAATGAAGGCAAACTTTTATTTTTATTCAAACGCTCACTGATCACTCATCAGTTTTGGGGTTCCCAGAGGATGTCATCCATATAATCACATCAATATAGCCTAAGTAGCCAAGAATTACAGAGAAGAAGTTTTTAAGTGTTGATAGCTATTACCTGCTGCTGATGTGGCAGTGTTGCCGGTCTGTGCTGCAGTACTGGCCGTTGCTGCCAGGCGGAGCTTGTTGGCAGGCAGGATGGGTCTGTACACCTTGGTGCACTGTGTTACCATGGCAACAGGCTTGGCGTCCTGTCCCGGCTGCGGGATGGGGTGTAGTGATGATATCGGAATCAGCCTCGGGACCTCCTGTTAGGAATTCAAGAAGGGAGACTTAAGGGATAGAAACAACTTGCAAAGAACTTGGCACCAACATGTTGGAAATTTCCTAGAACTCCAAGCCATCCTGACATGATGTAAAGGACATTTCTTTCTACAGGCTGGCAGTGAGATGCTACAATGCTCATACCCCAGTAAGAAGTAAGCAGCCCCTCGTTAAAATACAAGGAAAGAAACATTTTCTTGACCGGCACAAAGTTCTAAACAGCATTAAAAACTTCACAGTACCTATGTCAAAATCCTCAAAAATTCGAAAGAAAATACTGACTCAAGTCACAATCATGTTGAGGCTTAAGAAAAGAAGCAAATAATAAAAAAGAACTTTCTTACTAACTATACAAATTTTACAAGAAACAAATAAAAGTACACGTACCTTCTTGATAACAGTAATTTCTGTAGGCTGTTCTAAGTCCCCCCTGGGTACTTTAGCCGGCGGCTCGGCCTTCTGTTGACACTCCAGCAGCTGACGTTTGAGCGAGCGTTGTCTGTCCTCCTCACGCTGGTTCACCTCCTGCTCCAGACGACAGATCGCCATCAGCTGCTGCATACGCTCCGTCATACGGAACTGCTGAGGCGGTTCTGAACGGGAAAGGAAAAATATTTTTCTCATTGTTTTCAGCTGCAGCCAAGGATTAGATTGTAGAAGAAAGGCTGTGAGCAAGAGGGGTTATAAGATAGTGAAATAATGACATGGCAGACATCATTTCAATGTACTGTACTGTACTGTTCTGAACTGAATAAATACCAATTGTTTTAACATAAATAGATGTTGTGATCAAGCAAACTACAACTTGACACTTATTCCTTCAAATTGATTGCTGGCTTCCTGTAGGGAATCGAGGGATGCATTTTTTTCCTATTTTGACATGCTTTACATCTTTCATAGACAATCCTTATTGCGTTCAACATTTCTACCCAAGACATCAAGAACAAAAAAAGACTTAACGCAAATATGTTATATTAGACAATATAATATAGACTTTAATACATTTACAAGTATAGAAAATGTAATAACAGAGAAACACAATGGAAAAGTTACAGGAAGTCATCGAAATTCAGTAGGTGGAGTAACTGACCTTTAACAGGACTGTTGGGTGCTGAGGAGAAGGGTTTCTGTTCCGTGTTGGCTGCAGTTCCCGCTGGAACCTGGAAGGAGGCGTGACGAGTCAGACCACGGGGGCTGTCTGTACCTGAGGGAGCGAGTACACACACACCCAGATCTGTGAAACAGAAAAACAAGCATGAAAAATGAATGTTTGTATCAATTCTGCTAGTCTCAATATTGTTACTCCACATAATGAAGACTCAAACACTGGTTACTTGTAACTCGAACATACGGGATTTCTCTTTACAAGCATATGCACACCTAGTGATGCATACGTAAACTCAATTTTAGGTTCAGGTCCGGATTCAAGTCCAGAGGTTTAGGTTCAGGTCCAGACTTGTAAGTCCGGACCTAAACCCATGACATATACAAAACTGCATGTTGGCAACCTTGCAATGTTGTCTGGGTGAAACTTTGGCCACATAACATGGAGGACGGTACTTGACGATGCCCGATGGCAATGTTTTCTTCATTTTGCAGCAAAGATTTTGCAATCTACGGAAGGTTTTAGGTGGTTTGGAAAGAAAAGGGGCATGTGAAATGGTCTTTTATGGTAATAAGTCCGGACTCGGTTTTTAGTTTTTTTTGGACTTGAACCTAAACATTCTTACAAGTCCGGATCCAAGTCCAGTGAACCGGTATGCATCACTATGCACACCTAGATCTGGAAAAGGAAAATAAAAAGCCATAAAACAACGGCTTCAGGATCGAAATGTTACAAAACATCTTTGCAAGCTACTCTGTAGCTATAGCTTATTTCAGTTGATTGACAAGTTTAAAACCTACCTTGTGTGTTGTACATCGTTCCTTGGCTCATAACAGTTGGCACCGTGGATTCAACATTTTCTTCCACTGTAAATGACACATAAGAAATGTTACAATTCACAATGCACACCGTATGGTTCCTATTTCAGTAAGTCTGGATTTAAGTTTGGCTAATGTTTCTCAGATCTCAGAATTGCCAATTTTGCAATAAATACAATGTTACATTTTCTTTATCATTTTCCTTTTATCTCATGACAGCAAAACTACAACTATAGGAATCCCAACTAGAAACACAGACATAAATACATCTACTTTATACCCCTTACCTATATCTTATGGTGCCTCCTTGATCAGACATGTTGCAAAAAACACACATATATGCATAGTAAGTAGAAGGATAAAGTGTATGTTAGGAAAAGTTTCAATAAGAAAGAAGGAGCATCAAGTAGGAAAAATGCAGCGAGATGTAAAATAATTTTCCTATAGACTAGAGCTGTAAGAAAACTATAAAACAAGTTTTGCTACATACTTCGAAAGGTGTCAATGTCAGGATCAGGTCCGATCCATGTGAATGCAGGTTTCTTCCCGCGGTCTTCCTGCACCAGAACCTTCTTAATCAGCTCCAGACTGGTCAGCACGTTAGCGATGTCATACAGACGCCGGATCTTAGCTGGGAACAACAACACAAACATTACTTAAATTTCTATTGACAAGAAAATGAACAATTTACTTATTTCCTAATCTACTCTTGGTTATACAGATGCCGGATCTTAGCTGGGAAACATGACACAAATGTTATTTAACCTGTAGCACATCGAAGTAACCATTTAGATAACACTTCACTTTTGGTGAGATAGCAAAGAGAGGGTTAACCTTCCCAGAAAATATGGATGTACAAAGCAGGTAATAATTTCAAACTTCTATTAGTATTTTAAATAATACACAGTAGAATTCCCAAACAATTGATACCACAGCCAATTTTTTAGTTAATTCCTTAAAGTTTGAACATTGGACAAGACTTACTTTTGAACTTGGAGTTCTCGTCCGAGCAGGGCCCTCCCTCTCCTATCAGCACCTTAGCTGCAGTCTCCAGGGAGATCTCCTTGACCTGGGAGAGAAAAACATTTGTTTACAGATGTTTTTGTGCAATACTGTCTTTAGCAACAAAACTCTGGTAGCATTTTGTACAGGACAAAAGGCTCACTGTTTTAAACCATTGTATGACAAATGTAACCAGGCCTTCGCACGTTAAGAGCCAGTCTGACTGAAAGATTTACCTTGGACGCCAAGAACAGCATGATGAATTTCTGGCTCATCGCTCCCAGTGACTTGTCCCTACGACTCATGGCGATAGCAGTAGCACCAGCTAGTTGGGAGAAAGAAGGCCAAAAATCAGTAAAATGATAACAAAAAATCCTAGATATTACACAATGAATAAAATTGCTTGGCATGAATGACAACCCAAAAAATCAACTTCACTGCTTATATTCATAATTAAACAAATACTAAAATTGAAACTGCCACAGTACAATACAAATGGACTGGGAGCATAGACAGCTCCTACCTTTCAGTATAGATGAGGCGTCAAAGCGGTACCCCGTACGGTTGGGCATGTTCATGTCCTTGTTGACGTGAAGCGGCGCCTTGCGAGACCTCGGCTCAAACTCATCCTCCTCCTCCTGCTGTTTCACCTGGTCCATCATCTCATCATACTTCATCTCCAGACCCTGGACCTGGCAAAGAAGCGATGAACTGTCAGTGTCATATATAATGTCATATAAAGTACATATAATGTCAAAACTGCCTGGGTGGATCAATGAAATTTGGTCTATGTGAACAGGTGATCACTAATATACACTATGGACAGGATTCTTAGTGCTTATGTCCATGGGAAAAATACCTAAGGACCACCTTTTTAAGGACCGCCAAAAAATGGTCACATTGCAGAGGTGTAAAGGTGACCTTATGTAAAGGCAGCTTTCACTGTGTAGCTCACTCTCTAGTTATGCTGACCTCCTCTTTTAAGTTTCTGTATGCATACAACCAGAATTTATACATTTGTTCAGAGGCTGAAGCTATCAGCAAGGGAGTCTCCGAATTAGAGAGCAGTAACGGTTACTAATACCAATACTACTTACGAAGAGACAGAGCTAAATGAAAGAACTCGTGTTATCACAAAACAACAGCATCTGCAACAACAGAATCAAATTTACCACAATTTTGTGTAGTTCTGAGAACAAGAGGATAGTATGAGTAAGACCTACCTTGAGCCGTGAGAGTGTGTTGTTGAGCAGGGTCCTGCCGTGCCAGTTGTAGCGGTTCTTGGCCAGACGACTGACAACCTGCACACTCTCCAGCACATTCACTATGTCATAGATCCTCCTCCTCTCCACACCTGCACACACAAAAGTAATGCACTGTCAAACAACTGGAGAAAATATTTTATGTACTAATACAATCACATTGTTTTCTGTCAAAGTGGTAACGTTGTAGACCAAATCATTATCATATACATGTACATATGATACTTGTATATGATACTTATACAGCTGAAGAACAATACTAGTATGTGCAGCTTTTGCAAAACAAGGAACATACAATAAAATGCAGTCAGTGAGTGTGTGAGTGAGTGTACATAAATCGTACTAGAATACTGTCCATGGTGTTGAAAGAAAATGCTAGAATACAAGAGTTGAGAAAAAATATTGGCATGGAAATGCCATGTATTCCTAATCTATTTGTGATTGGCTTACCTAAATCCTTGGCGACTTCATCCAAACAAATTTCCCTAGCTGCACCTGGCTCAGGGTCATCTGGAAACTTGGAGAGGAATCTGGAGAACGGGAAAAAATGGGACCAGGTCAATCTTTGAGAAAAATATAAAACAAAAGGAAAGGAAATATGTATTAAAAACATTTCACAACTACCTATGTGGATTTGATGAAACAAACACTTCTCCTGACCTTTGACACAGCAAGCCGAGCGATTTCTCCTTCCTGCTGACCGGTTTCTCCCCCTCATCGATTTCCAAGTCGTCGTCGTCTTGGGATGACGTCTGAGACGCCACGTCCTTCTCGCTGCCTTTCCTCGGTTTCCGTGGAAACAGTTCCTTCTTCTTCATCTCCAGCTCCTGGCTCTTCATGTCGGGGCTGAGCGCGCTGAACAGCGACTGGAGGTTCGTCGTGCTCTTCATCTGCTGTTCCCGCGTACGGATATCCGGACTGATCGCGCTCATCAGTAACTTTAGGTTTGCTGTCGGAGTGAGCGGTGTTACGGGATCTTGGCTGTCGGCTGGTTTTGTCGGAGTTACTGGTACGCCGTTTTCTGACACGCTAGCTGCATCAATAGGTAGGTTGGCCAACGTTGCGAGGTTAGCTGCCTTCTTGGGGGTTGGCTTTGGCTTTTTGAATTCGGTTCCTGAGTTGGCTGTATCCTCAGTGGGTTCACATATAGTGGCTGTAGTAGTAGATGTTTCATTGTGACCTACAGTTGAACCTGAGAGAGTCCCTGATTCGTAGAAGCCTGAGTCGTCTTTCGAGTCTGATTTGTCTTGGCTGAGGTTTGTGAAGGGTAGAACGGAGCTCTGAGGTTCTGATTCAGATTCTGTGTCTGAATTTTGGATGTTCCTAAAACCCTCTGGTACGAGGGAACACTGGTATTCTTCCGCCATAACTGCTTAAAATCTGGGAAGGTAGACAAAGACAACAATTTAGAAAACATGTTGAACTGAAATCATTATCAGACATTGATGTATATTAAAGTAGAAGTGGAAAGTTGAAGATAGTCATCTTGACACACTGTACGCTTGTGAATTTGGCTAGAAAAAAGCCTGCAATCTGAGTTATCTTTTTTGGTATCTACATCGTCTTGTTGACAATATTGACAGGCAAGATAAGAAACTCCTTTGAAAATCAGTGACTAGAACGTTACACAGCAGCGCAAAGAGTCAGCCTATTGTGACGGTGACAGGACTTGCTTACAGACATGTCAGTGGGAACCCCACCTTGAAAAAATATTCACAGATTTTGTTTGTCTTGGACGTGTAAAGCTACAGGGGTACATTTCTTGTTGTTGTATGTGTACTGGAGGATGGAATATGCATGAACAGCGATAGCCGATAGAATAAACAAAACCTTGCCATGAATACATTCAAGCCAATGCTGTCTAAAAGACTCATTGGAAAAAGTGGGGACAGTGGGTCACCAAATTGGGAAAGAAATTCTTTTCTTCCTGTGTTTTGCCTTGTCTTCAGGTGTTGTCTAAAATCAAACAATTAAAACTTTAACCTGCATCTTGCTTCCATAAAATCAACACATAATCCTAGCTCAGCAGGAAGAGGGTTAACTTTGTTTGTTTTAATCTTTCCCTTTGATCACGGTCTGTGAAAAGGTGACCAGTTCACACCTGGGTAAAAAGTTCAAACTTCTAGTCCTGTGAACTGTCTAATTTGAGAAGTTGTTTCTGTCTGAGAAGAAAACTTGATGTACTTGTTTCCCATGTTCATTGGAATAGATAAAGTGATTCTATTCTTACTAACTCTAAAATGAAAAGATCTGACCCACAGAGGATTCTCAAAATCGGCAGGTTTTAATTTTAGCAAGGCCTAAACACCTTTTTGACCTCCTTAGTCATTATAGGTCAGTAAAAGACAATTTTCACCTCCTCTAACAATACACGTTCACACTTTCCCCTCCCCTATGGTTAGTGTAATAAGACTGAACAATAGCTATTGTTCCCTAGGACTATTCATACCCCAAAGTCTTGAAAGGATATCCAGACCTTACTCATGGTAATAACAGTTGACAAGACAACAATCCATGGGAAATTGTCTGATTAGTTACAATTTAGCAGTCTTTTGAATTTTTTGTGGGGTTAGAAATTATCAGAGTGCTTTGGCAAAGTCCATTTCATAACGTTAGAATTTCAGGTATTTGAAAACTCTACAAATTAATCAAATTAAAATCCTGGACGTTAGAGGAAGGATTGACAATTGTAGTTTTTTAACAGATCTGGAAATGTTGAGGAAAATATGCTAATTTTGTTGGAGAATGCAAAACTTACGAAACTGGCGGCAAAAATGGCCGTTCATCTTTGGCGCCATATTTTGGTAAGGTCAGCGGAGTGTAACACTTTAGTCTAGGTGTGACGCCAAAAAATATGCTGAAGTAAAATCCACCTAACTTCATTTAACTTGCATTTAGTGGCAAGATTATGCTACTGTAGCAAGAAAAACCTATAAATTGCTCTTGGTTTCATCTTTCTTCATGAAATAGCACTCAGTACGAGATGCAAATATTTGTTGTTTGAGCCGGGAGCCCCATGTTGTTTATTTGCACTCGCCCGAATGTAAACGATCGAAACGAACCGACGCTACGAACAGAAACGCGCTAATTTGTTGCTTTTCGTAAAATTTACCACAAAATACCGAAAACCTGAACATAAATGATGCTATAAATACATAATTCCTACGTAGGGAGTGATAATGTAGGCAAAATCAGACGATTTGGGGCGTATTTTGGCGAGACAAATTTTGGCGCGGAAATATCAGCGGTTGACCCCGCCTGATTTGCATAGATGGAGCCAAACTACAAACGGTTGCACCAGGAAAAAATTGCTTGTTTTAGACACCTCACAAAACTCTGGTGGTCTAAGCCAGCACAGAATGCTTGGGAAAAAATTATCTATGTGCTGAAATTATATCAGGATGAGCAAAATAGCTCAATCGTTCGCAGAAAATTGGAGAGTAAATTTTGGCGCACAATCGTGCGATCGGTTTCCACTCTTGGGGGATCCCCCTCATCATGGCCGCCAAGCACGCCGCCAAAACGTGAGCTAGTAGTACCCAATATCTCATAATCGTAAATGTTAAATCGGACACAGACAGTTTCTGTAGTATCTTAGAAATCTTAAAAATTGCAAAAGACGCTGCTTGAGGCTACTAACGTCCAGAAATGAGATGTTTGGGTTATGGCTTGGTGCCAAGCTCTCAGCTGGGCCTCTTTACACATAATTTTTCCAATATCTGGTTTTTGCTTCGGAAATTACTAGTACATAATAAAAGGACCCCTGCTCACGACAAATAATTACTTAATTCTTAGTTGTTCAATATAAATTGTGATGATTGCAAAATTGATATCGATATGTGACGTATGCACCAATCAGTTTGAGCTTGGGTAGGGAAACAAGTCTGGACATATCGAAGTGTCCAAGCAGAAATGATTTGGAAAATTCAACTCAAATCAATAAAAACTTCAGTATTACAATAATGGGAAACATAAAGTCCAAACTTACCAACTCCTTTCTTGCTGCATCACCAAATTGAGTCGTTTATGCACCTGATTTCGGCGGGTTGTAGTCTTGAAGTCGGGAGCCAAATCTTCCTAGGGTCAGGGTCAGGTTACGTTGGACGTTGCACTAGATCTTGCACCAAAAAACAATTTTCCACAAAAATCACTACAGACCTTTGGTCAGAATTTCATCATAAGAGCACCAGTTAGGTTTTACAATAAACCTACGATTTCTCACAGCAAAATTTGCTGAGAAAAAGTGATACTTTCAGTATGAAAGTTCGGCACACGCCCCACTGCTGTAGCTGCCTGGAAATGAATGAGGTTTTCGCGGACTATTTTGGCGCGGAATCGCTGGGACCGTTCGATTGGCCACGCCTACAGACAATATTGACCAATCAGAATCTAAGATTAGAATTCGTCATTGTCGTTTCAACCAATCAACGTTCAGCGAATGTCGGTCACGCAGGATAAGGGTCAATGGCCTATACCATTACAAAGGAGGGGTGTGTGACTAGCTCCTAGATCCTACAGAGACATGAGAGAAGGCTTTTCAATAATTTATAAAGGTTTATGGCAAACCATTGCAATTTCATTGGATAAAATAGCAATAGCAGGTGGATGAAAGACTATCCTATTCAAATCTAAGATTGCAATGAAGCTTTCAGAAGTTATCATAAAACCTCAGAAGATGTTAACAAGCTTGCCCATATTTTCCTAAAGTATAATGTATTTAAAGAAAGAGACTTGGTAGCAAAGTACGTTAAAACAAGGCTAGGAATGGCTCTTGTCCTGTGCTAATGTGTTAAGTTCCTGACTTTTCCCCAAATGGCAGCCTTACTGCTTTATATGGTAGATATCCTAAGGCATCTCCACAGAAACATTGTGTAGAAGTCAAGATTTAACAATAAGTGTGTTGGGCATGGGAATGTTAGGGATTTGTAAGATTACTTTACATGTATCACTTTTACAAAATGAATTATTATTTTCTTCCAATATATGTGCTTGATTATTAGGTGTAGAAGTATACCATCCTTTGTCTTTAGGTGATGCTGGGAAAGTTAATGTTATCCCCTTGAAGTGAATAATGAGATGCAAAGTCAAGTACTGGAAATACTGATTGTTTATACCTGAAAACTTCCACAGTCAAATACAGTAACTGTAGCTGAGTAACATGTACATATGTGAACTATCAACAAGTAGGATACAAGACATCATCGTAATCTTACACGAAACTTGTGAAAATCGTTGCAACAGGTTTCATCCTTTACAAAAAGTTGTCCAATTAAAGGCACTTTATCTACAATACGAAGTTTTAAAAAAAGTCCATTCTTCGATTGGATCTCTAATTCGACCATCAACTGCCTCTAATTTTGTAAATACATGTCTCAACTGCCTGTACTCTTATGATAGTGCTGCTATCAAGGCAGTGGGCATTATACAGGGTTGGGTACATGATTTTAAAATGGTATATATGGCATTGATAGTTACTAAAACACTAACATTACACTTACCAAAAGCATAACTATACACTGTGATTTACAAAAGCCTATATACATAATTTTACATGTATAAAAGCACACTGGACACTGCAACTTTACATTACATATACGACTTAATGGTACATTATGATATTACAGGACAAATGTTTGCCATGTGCATTTACATACATACTTCAGTAATATTAAGGGAGCATTGCTACATCAATATAACGTAACTTCTCGATTTTTTTAAATGCTTGAAAACTATTGTAAGGGGTGGAAGACACACTATTCAAATAATTGTACTACTATGAAATAAAATCAAATCAAAGTCACAAAAAGGTAATGCATACACAGCTTCAATCTTATGGAGGTTAAATGTAGGATACAATAGCACCAAAAAATGCAGTATACATGTTTGAGACTATATATATTTCTTACAACAACAGGACAAGGGTATTTTATTGGAATCTAATATCGCGTTAATTTCCTAAAAACATCAGAAAATGCTAGGACACAAATGGCACAAAGAATTTAAAAGCAAAATATTTTTTAAAAATCACTGCCATAATAAATAATACAAGTGCAACTCTTTTGGGCAAAGTGAATTGCTGATTGTAGAGGGAGGTTGTGTTAAAGCATTTTGTATACTAAAATGCTATCATCATCAAAGCTATACATAAAGAAATTACACATTACATAGTAGAGCATCAGTGGTGTAATGACATATAAAGTAAATGTGCATTTTGCTCTGTTTGATCAAAAGTTGTCATATAGGAGTTACTTGCAAAATAAAAACAGAAACTGTTGCATATTTTCAAAAGTAGCTGTTACTTTGCTGCTATTGATAATGCTACATGGTGCAATTTTGCATTAAAAGAAAACCAACTCTCATGATCCGGTCATTTTGGCTATTCTTCGTATACTAGTTGCCCAAAAGACATAAACTACAAGTTCACTCAAACATGTCAATATCAAAACTTGTTACTGCATATTGACATAAAATACGTAATCGTACGAATTTGCTAAATACTCAAGGTGTCATTCTAACTCTTTACAATGCGAGTATAAAACATAGCACCTCGTTTTGTCTGGCAACTAACATTTGGCAAAATTGTACCTTCAAATCGTAGTAAGACCTTACAAATACAACATGTACGCTACTTAACACCATGATTTGCCGAATAAGATTGCTTGCATTGGGTTGGCTTGATTCTTCTCATTAAAAGGAGACACTATGCAACACTTTATAGTAAGGGAAACATGTACATGTATCTGCGAGAAATTATAACGTTGACTCGATGGAGGAGTCCAGTAGATCGTCATGACCGTTGACCCCAGAGCTAACAGAGTTGGAGTCACTGTCGCAGCTCTGCGGACTGTAGTTCGCAGCCTCCTGTAGCCTCATTAACATATTCATCTGTAAACAGAAGAAAAATAACACATTAATCGACTACCTACATGTAGCAGAGAAACAATACGATATGGAGAATTTGAGCAATAAAATACTCACTCACTGTCCGGTTTATCGTCTGTTAATGTCAAGTTAAAAGCCTGACATGTGTTCTCAAAGTCAGTCAGAGTTACCACCTTCTCCAAGTGACATTTGCACTACATTTTGATTGAGAAGTACCATTTAAAAAGTACATAAAGCCCTTTTTTCAACAGTAAAGCCTAGAATTTAAGCTACATATACACTGTACTTGTTCTTCAGAGCTTTTATGACAACACATAATCAAGCATGACAAAGAGATGAATTTTACTACAATCCACACGTACCAAAGGGTCTCCCTCCACGTCACTCTGACTCCCCGTGATCTCCTTCTTCGTTCCCGCCTGCGGTCCGAGAGCGTAACCGTCGAACCCGACATCCTCGGCGCGGAGTCTGATGAGAGAGGAGAGGTCGCTGGTGGGCGTGGTCCAGGGGTAGTTCTCGATCACCCACAGGGCAGGGTCGTCCCAGGTACTGGCCTTCCTGCCATAGGTCTGAACAGAAACAGAGGTGTGTGTTAGCAAGTGGCATGTGTGTTAGTGTGTTACTATGCAGCATGTGTGTTTGTGTGGCAAATATGGTCCTGCTTTCAGTGCTGTACATTTTTACGAGAACAACAAGGAGTGTTACAAAGACTACCAGTCCCGGTCTTTCATAAAAAAATTTCATCAGCAGCCAACACATTATAATATTATATTATTGGTGTGTATTGTTGACAAATTCAGGAACATATACAGACCTAGCATGCTGTTCGGAACTACCTGATATCACATTGCCAAGAGAGCTATGGCTGAAGTTAACACAACCTACATTTGTAACAAGGCTGGACCTCAAGCTTGTGACTTTTTTTGGATGGCTATATTGGTAAGGATTATTTACCTGTAGCCCCTCCCTGACTGCCTCCAGTAGGTAGGGTACGATGGAGTAGTTCCACAGGTCAGTGAACCACACCTGGGAACCAGACACGTCTGTGGGACAGGACAGGAACAGGCGTGGACCTGGCAGGGAGAAAACAAAGGATGTTTAGTCCTTATAACTACAATGTACATATGTACAGTCATACACTGGTATACTGCGAGTCAGTCTAGGAGACTAGTACAAATTAATGCATGAATTATCTTGAAAGTTCATCTGTGTTGGTAGAAGTCATTATCAACAAGATTGAACTGTAACTGTCAACACAAAAAAATTGGATTCAACCAAATTTTTAACTTCAGTCTGTGTGAGTCCATTTTTACTACAGTTCAAAATTATTGCATGAAGTACATATTAGAGTTTACAATGCCCTAGGAGTTCAAAATGTGTAATAACTTGAAATACTGCCATGATACAAAATGACAAAATACTTTAAAGCTTTTAGTGATTGTCACTTTACTCCTTGTATGGGACAAAACTGCAAAGAATACTAAGTACATGTACTCAAGATACCGTAAATTAATATTACTATTAATTGGTTCTTACCAATAGTAACATCTGAAGAGCTGTGTGTCTCCAGGAACTTGTTGAGATGTTGCCAGGCCTTCGGCATCCACTCCACCACCTTGGTGAGTTCTGGGTTTCTCGCGCTGCTCTTTATCTCGCTCTCGACAAGCTTTCGGCGCAAGTAGCGGCCCAGGAAACCCTTGACTGGCTCCATGTGGTTCGCACAAAGGATCCATCTGGAAGATGTCACAATAAAAGGTCATTTTCAAATTTTCGGTGAACATTAGACATCCAGGTAATAAGATATGCCAAAAAACAGTTACTCATCAAGCAACTGGACATAATGTTGGAAATGGTCAGATGTTTCAGGTAGCATCCACTCGACTACCTTTCAGTGACACTGTCACAGTGAGACACTAGCGTCATTAGCGTCAAAGACAGTACATTGAGGGATAAGATTATGCTTGGTACAAGCTTAACTTGAATTTCACATTTGAATCTTTCTTCTAAACAGTACACTTTCATCCATCTACATCACAGAAACATGACTTAAAACATCACAGATTCATGGCATACTAGAGTTAAAGCTGTATGTCTGTACCTGAAGTTGTGATGCAGCTGTAGGTTTGTGGAGGAACAGTTGGCCTGGTTCATTGTGCCAATGATGTAGGGACTGTAAAAGAAAGATACACCAACACTTAAAAACATTTCTTTTTTTTGGCAAAATCATTTCAACACTGTAAACAATAAATGCAATGGTATCTAACATGTCAAGTCTAATGTGGAACTGTTCTAACCAATTCAACTCGGAGTTGAAAATACTGCAGCAATGAATTTAAACTTTTTCCTAACCTTTTTAACAACTATGAATTTGTTGCCAAAAGGCTGCAGAGAGTTGGGAGAAGGTTAACCAACAGCAGCCATCATTCACTTTTCATGAGATTTTTCTTCTTCAGAGAAACACACCGGTACTTAAGTTTCTTCCATGAGAGAAGCTGCCATAATTTCAAAGCTCACCTCTTCACACTTCTGCATCCCAAGAAGCCATTGAAGACCTCTCCCAAGGACCCGACATTGTGAAGGTTGTCCAACACAATGGCCAGGGGTGCCTGCATTTTCCCACTCTCACACTGGTCCGCCATGTTACACAGGTACTGTCGCAACTCCTGCAGGGGTCAGCAAAGAACAACATTGTGGAAAACTATCCAGAAAGACATCATAAACAGGAATAAATCAGCCTTTTAGTCAAGGAAAAGAATTCTAAGTTTTTAAAGATGCACAACAGGAGATCAAATGTGAATATTGTTAAGTTGCTAATTATGGGCTTGTGGTTAGAAAGCTCACGTGATGGACTAAAAGTAGTAATTTTATGCTGATACACTCATTTTCGCTGTGTTACATAGAGCTAATTACATGGTTAGCCAAAGCAGTGTCTTAAGGTTGGATGAGATGAAAGGACTTTGGTTTGGATTCAAAAGCTTTTATTTTAAGTACCCAACCCAAACTCTGCTGCTGAAGCCAAGTAGCAATTTCCAACTATATTTGCCTATACCACAGATTTATAAAAGCCATCTAAGCACATTATATATAGGAGAAGCATTTCTCCAGTTAAAATTGAAGCAGTAGTATGCTGTTCAGGGCTCTCCCTACCAGTAACTAAGTAATAGTGGTGTCATCTTGTTATGATCTAAGAAAGACAGTGTCCATGTTCGGAATTAGGTTACTAGCAAGTTATCCTTCAATATGTTTTTAGCCTGTTTTTACCCTGGATGTGGACCTATGGCACCACCTTGCTCTAAATTTCTGGGGAAAGCCCTGCTTATTAATGGTTATGGGCCAAGCCATTGTGCAAGTAGGGGTGTCACGTGAGCTTCCCTCCACTACACCCACCTGAGAGGTGGCTACTCTATGGCTATGTGCACACTCCTGCTGAGGGGGGAACCAGGGAAGAGAAGAGAGACAAAAAGAGAAGAATGTTAACACCAAGTGCCACCATTTCTTCATCTAAGAAGGTATTGCTCAGGGGATGTTTAGTGCATGCCTTGATTAAGATTCGATTTGAAGTTTTGGAATATTTGTCATGGAGGAAGAAACGAGCATTCTACATGTAAGCATCTGGCTTAGTTTTCTTCTTTAGTTCATTGATTAAAAACACCTGTCCAGGCTTAAAAACTGACATAGCCAACATTGCGTTGCAGGTGCATTTATCACATAAAATAGACCAAAAGAGCAGATGCAGCTAGAAAGAAGACTTTCAAGCAGTGGAAATTACAAAGTTGAACACTTTTGACGTATCACGATTTAAAACACCTTGCAGTGAGCTGTAACATCTACTGGCAAGATAGCAACATGTAGTAATGTTTTAGAATTTAGATACTAGGTTAAATGTGGTCTAAAATATTGAGGACATTAGGTCTTTACGTTATGCACTCGCTAGTCACCAAAAAAGTGCACAAAATTTACCCTTCCTCTCTCGTCAGAGTCCTGCAGTTGTCATTAAAAAAACAAACAAACAAACAAGTACACTTCAGTACCTTGTCTTGCATTCAATTTTGATGGGTTGACTTCATAACAAATGTTTTCCAAGCTCCACACTTAGTAAGAATCAACCATGCACATTTTTTACTTCTTACAAAAAAAAAAGTTTTTCGCTACTAACCTTGCAGGACTTGTGGTCCACGTTGAACACCACCACCGTGCTGTCAGTGACCTCTTCCCCTGACCTCTGAACCATGAACTCTGCGAGTTTCTGGGCCAGGAAGGTCTTGCCCGTCCCGCTGGGGCCACACATGATGACTCGCTTCTGCTCCGCAAGCAGGTTGATGTATCTCTGCAGGACGGCCTTCGGGATAAGAGACTCAAACGCAAACGTGTCGCTGCTGTTCTCCTTGATGTCTGTGAAGAGTGGAAAGAAAAACTGGTTAGAGTAACATGTTAGTACATAATTACCTTCGCCAAGAAGGTTATGTTTTCAGGGGCGTTCGTGTATGTGTGTGTGTGTGTGTGTGTGTGTCTGTCTGTCTGTCTGTCTGTAAACACGATAACTTGAGAAGGCCTTGATGGATTGTCTTCATACTTGGTAGGTGGGTAGGTCTTGATGAGACCTCAAAATGATTAGATTTCGGACCCCCTAGCGGCTTGTCATGGTACTGCAGCTGAACTTCCGGTTTTGATATCTCATGATCTAGACATGCTATGGTGATGAAATTTAGATGGTAGGTAGCTCTTGTGCTGGGAAAGAAGTGACGTGAGTTTAGGCCCCCTAGCGGCTTGCTCTGGAACTGCAGGGATAAATTCTTGAAAATATTAAAAAGGGGATAACTCAAGAACCAGTTGACGGATCGTCGTGATTTTTGGTATGTAGGTAGCTTACGTGATGCTTAATATAATTATGTGACAATTATGCAAATATGGATGTAATTTGCATAATTTATGGGGAAATTCTATAAATCAGCTGCATTCCATGATAGGACAATTGAAGCTTGTGACATTGGTAATTGACAACGAGAGAAACACAGGAAGTTTTTGATTATGTTAATAATGACTTAATTTGCATAATTAATGAGAAAATTTTATAATTATGTAATGAGAACTGCCTGGAATTTCATACTTGTGGTATTTGAAAGTTAAATTGAGGTGAACATCATTAAACATAATTTATTTAAATCAGGGCCTCATTTGCATAATTTATTAGGAAATGCTAGAATGCATTCTTTGTTAATATAAGACTGTCTTTTGGTTGAGATTATGATAAAATGATATAATTCATGAAAATTAGGTTCCTATTTCTTAAATCAGGGGGGAATAATCTAATCTAAACTTTGTCAGTCATAAAGATTAACATCATTTGGCGAAGGTATGAGATCAGGGAACTCTAGTTCCCTTTGTATTTTTGTGACGAGTTTGCTTAGTGCAATGCCACATGGACCACTTCTGGGGACTGAACTAATGCTCATTGAAGCAGCATCTCTTCTCCCTAAGTCAGAAACATCAAGCTTAGGCAAGCTTGACCAACTTACATTGAAAGATTTGCATTTGTGATGTACTTGAATCATTTATATGCATTTAGAAGATGTCCTACCTTTGAGATGGATGGCAATGGAGTTGTTGTCTCCCACCAGATAACCACATGGCAGGAGCTCTGGCAGTTCACTCTCTGTAAACAACAGTTTGTTAGTTTTTCTGCAAGCTGAAAAGGTCTGAGACACACAACAGTATCGCCTGCATTCCCAGCACAACTGTTTTACTATTTTAACATCAACTGAGGAATATTTAAAGGCTTAAATCATAACATACAGAATACCGAACTGGGGTGAACTTGGCTAACATAATCATAAATGGAAACTGCAATTTATTATCGAACAGAATAGTGGTGCTTTTACAAATGGCACTGACTTACCTTTAGACCTGATGATCTCCCCTATTGTGTAGTTACGGATGCTCTCAGAAGTCAGGCCGAGATTAGACACTGGATCTATTCTCAACAGATATTCCTGTGAAATGGACATTTGGAAAAGATTGAATTAATTTCTATATACATTAGTACCCTGTACTTTCCAGTACCTTTATAAAGTTTTTTTTTGCGTCAAATAATTCTTTTAATTTTAAAAATTCATGGAACATTTGTCTCAACACATAAACCTTTTTTTTTGTAAACCTTTTTTATGAGTATTATTCTAATCCATGTTTGAGGAAACCCAAACTCTTTTCCAAAGAGTATCAGTGCAATAAAAATCTTACTCCTCAGAAAAAGGGAAATATTCTTAAAATCTATAAAAACATTTCTTTCCACCTACCTTGAAGAGTCTGTGCACGACATTGTCCAGCATGTCCCACTTGGTCTTCCCACTCACACTCAGGGCACCGATGATGATCTGCTGAGCCTTTCCTCCCTACAGAGATAGGAAAAAAATTATATCAGCAACGATAAAAAATAACAAAACTACACATCCTCCTGGATTTTTATAATATTGAAGACTTGATTCAATGTTTTATGAGTATTGCTGGACCTGAATTGTTTCTTGGTTATCATCATAACTTCTGTAAGGTATGATGAGAATAACAAATTGTTCTAATGCTGTCCTTTTTCTCTTCACATAAAGAAACATTTCTAATTCCTTTTTTATGTTGGCAGACTGGTCAGAGAGAGACTGATGAGTCCATGATTTCTACAATATTTGCACAAAGGTGTCCAGTGTACCTTGAAGATAGCACTATGTATGTGCAACTCAAAACTGTCACTTCAAAAAGGTGACCCGATGTATTCTGAAGTGAAACTATAGTTTGCACTTCATTTGCTATGTGACTATAATGCTACATCTGTGATTCTAAAGCTGTGAATGATGTTGTTATTTGTGCTTTGTGCAGAAACCTGTCAATGTGGTATCATTATGTTAAAAATAATGTGAAATTAAAATTAAGGTGAAATTAACATGTCCTAGTACTAGGTGCAAGGTGTGAAAATATGGCTCAGAGCAGGAATACATTATTTCATGTCTACTTGTACAATAAGCTTTTGAGAGCATTGAAATTTGTAAGCATATATTTTTTCTATGAAATTATTTGCAGTAAAGTTGGTCAAAAGCAATGTTAAGAAAGTCATAAATATGATTCTTAGGGTTGTACATGAAATAACATGATCTACTCTTTGCCATGAAATTAAAATGGAAATCATAAGAATACCTTATTATGTCTGAGTGTTTGCCTGTGTCTCTGGATACCGTAATACTACGGGCAACATTGTAGGAATCAAACCGTCAATAACACAGCAAAAACACAAAAACAACACATGGCAAAACGTGAAATGAATGAAACACACAGTGACAAGGTGTTAGAGAGCTAAAACCTTACACCACACCCTGAAAACAACTTCACCAAACAGAATTATAAACCGGCAACATAAACAGATAAAGAAAACACACTGCAACTTAAAACCAAACATCGATGCATTTTACATATACTTTTTCTCAATCGCTTTTTGTTTCTTGTAAGGTCACTTGTACATCTTCTTGAACTCACCTCTGATTTTTCAGGGGCTCCGATGGTGGGAAGAGCGACTGTGACAATGACTTTCCGACCAGATTCTCCTGATCCAACATCTAGCAAAAGATCTACAGAGGAGATGAAACAAGACCAATCAGCATGCGCAGAACAAGTATGTTCACAGCTGATATGTTACAAAAAATGTGATTGGTTAGCTCATGGAGTTCCTTCTAACTCCAAAGTTAGATCTGCAGAGATGGGACAAGACCAATTAGCTAGTGCAGAACAAGTATGTTCACAGCTGGTATGTTACAAGAAATGTGATTGGATACTGTACAATGTACATAACAGCTCACTCTGTTCAAGCAATACATATAACGTTACTAGTAGCACAATTAAGAAGAAAAACAACCAGGCCAATACTCACCCAAGCTACTGGAAGTTGGATCGAGATTCAGTGTTGGATCTGAAAAGAAAAGAAAAACACTCAATTGTTTATCACTACCTACATTGTATTTTGCAGCTGCAGTTCTAAAGCCTGCTGGTAGATGGCATTACTATGTTACTGTCTAACCACAACACATCTTTGTTACATTTCCATAAATGTTCTACAGTTTACTAGTTAGAATGATGTTAAAACTGAATTAGTCTGACAATAGCCCATATAAAGAGATTTGACAACTCTTTGCTTCACTGTGCAATAATGTACAATAATATGGAGTCACTTTTGCTGAATAAAACTTGAAACACAAGGAAGTTGTGGTACAATCCTAGTCCCAAGGACCAAGGAGGTTTAAAATATTGAGGACTCACCACTGAAGTGTTGGGAGGAAGTGGACATGTCAGAACACGAACTTCTGGTCAAAACCTGCTGCTGGAGTCTGTCGTTCTCCGCACGTAACGCGTTCATTTCACCCTAAAGTGTCAATCAAATCGTCATGTGAACAATAGTGCTGATTAAAACACTTGCTTAAGCTACATGCCTTCAAAACAAGGTTTCTTATATGGCTTTCTCTTACATGAAGAACTTTGAATCACAGTTGACTGTCAACAAAATGTGGCATACAGACAGGATCATATGCAGACGTGCAGTTCGCAACACATCAGATAGGAGGCACAAATGTACAATCAAGACAAGGTGAGGGCACAAGGATCACTTGGAATGATCAAGAAGGTTGATACAACACAGGAAGCATTCAACAAACACTTAAACTTACAAGTTATACAATAACCAACATTAATTTATCTACAAACAACAACAAATCAATCAATCAATCAATCAATGTATCAATCAGCTTAGATGAAAACTGGTGGTGAAGGGAGGTTGGCAACAAGAGGAGCAAAGCATCATCAAAGGAAAGAACAAGCACAAGAGTGAAACCTTGCCCTCCTCCATCAAGGACAAATAATGGACAGGCCCACACTCCTGGTTGCTAGGCAACAAGGTTCCGGTGTTCCAGGAAGAACCAGAATGCTTCCAAGAATTCACCATGTTTAAACATTACAGGTATTTAGGGGGTCTTTTACCTGCAATTACCAACATGCATGCCATTTTAACTTTGAGATTTTACAAAGGTTTTTGATGCATTACCATTAGTGTGCTGATTTCAAGCTGTACGATTTGCATAGGCCTTGGTTGATGTTAGATTTTGATATAGAATTATACAGGAGACTGGGCAATTGCAAGAAATAGGTAAAGACTACTGTCAGCATTTTGGAATTGAATCATAGAACAAGCATAATCTATGACAGAAATAAGATTTAGTAGATGGGGACAGGCTAAGGACTGACTTGAGTGGGGATGTAATGGTTTTGGTACAGGGGAAGGATTTGTTGTTAAGATTTCCGGAAAGAAAGGGTACACATGGATGGTAGCCACAGAACACACACAAGGTCACAGCAAAGTTTCCAAAGCTTTTTTAAAAAGTGTGAGATTTTATTGAATTTTAATCCCTGAATAGATGAATTTGAAATGGCAGGAAAACTGTAGAATTCACAGGATTCTGGTGACTTCTTGGGATACAGGAGCTTGATGCGGTAGAAGGCAGGTCAGTCCATTACAAGTCTACGATAGGGGGAGAACAAACCTTCATTTTGTTCATGGTCTCCTTTAGTTGGTCCAGTTGGTGTGCAGAGGACAGGGCCTCCAGGCGGATGTCAGTCAGTTTCATGTCCTTCTCCCGCAGCTGGCTCTTCAGAACATCTACAGACTCCTCATCACCATCGTAGATCCTGAAATACGAGATATATTTTAGATACAACTTCCAACCTGTACTAGAACTACCAATGGATTGTGTATCTTATATACACTGGTACATTATACACAGGTACAATACAAATATCCTGGAATAAGAACAGATGAAAATGAACCATTGTCAAGAGTAGATTTTGCACACATATACCATATTTTGAAATGTCTGTGCTGCAATAGCCTTGCTTACTGAATGATATGGTCCTAAGATCTAAGATCTGGGACTAAAAATTGATCTTAGTCCTCTGGCAAATGCTCAACAATAGTTAGCTTTCTTATTTGGTGTTCAAACTAATACACTGAAACATGAAAACAACAACAACAACAACAACATGAGAGAACATTTATGGGAACAAAACATCCCCAATTATCTACACACTGTTGGCTAGACATGGCTACCACATGCTTGTTGGTAAGATGGTGACTAATGTAACAACTAGAATTAATGATGGCTGATGTCTTGGTTAGAAGTTGTGAAATCATGCTGTTGGGAGATGTTCTGTATCTAGTAAGTACACGTTTTGATTGGCTGTCTGCTATACATTCCCTAGGCTACTGTGGGGAGGGACTAAGGGGCATGCAGATTGGTCAATTTGAAGAGTACGACTGTGAAAATGTCAATGTCAGTCTCACAACTCAGCTGTACTTCAACCAAGGGCAGATGGGGAGGGGGGTATGGATTACATGTAGTATGCAAGGAAAGGGTAATCTCCAAGCAGATCTTTCATGCCAAAGTTGTAACCAAATGGCAACAAGACAGCATCCAAATAGGAAATGCCTATTGGATACTCAACAGCCTATTGGATACTGTCTTCCCAGTTGGGTACGGCTTTACCACTTAAAGATCTGCTTTGAGACTAGGGAAAGGGTAGCTGAAGTGATGGATGATCGATTTGGTATGAAGGGGGGGGGGAGGAAGGGGTGCAAGGATTTGCCATGTTACGATGCAATTACAGATGAACACAGCTGATCTCTGAGACTGCTAAACTTCTACGACAGAAGTTGGGACGTCACATGCTGGACAGAATTGTTTTAGGAAGAGGCCAGAGGGTTGTACAGTTGTTTTTCTTGGTCACGGGACTTACGCCGGCGAGGAAAAGACTTTGACCATGGGGTTGATGTGTATGGAGGTTGAGGAGATGGCCTTGCCTAGGCTGCCGGGGAGGCTGGTAACATTGTGCATAAATGACACATATTTATCAGACGGATGCAAAAATGCAATATCGAGTAACGGTGGTAGACAACCATAATGAGACTAACATCTCACAAGACTTGTGCCGTCATGCACAAAATGTCATGCCATGAAATGTACATTCATCTTGTAACAAAACATATGGACAAAAATGCTGGTGACATTTCAAATGCATTTAGACAATAATTCACTGTCACATGCTGGACAAGGATGGGTGGAGAACAGAAAACAAGATGAGACAAAAACATATGACCAAAAACATGACGACAACTGTTCATGAAGCTTAACATTTAAGCTTTCCTCAATACATGTATATATACATGCATCATAAGGCCACAAAATACAAATGTAAGACTTCCACCTGGTGACAAATTTGTGCAATTTCTGGAGACAAGTGTAGCTAAAAGAGATTGATGTACTCACGCAGAAGTGGATGAAGATCCCTTCATGGGATTCATCCCCATCGATGAGTTGAGGGACGATAGCGAAGCGCGGGGAGATCCGGGAATGGATTCTGGCGTCGTGAGCGAATCCTCCACATCAGACTGGGACTGCATGCGATTCTTCTTCCGCGAGAAGGCTTTGAAGGAGCTTCGTAACTGGGGGATGGGAGATTAGAGTTAGAGGGAGGCACGACATGAAATACTGGCACTTTCCTGTGGCTTGTTCATAACACTGCAACACCACAGCACAAACTGTTCACTTGGGGCCATATTCTTGTCTGTTAAACTAATTTTAAGAGGGACATTGGCAGATGAATCATAGAAATGTACCAGGCATAACAAGTTAATATAAAACCAACCATTTTAGGCAGGCATGTTCAGCAAAGTAAGATACATGTACTCATGACCTTACAATTAATGCAGGGGAGAAACTGGTTATTTCTACATTTCTTGGTTCGCAACTTAGACTCACCCACATTAATATTGTTGCAAGTTTTATTCTTCTATAGGAATTGTTAAAATTTAAAAGCTTTGAAAATATGTATTTTGGGAAAACTCTGCCTAGTGTTATTTTCCAATGTACCAACCCCACTGAGTCTTCCTAGATCCTCCTGTAGACATACACACAGAACAACACAAACAGGTTCAACAAAGATGTCACGAATATGCAGATGACCAAACTTGTGTCACGAACATGCAAAACGCACCTGCACACTGAAGCAATACATAACTTAAGCAGTAACGTCTTTATTTTTCCTTAGCAGCAAAACTTACATAAGAAGCACTTTAAGCAAAAAAAGTAGCACATCCCCAATGGTAAAATGTAGTGGTCCATTTTGCGATCGTTTCTTTTAGCTTCAGGACCGGAACACTTTACAGAAGGGATGTAAAGCCTACATGCTACAAAAAGCACCACACCAAACAGGTATTTACAATTACCCAGCTCTTCTTTTTCTTCTTTCTTCCACCTGGTTCGGATTCGGCGCCGCTCCCAGCACTTGACACACTCGTGACGCTGTTCATACTAGAAACACTGTCAGTTGATGGCAGTCTGGTCATCCGAAGATCTGGAAACACATTATTAAGCATAAGACAAAAGTCCGTACACACATGTACAATGTAGGCCTGTTTAACTACAAGATAATCGGTCTACAATGTAAATTATAGTAGTAACGCAAGGTTACCAGTTTACGTGCAGGACCAGTTTACGGTCAGTTAGTGACACGGCCACGCTTCGAGGTGTACCAGCCAAAAATCAACGGTCGTGAGCAACAAAGAATAACATGAATATGATCCTTATATGTGTCTTTATTTATTCACTGGATGGGAATAAGTTTGCATTCAGCGACACAGCAGAGTATCTTCCGATATGACGGGACAGCAAGGTAACATGGCCTTGGACGCATGTTGTGTTTTTCACATAATACAATACTCAACATTTCGTCGATTTTTAAAAATCCCAAGAATGCTAGGAAATTGTAACGATAGCTGGCATCAAACCTGGCTTTCTTATTTCAATCATCCATGGTGTTGTGAGGTATGAAACTTTCAAACACCTTGAAATAAACAAGCAAAAGTACAGTGGCAGTTCTCGCCGACTAGCGTTTTTTCGAACGCCATTTTGATCATCATCATCGTTGCATCAGGTGACGTCACGGTTTTAAACTGCAGAAAGGTACGTAAAAGTCGCACTGTGGCGCTGTTGCACATTAATTTATGCAAAAATGCCAAAATGGCTTCCTGCGTCCGTAGCGAAAAGTTTGCTCGGGTTTTCACGACGTTCCGCTGTGTCTGGAGGGGCATAGACGCTTGTTATCTATTGCAACGGTTTAATGGAACATCTTGGGCCATTATGTCACGTTCTACTAAGGGAAAAATGCAGGTCCAGCCTCATTTAGCACCACAGCGCTACTGCATGCGACAGTGGGCTACACACTGACATTTTACCGTGGTTTGTTGTTGACCACTTCGGTATTTTTTTGCAGAAAGTGTTTGTTTATGTGCGCTTATACGTAGAGCATACAAGGACAAAGGTCCAAGTGACCGTTAATTGGTCACCCTAGAGCAATTCTCCACTGTTAACTACTAAATAAATAAAAGCTGGCACGGCACAAAAAACGCAGGGAAGAAATGACACGGCACACACTTTTATAACCGACGAACTACTGTTTCTTCACAAGGGTTAAATATTTAGTTCTGCCCATGCGTTTTCACAAAAAATGGAATTTTCCATAATTCGACCGTAAACTGGTAACCTTGCGTTACATTGTACCTCCAAAAAAGTCTTACTTAAAATATATTTAGGAAATTTATACCAAACATTTCAGTTTGTTATTCATCAATTATTCAAAGATTACAGTTCTGTTACAGGAAAAGCAGTTGGGGGAATCAAAAAGCAAAAAGAAAATTTAAAAAAAAATCATACAAACTGATTAAGAAAGTTCTAGGCAGTCATAGCTGCCCGTTGTATGAAAAACTGTGCCTAACTATTGACTTGGGCCGCGTAGTAGATCAAGTGATATTCTGCCAGACTGCTACTACTTGCACTATACATACTGACTACACTTTCACAAATGCACTTTTTAGGCATAGTATATCCCACAGAAGCAACTCAAAGAGCAGATCAAGAAAAGGCAAGAAATGTGAAAGCACAAAAGGAGAGTCTACATCTATGATTTGTTCTGAAGCATTGTGAATATATGACAAAACCATGCAAAAGCATTTCACTTAGTAATAGCATACAAAAACTAACAAACTGCAATGTTGGCTAAGTCCTAGTTGCAAATCATGGCACTCGCAGTCAGATATCACTTGATATACTCTTTGGCCCAAGTCATTTTTCCTCAGTCGACTTACTTGGCCCGTGCAACCCATCCCCAAATGTTCGCCAGGGGTGACCTTCGAACGAAAAATGAAAATGAAATAAATGGGAACCACTTCTTAAAATCAAGGCAAAAATGTGGGTAACATATTATAGAAACTTTAGAACAAGGTAGGTTAAACAATTATGGTAAACTTAATGGTTGAAAATAAGTTTCCAAATTTATTCTAATGAAAAATGTGAAAACATTGGTGAGAGCAAAATGGTAAAGTAGAAGGTATGAGAAAAGGGGAAGGGCTTAGGTATGGTGACTGGCAGTAGTATGCTGAGTTGTAAGAGTTTTTTTATGACATTACAGCTTTCAATGGTAACTCCAACTTTCTTCAGCTACTAGCAGCTCCTGTTTTGTGGAATGCATGGAACTTTCTATTCCATGGCTGTTTTAGAATAAAATGCATGGAACTTTCTATTCCATATCTGTATTAGAATAGAATGCATGGAACTTTCTATTCCATGGCTATGTGAACCACACTTTTTGTGCTGTACGTACCAGGTGAGGTGTTGGACAGCTGCTGTTGACTCTGCTGTTTCAGCTGTTCAATAGTTCTTCTAAGCTCCATCAACTCTGCATCCTGAAGAACAGGGAAGGAAAGCAACATCCATGAAACTGAAAAAAGGTAGCCTAGTAGAAATTCTCAGAGCAAAACCTGTGCAGCATGATACAATTTGTAAGATTTTCATGTTTCAGTGCTCTCCGAATAGCCATCTGAAACCAAGCCAAGAACATTTAAGCTTCAATCTGCCCACATCCATTTGGTAGACCCAAGGTTAACCGTTACATCTTGGCAAATTTCTCTCCTGATCTCTAATAAGCAAGGGTTACATACCAACCAGTGATACTGATAACACAGGTCCAAAGTCAAGGCCTCGGGACCCACCCAGAAGATAGCTCTAAATTTGTTCCAGTCTTTTGGGCATCGAAGGTCGCCGTTCTAATATTCTAGGGCCAGGGAGCGCATGAGCTACAAATAGCGAAATATTTTCCCACAGCTCCGAATCATCCATCAATCAATCAAACTTAAGTGTTTGTGTCAAAATGAAATGTAAAAACAGTTATTTGTAGCAGACAGATTGACATGGGTTGTACCATTTGAAAACGGGGAAGGGGAGGTATGGAAAAGCTCTCTTCTGTTGTTTCAGGTTAATACATGTACCTCCATAATAATAATATGAAGATTTTTTTACCTCCTTCTTTAAAATTTGGAGGAAATGTATCTGAAACAAAGCTTGAATTAAAGTACATGTAGTGACTCCCCCCCTCCCCTGAGGTTACCTATGACCAAGTCCAATCTCAAGAATTAGGGAAAGAATTTATCATAGTATCAAAAATATTCCTAGGTAAATGCTTGGCAGCTATCGTAACAGCCAAAGGTTGGATTCTAGTCATAGGTCACGATTTCTATTTTGTGGCAAACATGGTGCCTTATCCCCATGACGACCTGATATTGGATTTCTCCATTGCTGTCAGAAGGACCTGTCAATCACTTACAAATGTACGTCTTTCCACTAACAGGGAGGGAGGGAGGGAGGAGGGAGGGGTGTTTCATCATTTACTGATTCAAAATTTTCTGACTACTGGGTGGCCCCTTCCACCTTAGCTTTAAACAATGCCTGCAGTTAGATGTGCAGAGGGATTAACAGGTCATTGGGTGTAATATAGCCAGCTGCTGCTGCATTGCATGCCTGCAAAGCTAGCATGTTAGTTGCTACACCAAAGGGCAGTTATACCGGCAATACAGATACAGATATCTTGAAGTTTTCAATAGAAAATTCTTGTAAGAATGATTCAAATATTTCAGAACAGTGTGTTGATGGATTTGTACAAATGCATTCCTTGGCAAGAATATTTACTACCTTGTTTCAAGCCTACAGTGCATCCAGCGAACATGATTTATGAGTACTGATATCTAAGTTTCTAACTAACATAAGGCCACAGCAAGTAAATCTTATGGATGACATCCTCCCCAGATTCCAAATCTAATGCGAGCGGGCGAAAAAAAAACAAGGAGGGCCGAAAAAAACAAGTTTCCTACAATTCAAAATTTTGACTCAGTCATTGTACAAATGGTTTTGATTCAGTAGGAACATCACATATACACAGCAAACATTGCATATCACTGCATCAAAGTAAGAAACAAAACATTAAATCAGAGCCTTTTTTGTCTCCTCTCTTAATAGTCATCTGCCATCCACCTTGCCCAGACATTTTCGGCATGTGGACCACAGTCAGAAGGCAACAAAAATTCTTGTTTTTTTCCCCAAAATCAGGCGAAAATTAATGCGCGCGCTAATGTCATCCATAAAAATTACTTGCTGTGGCCTAATTGTGAATTATGAGTCTCTAGATGTTGGAGAGAAGTCAGAAAACATTTGGGATATTACAACTCGGGAAGAGCCAATGAGTGCCAAAAACATCAGCCCATTTTAGTGGCCACATCTATCATAAGATGTAGGGCAACAGAACTTTAATGACAGGAGCTGGATTTAGAGCCGTCCATGTTTGGTGAGAGCCTTCCTGTTAGGGGACACTAACACAGTAATCTTTTGAACCTTCAGGCCATAGAAATTAAATTTCTCACTCAGGGGGCCAAAAAATTATGAAAACATAATCTTCTTCCATACTTTTATAAGGAACCTGGCATACTTTGTAAAGTTTAATGACCTAACTTGATTATTATAAATCAGTCTATCACAGAATATGCCTAGATAATACTTTATGCATATCAGTAGTCTATACAATATCTTTCTTGTAATCTTTTGGACCTTTAGGCCATAGAAATTTACTAGTAATTTCTCGCTCAGGGGGCAAAAAAATTATGAAAACATATTCTTATTCCATAATTTTATTACAAATTTGGCTCAGTAAGTCTATCATTCTATCAGCGTATGCCACGATAACACTTCTACTGGTATATCTCCTTCATGCATATCAGTAGTCTGTGCGATATCTTTCTTGTATCTTTGTTTCCGTACCTTTTGTTCAGCTGTTACAGTCAGTCCCTTCAGTCGCTCTGTCATGTTGGACAGACTCTGCTCGAAGGCCGCCACGACGTGAGCCTGCAGAAATACACGGAAAAAACATTGTCAGACCAATATGTCAATCAAAATCAATACCATCTCACTGGACAGTCATTTGACCAGTCCTATGGGGTATACGTTTCAAAAATGTCACATTTCTGGGATGGCAAGTTAATTCGAAAAAGGAGTTATCATGACATGAATTCTTTTTTTTCTCTATCTCACCCAACATTAAACAAAGCTCCACTTCAAAAAATTAATTCTTTATTAGGATAAAAATGCCAATATGAGCTACTGACTCTACACCAAAGCTTCAGTGTGATGCTAAATATGTAATGATGTTCCAAAATATATAAGCTATAAAGATACTGGGATATTTCAAGTTTTTCTTTCCAAATAGTTTCCAGCTCATATTTCTTCTCCCCTTACATGTTATGCCAAAACAAAGCTGGGTTGTACCATCCTGTTTATCTTGCATGTCTTTCCTTACCACAACATTAATTTTTGTTCTCTAAACACGTTCCTGTTGTTGCATGTACATGTACATCCATATTTTTTGGCTGGAATAAAATAATAAATTCCAAATCCGACCATCTCTGCATAAGGAAGCCCTCATAACTATCCCTTAAGGGGATTCTACCAGTCATCTTCAAAACTCAGGGGAAGGCGGTAGACAGTTCTCTTGAATGTTAAGTAGTTTCACAGCCAATTTGTGCTCCAACAAAAAATGCAAATGACGACCCACATACGTTTTGTGAATACAGAATATTTCCCAAGAAATAAGGGCAAGTTTTAGCTATCCTAAGATACCGGATATTCCCAGCACAAGGCAAACTGTTTATAAATACTGTAGAGCTAATTGTGCATGAACTGATTGAAGAGATAAACATCCCACAACTACTGCCATATCCTATTTTAGGTATGCTCTAGAAAGCTGACAGTGTGTGTTGAACGTCTTCATCAAAACAAGCTCTATCTTTAACATTATTAAAATTGGCATTTTCTGTATTACAGAAATATACAGAAGCAACAGATGAAAACCATACGTAAAATACATGGCTTCACAGCAAAACTAACTACATCTTTCAAACCAATTTCAAAGCTGCACCATATCACACATCCAATCTAAACACAAGTCTCACACTCAGACCTATTCCATATTGCAACGCAAATAAACGTCATCATTCAACCATGCAGAAGGCAAACACAGCGAGACTTGCTAATGGTATAGACTCAGCCTGCGGCTTGTGGAAAAAAGGAGCTCCCTAAAGAAAAAGGAGCTATGATACGCAAGAAAGAACCATTAGTATTACATAGATACAGGCTTGGTGACTAGATGGTAGAGATCAGTTTGAACGCTTTGTATACTCTGGCAAATCAAGACATAATGCTATTTACCACAATGATAATGTTACTAGCTGCAAATATACAATGTACAAAGGCTCTCTACAAAGGCTCAAAGGCTAAGGAAAGAAAAGCAACCTTAGCATCTTCAAGATGTCTTCTTCCCTCACAATCTGCCTGCGGCCAACTCTCGGCCTTCTCGCCGCGAGTAGCCATCTTTCCAGACAACGTTAACGTCAGGGCCCCTCAACCCCCACCAACCGCCTACCTGACTCATCGGCAAACTGACGCCTGGCAAAGTGCCAACAACCTGCAAGTTCAGCCTGCTACTACCTCCACAATCGATACATTTAATATACACTGCGGCAAAAATGCAGACAAGCACTCAAAGTATTGACTTCCGAAGCCCTTTAATTTTGCAATTGTCCCGGATTAGCATGATAAATGGTGGGACATTGCTCACGTAAATTGAACCAATACCCCACAACAGTGTTTAAACTTATCCCAGATACATGTAGTACACTGTGAACGTGCTGTGCTGTAATACCTTAGCATCCTCCAGTAGATCCTCTTCCTCGTTAAAATCAGTTAGGGGCCAGCTTTCCGCCTTTATCCTTCGCTCCTCCATCGTAGGATGTAGCCAACACCCCGTTGTACGCTACGCACTCTTCTGTGGGTTAACCAACACTACTGATGAGGCTTCAGAGACAAGACGCAATGCCTTTCCTTTCTGGTTGGCTTCTGCTTCTAAGCTGCTTCCAAGGACACCCCTCCACTATCTCCACAAATAATGAGAGCCTACAGGGAGATAGGAAGGCCCAGGAAAGGTAACCTGGCATCCCAAGAATGAGGGCTTTCCAAAGCAAAAGCACCCGACAGAGATAAAAACCACACACTCCGCTGCAAATGTCACAAAGAACTGTAAGCGGAGAAGCCCCAGAAAACTGGACTTCGAACAAGGCAGTTAAAGTGTGTGAAGTCTTTTAGAAGATGATAAGGCGAGGAGACAAGAATTTAAAGTACAGAGGCCTGTAGTTTAGTGATTGGCGACAGGGGAAGCTATCAGTGATAGAGGGTGTTACAAGCACAAATATGAACAAGAGGGCCTTTAAAGGGAAGGACCAAAATTAAAGGCAGCTAAGTTCGAGCCGAAGCTAAGTGTGTTACAGGGTTATCAATTAACATTTTTAGCACTTGTGTCTCCCATCGTAGCCCGATTAGGGCCCCTTAATTACAGTTATCTTCGAAAGGAAAGTCCATCATTAAGTTCTCACGCCGTAATCTGTTTCAGAAAAGCACACAACTAGCAGTTTTACTCAGCTATAAACCTGTGATCAGTCAACAGAAGTGTCTACACTGTTTTGTAATGTGTTACCAAATGACAGGACGGCAGGGGCTGTAAAATGGAACATAAACAAGAGCATATAGGCTCAGAGCTGGAGAATATAACAGACAGTATTCACATAGACAACAGGAAGCGATGTCATTTCTATACAGGAAATGTGGTTAAATAGTAAACAAGGGGCTCACATGATAAAGTGTGAAAGAAAGAAAAGCAAGCAAAAAAATCAACACAGAGAAAATACTAAAAGTTTTATAACAAGGTCATTATATAGAATAGTATTGAGAAGTGAGGTACAACACAATGTGACCCATAATGATAAACAGAGGACAATGTTTAGTTACAAATTAAACAAATAAAGGAAGGAATGAATAGAACCTCAGACAAAATGTAACACAGTGTTGCCAAACATTAAGTTATAGTTTGACAGTAGACTAGTAGATACTAATAAAAAGCTTTACCTTACTTAAAAATGTCCTCGTGCAAATCTTCAATAAGCAGGGAGAACAGCTCCACAGAAAATGTGAGTTTATAAAAGATGAGAGCAGAAACAAAAGTCAAAGGGAACAAACCAGACGGCACAAACCAGTCAAGAGCAAAAACGCCCCAGAACCAGACACAACAGCTCCCCAAGTGGCACTGCCATTAACGCAGAAGGACGTCGCTTTTCAAAGGAACCCCTTTTCCCACAAAAGAGCGCTGGAACACCAAGGCCATTCCAAGGGTACTTGTCCCGGCACAAGTGCGGGCTTACAGTGAGCTAATGCCGGGCGATCGTCCCAAGGATTGCCTGTTCTCCGTGACTCTGAGCGAAGTCTACGCCTTTGTGTGTCCACGAAAGTGTACAAACAGGCCCACCTCAGTGCCACCCCCCACCGGGGATTGGTGTTTGGAACAGGAGGTGCTCAGGTAAATGATTTACCTTCGACTCCTGACTGCCGGTAATGTGGTAATGCTCCACACCTTCTGACATTGAGACGCTGAGCAAACAAAACCGTCAGACGACCTCCAACACCTATGCCCACATCAAGCGCTGAAAGTCGCAGCGTAAACGATGTCATAATGCCATTTGTGCAATAATTCCTGTGACTTCCTGTTCGGAAGCTTGCATACCAGTACAAAACTGCTTCGACAAAAAACCTGTTGAATTTTGACGTAATACTATAAGTACATCCTGCAATGGTAAACTTCACAGCAGTGTTAAAGAACAGGCCCATGTACTGTCAATTTGAAAGAAAATGCGATGATCTCACACTGAAAAACTGCAGTGGAAAGCCCAAATTACACACCAATAATTTGATCACAATAAAGAGAGCTATCTTCATACCAATTACATCAGCTGACCTGTCTCACACCATTAGGTGACCTGTCAATCAATCGATGAGTCATTACAGCAGGGTTGATCCTCGGAGGTAAACAGTGACTTATGGGTGTAACAGACAAATCGAGACTAGACAGGAAATGTCGCCCTATGGCTTAATTAAGGGATGAGACAATTACCTAGCCAAGCTCTTGTTTTAATGACTGGGTTTTCTTCTCTATTCTTCTTGGTGCTCAAGTTTCAGTAGAGGAACAGTTACCACAATAGGATGTGTGATCATACCTATACCAACTGTTACAGAAGCAAGTCAACTGTGAAATTACCTAAAATCTCCCAAGACAGATGTTAAAAATTACCTTATAGGAATGTTTATAATAGCATTCTATGAGATGTTGAAGGCTACTTTTCTTGAGTCTATATATGTACTAGAAGGTTGTTTAGAAAGAAAGATATGATTTTTTATGAGTAGCTTGTCCTGTCAACTCAACACTTTAAATAAATAAGATATCTTGGTAGAGGTTACACCTGGAAGCTTATCAATAAACAAAGCATCTATGATAACCAGGTGTGCTACAATATTACCGCTTGTCAATCAAAACTGTCTAGATCTCTATTTAGGAAGTGAAGACACGTCAATCCAAAATCCTGCTTCAAATCTTCCTTTGTGTTGAGAAGCTACCTGTGTAGAAGTAATAAGCTTATTGTATCAGATGGTACAACAAGACAGGCCTGTAATATGTGCACCGAGGTGTCAGCAGTAAGCTTTGCGTTGCCAGGTTTCACCAAACGTTGTTGTCTTCGTTTCCAGGCCCCTGTAAAGTATCGGAGACTGGTTGAAACTGCTTTCTGTTTTTGCTGTAAACACCACGTTTAAATGAGACGTTGTCAACTTTGCACCTTTTCTATTGACTAACAACAATACCCAGCCCTAACCTTGTACCTTAAACAGCTACCAAGCTCTACGATTACAAACCTTACAGAGAACATTTTCACCTGTACCTGAACAGGTAACATTCCAACCCCTACTATACAAAGACATCTCCACGATACCGTCAACAGAACGTTACTAGATGACTGAAACATACAACTTTCTCATCAACCTTTTAAAGAACACAGTTAAAGGGTGCGGAGGTTTGAAAACGTCACAATTCTTTCTGACCCCAGGTGAACCCATCTAATGTTACCTGTTTAAAGGGCTGGGTGGCCAGATTTCCTTTCACCAAGGTTAGCCGAGGGAAGTACTAAATGTTCAAAAACAGGAAATCCCGCTAAAACATGTCAATACTGGGAAAATCTGAGACATTTCTTTTCTTTTTCAACAATTAACAAGTATCTATGTTGTACTTGTGTTCTGGAAAAGGTTTAACATTTATTTGAATGTTCTACTGTTCTTGGTTGCTGTAGTTGACTATCTCAAGTCGGTCAGGCAAATTTGGTGAAAACATAACCACCTTAGAACACCTTGATGGTCTGGAAATTTGTGTACTCCAGGAGACAAAAGAAACTGTCACATCTGGCTATCCGGAAATCCAACCTAATCTGTGGATAATAAGACAATAATACATGGACAAGGTGTGCTTTCCTCAGCTTAAGCTTCTAAAGTCGATATTTCACCTTTTGTTAAAATTACATTACACTTACCACTCAAGAGTACAGAAATATTGTTTGCCGTACCAATTATTTTAGCTCTATTCTTATTTCCCAAGTTGCAAGGTTAGCGGGGCGGCATTTCCCACGAGTTGAAAATTTACTGAAAAATCAATACCTTATTGGATAAGTTTCAGAATTTACAAGAGCGTGCATTTTCAACTGCATTAAGATTGCGATCAACAAATTTGATAAAGCCCTTCCAATCTTGAAGGTTCGTCTCTTCTAAATGCTATAAATGTCACACAAAATATCAACAACTGTTTGTTCTTCTGTAACCTCTTAGAAGAATGAAAATTTATGTTCCAAACAAACACAAATTATGCCCAAATATCTCTAAATTGTCCTCTTCTCAAGCAATCTTCAGCTACCTTACTGTCTTCTTGGTATTAATTGGTAAAATTTGCAGTAAAATTGAGGAAACTATTGTTTGCTACAGTTTCAGAAGAGACATATTCAGGGCAGTCATGTGAAACTGCCCTGAGGGTAACAGACTGCTGGGTTCAACACAGATCAATGGAAGGCTGTATTCATTACCCCGAGTAAAGTGGGTGGCATCGGGCAATTAACTCCCAAGCCCCTTACTGTAATAATTACACAAGATCCGTGGCTGTGTGCCATTGGGAAAGGTGAACATACATACACCCAGGTGAATACCATAATTCCCAGGTGTGTATTCTCCATGTGTGTATTCTCCTATCGATCTAAGGGGAGGAGTACACATTTCTACATGTAACTTAAATGTAACTACATGGCAGAAAACTAGCCTCTACCAGGCTTCAGGAGGTGGCTGGAAAGAGTAGAAATCGGCCAAATAGAGAGATAGCATGCTGAGGAAGTTGGTCCCCTAGAGAGTACATTTTGCCGCAAAAGCCTGGTAGAGGCTAGCAGAACACTTTATTCAAAGAGGAGGGGATTATACATGGCATTGCATGCGATGGCAGATAGGTACTCACAGGTAGTAGCACATCATTTCAGAAATGGATTTTACATCTTTGTGATATCCTTCCTTCTTTATAACAACTTCCGTCTCCTTGTTTTGCAAAAGTTGTTTTCCTACTACCTACATGTAGAAAGAGCTGACCAATGACTCGAGTCCTGGCTACGAAAGTTGTAAACACACAAAAAAGAATACCTCTCATCACCTCCCTCTTCTCATGACACAGACACTTGAGTGTCAAAGGACGGCAAAATAGTGGCAACACTTCTGAACACCATACCACTACAGTACTGTATTAACAACAGTCGTTGCACACAACAAACAATTACACCGGTGACTTTGCTTCCAAAATTACTGCAAAACCTGGAATTAGGTCATTTTCGATGAGAAGGAATCAGATTTTAATTTGGCAATGGACCACTTGCAACAATTGGAATGAACGCAGTTGCAACATTTCTGAAATAACTTGTGTCAGATCAAAGGAGGTTGCAAAAGGACTTCTTGTCTAATTGATGAGTAGGTTAAGAAGGATAAACTATCAACATTACAATCATACAATAGCTTTTGAAATATTGAAACAAGGACACCAGAAATACGATAGGCCTATATTTCTATGCTGTTGTTTCTTCAGCATGTCCATTTTGTTTTTTCACCTGAGGAAACTAGGACACCCCCTGCAGTTAATATGAGCATGCCAACAGACTACCATTCGGATTTTGAAATACTGTATTAAAAATCAGGGGGTACACCTTATGCAACACCTGACCAAAAAGAGCCTTAGCAAGCCCCCCCCCCCAATACACAAACAGGTGAACAGTAGCTACTGGCCTTCTTTGGAACATGACCCCAAGGTCATTGGTCAACAAATTGTTAGCATGCAGACACCTATTAAGGCCCCGCCCCCTCCCAGGCATTGCCTACCACTAGTTCTAGGTCATTAGTAACTTGGGCAGTAAATTGTTAACCATCAATAACCTACTAGAACGCAAAAATGACTAGGACAATATTTTTCTCTCTCCTTGTGTTCATTTGACTAGACAGTTCGTACAAAGGTAGGCAAGGGCGTTCCTAACTTCTGTTACAAACCGCCGACATATCCAAACACCGTCTGATCAGGTGCAAATTTCAAGTGCAAAGTTAAAAACACTTAACCTATTTTCCAACTGTCTTGAGCAAAGTTTGCCCAACTAAGGTCACCAATAAGGTGACAAGGTCTCTTTTGTATAGAACGTTACAGTCCATTGCAATGTCCAAATAGGTAATTATAACACCAAGGTCAGCAAATCGTTCCATTTTGAATGGCCTATTCAAGGTATTCTCTGCAGCAAGGAAAACATTTCTTTATCTAAGGTATCAACTACATTATGCTTTACAACTATTTGTGCTATTAATACCTGTGAATTCTGTGGCAACAAGGGGGTAATTTTATCAAAACTAAGTTATTGTGCATTTTTGATTAACAATTCTTCCATACTAAGCCCAACTGAATGCAAAAATAAAACAAATGTTATAGAGATTTTCTGAGTCCATCTTTGCCATGATGCATACTTTGTACTTCAGATAACTGCAAGCAACTTCTCTTTTTATTTTTGCATGGTACAAAAATAAGATAAACATCTGTAAATTGATTTGGGGAGGGGCTGTCGTTCTCACCCAATACAAACTTCTCACCCTGTTGAGGATAACAGGCAATTGTGATATTCTCACCCTTTTCAGCACAGATAGAGGACAGTTAGGCCTCGTTCATGATTGAAATGTGTTCCGGTTTGGCCACGATCCGAATCGAAACGGAATATATTTTTGGCCATTTTTGCGTCCGTGATTCAAAACTTGAACCCACACTGGAAACGGTTTCACACCTCGAATTGACTTGCATTTCATATGTATATCACAATTTCTTTGAATATTTCCTGAGAACCCGGCTCGTAAGGCGGAGAGTTTACGCCTGTCCGGGCGAGTGTTCGCTCGTTCCCGACTCATGTCCTCCCCATGGCATAGGCTGTGCCCCGGACGCATCTGGCGCAAACCCCCACGGTCCGCCGCCCCAATGCCCCCGTTGGGCTACCACTCGCCCTCACGCCCAGGGTAGGTTCTAGTACACACCATCCAGTTTCCTCTGGATCTCCTGATTTACCCAAGTCAATATCGGAATTCGAAGTCCCGTTTCCTCAGTCGACCAGTAATTAGAACTCGATGTCAAGATTGTACGATTCAAGTAGAATTTTCGGCAGTACAAGCCACTGCGCCGCAAACTATGACCGACCGTGGCCCCCACGTACCCGGGAGTACAGCGTCGAACCGGAACGATTCGCATCCGCGCGTTCATGATTACAATTCTACGAATGCGAATCGTATCGTATCGTTTCAGACCACCTCGCGAGGTGGTTCAGAATAAATCGCAACGGAACCGGTTTGGAGCGTTCATGTTCCTAAATGAATCGATTTATTTTTTTAAATCGAATTGATTCGCAACAGATATCCAATCATGAACGGAGCCTTAGCACCTAGAAATACTGTAAACTGACACCCCGAAAGTTGGCAAAACATTTTTTACAAGGCAGGAAGAAATTCATAGATAAAGAAGGAATTTCAACACTTTCCTTGTAAATGTATACATATACTTTTTGAGTTTGCCACATATGAAAACGAATTACATGTATTACTTATGACACTCCCAGTCAAGCTTTCTTTAATTTTTTTAGTAAAAATTTGTATTCCCAGCTGTTATTTGTACTGCTGTATCTATTCTCCGGTGCCTACCCTGGTCTCATAATTTGCTTGTGCCTTGACAGTAACAATGACAAATCGGTACACTTTTCCTGAGTGCTTTTACGGCTAAAAACCTATAATTGCTAGAGGTAAGTTTATCAGACACATTTACAAAGACAGAATGAAATTATGGCCCCTATTCTATGCAGATTGTCTCCAAATATGCTGCAGCTGTTCAAATTTATAAATGCTGCATCACTAAAATTAATCTCCAAGCAGATATGCGAACTGAGCTCATTTCTTTACATCTTTTGCCACCTTGAAGGTTAAGGTTGCAAATCCAATACCTTTAACACAAGTACCTTGTAATGTAGTTTACAATGTTATACACTAAAATGTTTTTCTCACCAGTAAAATAAAGCAATCAGTCATCCCTATAAGTAATTACCATGGGCCTTTACATACAGAGAACTTGGATTTCTAGCAATGTGTATCTAATTTTGATGAACTTTGATCGTGTGAACAATAGAGTACAGTCTAAAGGATAACTTTGGAGTAGTTTTGCCCAATTTTCCCCTAATTGCAAGCCTTAGCTTTGCAAACATGTTACAAGACACTGTCAACGGTTGAATAATTTTCCACACCTCGCTATCAGTTGGTCTAATTTGTAAGAAAATCACGTCAGATAATATTGCATCTTCAAAAGAGGGAGAGAATTTTGATACAGCTTATCTTTGCCGAAGCTTCGGTTAATTGTTTGCCGAGGTGTGTTTGGGCTTGCTTTTAACAAACTCTTGCCTTGATATGAGATTGTGGTGATACAAACGGTTACTGAGTATATAAACCTGTTGAAGTCTTGCAGTTCGTTGCTGTAGGTGTGTGTGCAACAGCTGAAGCGTTTATGTGGTGTTTTCAGTAATTTTCTACCAGGTAACCTGATGACACGTATATCTGTTGCTCACCTGTCCCCGTCTAATTATCAACACCTGACTCGTGGCAGAGTCCTGGGCTTTACCTGTGGTTTATCCAGCACGATTGTCTGGGACACAAGATTTACAAAGCCTCATTAAAACAGCTGAAAAACACTCCATACACCAAGCAGACTTAGCGACGACAGGACACACAAAAACGGCAAACAAAGGACGACACAAAACCTTTACAGCAGACGAACAATCTTACCCTCATTGTGGACACCCTGTTTGTTTTGAAAATAATACGGAGCCCAGGGTAAAAACATGGCACCATTTTCAGAGCACCACTTCACCTGGCTCACTGCTATTTCCTATTGTTGCTTGTTGGAACATGGTATTACAGGCAATGTACAAAAAAAGGTCAGCGATTCAGAGAAACAATTTTTACCTCGTACGGGAAGGGACACGAGCGACGTTTCAGCACGCTTTCCCTGTCCATGCCTTCTGCTAACAGGTCTTTCTCCATGTCCGTCTACAACTTGTGTCCGTGAGCGCTCACGCGTACCGGGGTTGCTTAGGCAATGCTCGCCCGGCCGGCAGATATGTAGGCAGGCGTTGACTGATGAACGAATGAGAGACCCTTGAAAGGTACTCAGGAACGGGAGGGAAACCAGGCAGTACAGGAAGCCTTTGTACCCAAGTACTGAGGTGAATAAACATTGCAAGGGGTACCCGCTTTGCATAATCAAATGGTGGACATTTGCATTTGTATACGTGGGGGAGGGAGGGGCATGCGTGGTATATTTGCAATGCATTTAATCAAAGGTACAATGTACCAAACGTAATTAATTCTGTCATCTGCAAGAATGGGGAAAAAGTATTGACAGCACTACACACGGGATATTAGAAACGTGAGTTTACCTCTGTTGCTATTTGCGTAACCGTTTCAACACCCCCCAAACAATGGAACAGCCCATCTGTATGCCTGCCAAATGTTTGGCTCATGAAAAAGTCTTCAAGTCATCGTGAATCACAATGGGTGTGAAAACAATAGGGCGGCATGGGGGCAAGCTGTTACATCATGCCTAATTATGCGGGGCATTGCAGTGCCACTAATTTTAGCCCAGCAACAATTTTTGTATCCTTTATCTTGCTGGTAGCTAACTACATGTAGCTACAAAGGCTGCAAATGTAACTACAAAGGCCAGTTTCCCAGATCAAGGAAGTTTAAAGATTGTTTAAAGATTTAAACCTCCGTGCACAGAATAAGACGTTGAAAAGACATTGGAAATGTTCTAAAAGCATATGAAAGTTTTCCTCTTATAAAACAGAGCTAACATAAAAGCACCCTACAGCATAGCCTTGGTGTACCATTAGGTCCATTCCATTTCTCTCTCATATCTAATCCTAGCAAGGACTTCAATACAACGTCCACGATCCTAGGAATACCATTTTACTTTGCATAATCTCACATCCAAGGAACAGCAGCAGAACAACTCCAGCCTTATCTCCAGGTGGCCTGTCCGGTAAATCCCGAAACAGATGACCGGTTCCTACAGGTGTAATGTTGCTGCCATAAGCCCAGGCATTTGCCTGGTCCATAGGGTGACATTCAATCCACTTAGCCGACAATATCAGGCAAACGCGGATCAATACGCAAACCCACAGGAACGCCCGGAACTCCCAAGGACCCCACTTGATACGGCGGTCGGAATTGTAGATTCCTGTGGCCTAACTATATGTGGAATATTGTTGAGATGAACCTTACAGTTGGTTAAGTTCTAGCAGTACTGTGAAAGATGTCTTTAGATGTCTTTTTTTAGAACTTAAGAACTTTATTTACTACAAACAATATCGCAGGAGTGCATCCTGAATTGCATTGTAGTTTACAATATGTAAAGCTGTCTACAAAATTTGATCCTTTTAGTCGTCGTATTGATAAATTTCATGATTACTGAGAAAATTGGGATGTCCTTTATTATGTCAACTTCAAGAGCAGTTGTTCACTGTTCCACAAGTTCTAAGGACAAGTCTTTGGATGGAGATTTTTTGTAAATCTGCCAAGTTTTCAACAAGTTCCCATGAAAGTGTGCCAACCAAACAATGCCTAACTTTCAAAAAAAAAGGAAGCAGAAAAGCTACCTGGAACAAAGAGTAACTGTTCAACATGAGTCTCTAGTATCAACCCAAAAGCTGCTGACTTGGGAAAATGTCACTGTAATCCTTACTCAGGTCACACCACCATGACCATGGTATGTGCAGAACTTATACTACCTTACACAGAAGGAAATCCCTTAGGTGTACAATTCTTCCTTTGTTATTGCTAGAAACACCTCTGTGAAAAAACTACTTCCTGACAAGCCTACAGACAGAAGGTTCTGCTTTGTTTTCACACAATTCCTTCAAGACTTTTCCTCGCTTCGAAGTCAGATTCAAAATTGTTTTGTATACTATGATGTGATGGTTGAGAAATTCTTGAAAGCACAAGGAAAAATTGTCCTTTACTTTAGAGAATCAAAAACTTGGCGCATTCATCTACTACAAACAGGTGTTGCCAGTCAAAGCTGTGAACCACTCCAAGAAAAACAAGATCTCTGTATGTTCTGGCAGTTTAACATTGCATCAAATTTTTATTTCATCAGAAGAATAACATTGAAAGATCCTTTGGGTTTCAGATACTGGTTTGATGGAGAAAATGACTGTTATATTTGCAATGCCTTTGGTTGATTATGATGCTTATGTCTAACTCTTCTAGTGGACAAATGTCAGAAATAAATATGGAGTATGATGTCAGAGTATGATGTCAAATCAGCTGTTGCTTAGAATGTACATGTCATGTCTTTTCCCTCTAAAGACTCTGAAGAATTTGGCATAACAAAATGTCCAAAAAACCTTTTCCCTTCCAGTTCTGAGAAAACCTCGGCCAACGTTTTCATGCAAATATGGATAACACTATAAACAGACAGCTTTGTCAGTCAGGAATGTCACTTACAGATTGGCAATGGCATAATTTAGATAACTTATCTCATATGTTAGGGATTCTTAATATTAATTATAGGCTAACAGATCTCTATGTAAGTCTCTTTATAATCCAAATATACATTTGATAAACAATACCTTCTGTTATGCATATTCATACCATTATATGTGATCCAAAATGGCAAGACAAGATGGCTGAACAAGATGGCAGATTGTAGTATAATACTGTATCAATAATCTATCACAATACATGTTACACTTTCTTACCAAACTGCAGTACATGCATCATTATTGTCACCCCCCTCCCACCCCTACAATAATCTAGGGACGTTCCCTGACTAAAATGCTAACCTGTCAAAGGAGTAACATAACAGCAAATCAATGAGCATCCCTGGCGAGAAAATAGTATTGTAAATGGATTAGTTCTAACAAGGTGGGAAACATGTCCGGATGAAATATCAATCAGGGTATCATGAAATGAGATTACCGTTAACTGCCTTTCATTCTATTGCAATTGATGGGGAAGCAAATTGCATGGCTCATGGCATGACACCTTGTAATAAATTTTTCCCGGTGTGGCAAATGGAGAAAAATGTCGCTAATGGTACGCACTTTCATGAGCAATTTCACCGAAACTGTTTTCACGCATTAAAAACTACCAGTGCCTGCTGTGTGAACTGCCTAGTATACTGTAATTTATTTTACCTTCATGGTAGCAAAATTTCATGGTCTGTGGAAAAATGTAACGTTACTTCTTCACTGAACCAAGTGGCATGAGATGGAGAGGGCCTTGTGCAAAAGACAAATGATAAATTTTGATAACGGTAATGATAAGTTCATGGTACAAAAGGGACAGCGTAACTGTGAACATAGATGTACCGTGAAAAACTCAAGAATTACAGTATTTCCTCATGAGATAAGGAATAAAATTTATGACCTCCTGAAAGGATAAAGAATAAAGGAGCAAGAATAATTGATCACATGGGACACCACATGCCAGAAAGCTCCACAGGTAATTGGGACAGAATAGGTTAAACTCAAAACAAATTCTAACAGGATTGAGAGCACAGCAGTAGCTTTTTTGTAAAACTCAACAAACTGTGAAGGTCACCTTCAACTGTATCCATATATTTCCTCTAGGTGAAGTTTCTTGATTTACCAAGTTCTCTTTTGATTTCAAGTTAGAAAAAAAACACTTTTTGATCCTTTTTGGTAAAAAGTAGTAAGGAGATCTTTGAGCATAATGTACTTTGAAATATTGAGCAATCATGTAAAAATTGAAACTCATCACTTTAACAGACTGATATAACAACAAGTATATGTTTGGTTGAATGTTGATTTTTTTTTTTCTAGCAAAACTCTACAACAAGAGTCTTTGTAACTGTGCAAAGTCAGATGTCAAAACTGTGACCTTTTCCATCAAATCTAATCCTTCGCCTAATATCCGATGGACCAATTTCCAGTAATAAATCCTTCCTGAATCCACCATGTCCAAATCAAACACACACTAAATCAGAGAAAATCCCCGTCGATCTGAAATTCATACCTCCAAAATCTCTTCCATATTGAATTTGCCTGAAGCGAAGGTAAACAGAGCTCGGCTTTTGGTGCAAACAAATTACAGGATTCTGTGGGACAAAAGACGTGTGCAGCTAATCTTTGTGAATACAAATACATGTAGATCATTGACTGGCATAGATTTATGTGCATTCTCCAGGATGTAGCTTTTGTCAAACAATTACTCAAACTGAAACTTAGGCACGTTACATTTCACAGTCAAAAAAGAGATTCTTTTGAATAAAAACAATTACAATTACAGTACCACAAGTATTGCAAACAAATCTGACTCAATATTAATATTCAGACTTACTTTAGGTTTGCCATTTTTAAAGATGACTGATAATAAACAGAAAGACAAAGTGACCTCCAACCTCAGTGAACAGCACCTGACTTGCTGCAGTACTGTTGGATTATCAGTAGGAGGAGCTATTGCAACCACCTTGGCTGTACAGTTCTTGACACAATGAAGTTTACATATACTGCTTTGGGCTACGTTCTCACCAGCATGAAATTCCCCTGGAATTCTCTCATTCCAGCTGGTAAAATTCCAGTGGGAACATGCGGAATTCATGCCGCTGGCAAAGAAATTGTTGGCATTGACTTCAAATTGACTGGAATAAATCTAAACAGGCAATAGGGAATACGTCGTTATCATCAGAAAATCTTGCTGTTTTGCACTGGAACAAAAGAAACCCATACCATCCCTTCAGTCTTCAAGACTTCTTCATTAAGCAATTTGCAGGGCTCCATGTTTGCAAATCCCCCAGTAATGCTGCATTATGGCTGTCCAATCTAACAAATTAGCAGAAAGCTGCACACAGGGAACTGCTAAAGCGACTTGATTAGGACTGATTTTACCCTGCAAATCTCCCAGATTTCCTGTGCCGGACACTAAAAATAACCGTTACATCTCATCAGAACAGAAGACTGGCCTCCGTAGCCTGGAATCCAGCCTTGATTTAACTCCAGTCTGTTAGCCTTACCCACTAGTGACTGTTGGAGCCAACTAGCCTGAGATAGGGCTGGGTACCAGGCTATACATGTAGCTTCCATAGCTGTATCATATCACAAAGCTATGCCACCTACGAAGTTTCATGATAGAATGATTGATAAAATATGATTTTTTTTTTTTACAAAAATAAAATAAAAAAATTATCTCGATTTCTACCAGAGACAAGAAGTTAGAAAAGTCTATTCATAATTTTTCTTAGTTCAACCTTTTCACAGATGACAGCGATTCACGTATTTCCAGCATGTTTAGCAGGCATGCTGAAGTGACTTTGTGTCAGCGCTGAGTGAATAGATCCACCAGACCAAGTACTTCCTGATGAACTCCTTAAAACGCCTCTTTAAGTTTACCCTTCAGGTGGGAGAAGAAGAATTCTTGGAGTCACGACCTCCACAGTTGTGTCAACATCACGGCTGGAGGCACAAACTCTAGACAACCATGCTTCCAAACTCTTTAGCTACATCTTCCATTACAAATATCTGCATGTCTCTGTAAACCAGTCCAGGAATAAATCACCTATCATTGCATATTTTCCAAAATACTAGTCTGGGGTTATAGAAGTTCAAAGTCAAGGGGTCATAGCCAGACATGGCCTCAAGAACAAAGGTCAGGGGTCAACTATGTCTTAAGGGCATGGAGGAAGCACCTGTTTTTTCTCGACTGTCTTCAAGTAAAGGGGGTCAAATACAAAGTCTTCTTAAAACGCTGTTTGTTTTATACATTTGTATCATATGCCAATAGCATGATAGTAAAATGAATGCTACAACGTATAGTTTCAAGTCTTAACAGTATGTAACATTATTGTGTTATCGTGTACAAGATCTCAAGGATGCACAAATTAGCAAAAGTTTACAAAACACAAGAGATGAACCAAAGAGAATTGTGGGGTCGTGGGAAACAGTCGAATCAACCTTTTTCTCAGGAAAATCATTCTTGGAATTTTTTTTTTCTGTCAAACTCAAAGTGTCCTTCTTTTAACTTCCTACACAATTTGTTTTCATCATCCTCCCATTTGCTACTACCACATCATTTCCATTTCCACACATTTCCAGCAATCCACTATGAACAAATTAAAGGGTAGACAACAAATCAGACAAATAGAACGGTCTTCATAACCTCAGGCGCCGATAGCTTCACTCATATTGATTATTCTCCCCAGCCAGACTGGCTTCTGAGACACAACATTTCCAACCATTTATCTCACACAGACAACAAAGCATCTCCACTCTCTTGCCCATTTTCCAAATTGCTGAGGTCAGCATTCCAAAGGCAGAAAACCCAATTCATCCTCTGAAACCCTATAATGATAGATACGGCATTGAGCAGCCTCAACTTTGGGAGCAATTTCCTTTTGAGAAATTTTCCAGAAATGTGTCTTGACTTGAGGAGCAGCATCTGACCAGCCGCCCTGCTGTCTCTATGAGTCCATCTCACACTCAGACACAATGTCTCTCCCCACTACTCACTGGAACGGCGGGGGTGTTATTACCAGTACTGCCCTCAGGCAGGTGAAGATAGCCCTTTCCAAACCACCAGGAAAATGGAGCAAATAAGTGTCTTTACCGTTCAAAGTTATCGGGCTGTATGCAAGACTGAACAATTCTGGAAGTTTTCGTGGCAAACTGCAAATTGTCTGTATGCACAATGTCAAAGTAAGGCACCATGAATGAGTGTGTGGATATGCCATTTTACATCTTGAATCCTCTGTGAACCTGGATTTTCTCTTTGCTAGATTTTGCAGCATTCAACTTATCCGAATTGTAATACAATACAAAGAACTGAATGCCAGGTAAACGATTAGAAAATTAAAATGTATTTCGTACAAACAAAATTTATTCAATGTGTATGCAGACATCAAAAGCATTCTATCTTACATAATACGGTATCCCTAATGTTCCTGTATCCAATATTTTGCCAGTTTTGGAAAATTGATTTTTGATCTATGATTCATCTTGCTCTTCAGACTCACTGTCTCACTGTGCTCAGACAGCTAAATGACTTTCTGAAAGCCAGCATCCCCTAGTTACAGAGTACACTTTACTGCTAATTCTGGTCATTCTTCACTGACCACACAAAGTTCTCCTGGAGATACCCGTAGGTACAAATGTAGAAAATCTATCAACAGCTTTTAATCCACAGTAAAACATACGTGAGATACGTGAGATTTTGCACCTGCAATTCTCCTCACTCCAGTAATCAAATCTGAGTCTTCTCTGAGTTCTCAATTAAAGAATGCTTCCACCTTCCTTCCTTTAGTGACAGACAGTATCAAACACTGATTATACAAAGAAACTGAAGACTTCCAATAATGAAAAGGGCAAGTTTTCTTCAGTTTAAATTTGCACAAATCTGTTACTGATTCCTTGCTAGCAACATCTGTATCAGCAACCATTTATCAAGCCATCCAATTCAAGTTCAAGGGCTTAAGAAGCAGAAATCTGATCCATGTGTTACATATAAGATATCTTTTTGACCTTGATAATGTTAAGACAAAGCTGTTTTGTATGAAGTGCACCAAAGATACCCCTGGTAGAAAAGTAGTCAAAACAAGCCAATTCAAAGTTGTTGTCTTTGGAAATTTTCCATGTCTGTAAAAGAAATCTGCATGAATTTCTTGCAAATTTCTTTCTTGTGGCACACACGTGTGAGTGTTTTGATATCTTATAGTTTTACTTGGCAATGCAATGGCATATTTTCCGCGGAAAGGTGACTTGGTATGAACATTTTTTCACACCACAAAATTTTCTTTCGTGGATGAATTCAATTCAATTTCCTATTGTGCCAAGGTTGATCTTTCAACACTCTCCTATTAGAAACAATGTTGAAAAAAGCCATCACCTAAAAATGTCACCAATTTCGCAGCTCTTATTAAGCCAGAAACAGGAACCTTGATATATCATAGTACTCCTGGTAAAAATACAGTAATCCTTGGTACATGTATATTTAAAACATTAGCAGTAACTTCTCCAAGCATGCATTTCTGACAAATCTGTGGCAGGCTACCTCAGAAAAAAGCACTGCACATCTCACTTACCACCATTTGTGGGTCCCTCCTTGTAAGAAGTTCTTGTACGTGTGAGTTTCCTTCCGCCATCGTCAAACCAGGATGTTACCAACTCAAGTCTAACAGACAATTCCACTACAGCGACTCAAAGTATCCACCCAACAGAGATTTTCAAATCAAACCAAATCCAAAACCTTTTGTGGTAAAACGATAGCTACATGTATCTCGGGTGGTCACACATCTATGCAGAAAGCTACAGACAAGACAGGGGCAATTTTCTAACTGACATCACTGAATAATAGATAGAGTAATATCCCACACTACCTGGATAGAGCTCTTCCACTGGTCACGGAGGTAGATAAAGGACTTAGGGACCGCAAGAGACCAATGAAAGACTGCCATCCTCGATAATATGCAAATGAGGTGGCCTAACCAATCTTGCCAAATTGTCATAACTGATGAAATGAATCCAGGAGACGGCAAACTAATGAAGTTTTCCTACGTCATTCTCGACATCATGTTCATTATAAATCTTGTTAGTACAGCACAAGATGTAATAAATCGATTTCGCTGGATCGGAGCCCGTACAAAATTGCAACGTAAGTGGATTTTCCACGAAACCCTCTCAACAGAAGATTTTCAAAACACGATCCTCAAATAGCTCGAACGAAATCAAATTGGGGAGAAATTCTGACACTTGCAGATCCAAGATTTGATTTAGAAGAATTCCTGAGATTAAACACCCAACTGGTGACACCTTTTCTTGGAACAAAAATGGACGACCAATCTTTAGGGACTGAAGCAATCTCGGAGAGTGCATCCAGCAATTCAATTAGAAGCAAAAGTCACTAAATCAGTCAGGAGGAGAGCTACAAGGGCAATTCCCCAGCCAGTGAAGTATTCCCAGTACATTCATCTAAGCTCTACTAACTCCAATTAGCAGCTACGAGACTGCAAATGGGAACATTTATCTGGCTCTTGATGTGGGAAAGAGCAACATGAAGGAACATTACAGAAGCAAAAAGCTGGGAAACCAATTACATCACTTGTGTCATTAGGCAAAGACAAGGGGACAACCGCGACCTTGGAGTGGCTGCTGTGATTTTCCACGCAATTAAATCCTGACAAACGACACGATTAATCAACCAACCAAACAGACCCCAGATTTTTAGACCCGATTTACACACTCAAAAACTGCGATCATCAAATTTTTAGTGCATAAAAATAAATCAGTCTGCTTTGAAGTACATACAGACAGACAAGGACCTTGATGGCTGGTTGGAAATTTGACGTACATGTACAGGTCTTTGCCTGCATCTACACCGAGTCTTAGTATGCATCTAGTTACAGCTGCCAATATGTTCACTTTGTAGACAATATAAAAACTTTGTGCTGTTGCAGGTATGTTTGCGACTTTAGTAAACGTAATTCTAAAGTCTAAGTCTTTTCTCATTGTTTCCTTCACTTTTGCACACATAAAAGGAAAAACAAGGAAGTCTAAACAGTAAAGTTTCCAGTGATATACACACAAAACATCCCTAATGGCCCTGTCAATCCACAGCACGCTGACAAGTCATACACACACGCTGAGACAATTCAATTAAAAATGGCAACCCTTGCCCTCACACGACCCCGAGACCTTACAACTTGGTTTATAAGATTTACTCCTTGAAGAGGCAAGTCTTCTGGGTCTGACAGGTGCGAGGCTGGGGTGGGAGAGTTTGGATTAAAAGCTTTTGTGGAAGAGATTTCCCACGTCTGTTTTAAAGCTACCTGAAAGGCAAGGTCACCCTATATAACCTGAAATGGCTTAGCAACAAACAGATGGATATAAACAATTTGTCTTAGCTCCTCTACACACAGACAAAAGTGAACTTTGTGCAGAGTTAACTGAAAAGAATAGCAAATCCTTCAATGTAAAAAAAAGCAACAATTTGCTAAAAGTTTATTGCCAATGTCATAAAAAAGAGGAGTAAGAAAGCTAGGTTGGTGGTAAAGCTAGAAAGTTTTCGCCCCCCCCCCTCCCCCAAATTAGAACTTAGTCATGAAACCTTTTTAATTTTTGACCTTGGCTGATTCAAACACTGCCCTTGACTAGAAAATTGCCAATTTGTCACACTTTCCTTTTTGGCCTTGCCATACTTATAGAGACAGCGTAGTAAATAAAAGGCATACAACCTCAACCTCAAAGCATGTCATTCGACATGCAATTCAATCAAAAGTCCATCCCACAGACACTAATGCAATCAATGGAGAATAATAACTCCTGATGAATGAAAACTGCTTCCGTGACCTTCCCTTCAAATATCAGTAAGGAAACGTTATGATGTACTGCTTGTATTACCAGCTATGCAGGATTCAATTTGGCACTAATCCATCGTTTCATTTCCACATCCAATGTCATTTTCACTGGTCACCAGGTCCTGAGTTCGCATGATGACATATGGCTCTACAGCGTGCAGTATGTCAGACTTTGCTGCAAGTGTTCCATGACGGTCGAAAGTTTCCCAACACTGAGATAATTCTGAACTTTGAAAAGACGTTTGCAGCAAACAGATTGTTATAATGCCATCTATCATTCATAGCACAAAGTGCCACAATAGACAACCTATTGTATTCACTTCAACCAGACACATCCTAACAGTTTCCGATTACTTTCAGAGCCACATAGACCGAAAACAATGCTTACAGGTATGATGTTGCCTTGCTGCATTGTAACAAGTCTTTCTTTAACATGCATGAATCTTTTATGTTTGACTGTATCGATATCCTCAATCAGGATACGTAAACAGTATTACAGACAAAATCTTACTCGGTTAATGGCAGATACCATATGGAGCCGGAAGTTATCATCAATATTATAGTTTATCCTCAATATAAGAGTCCAGTAAACAAGGGCCCATTACTCTAATTTTCCTCTATTAGTCTAGGAAAGCAATTATGATGTAGACTCCGCTATTTCCACATCAACCTCTCCATTGCTATGCAACAAACACTTCAATGGCTTCCTTAATAAGCCATACAGAAGAGGTGGGATGATTTGGGAAGAGGGCATCAGGCTCGGAGACATCATTCTGCGAGGCAGCCAGACTGGCGTCTGCAAACGGATGCCTTCTGAAGCGTTCTGATGAAATGTGGAGACTCATAATCCATGGCTTGTGGCTACGTGAGTGCCATTTGGCCCAGGTCACGTACAGGTCATACCCTGTCTCTTATAAAACAGACTCACCCATTCATACATAAGACACTACAGGGTTTCGACAAGTCATGTTTTCTGTGTGAGACTAGGTTGCCTGGTATGAAAGTTATAATTTTGTTGTGACCTTTTAAAACTTTACAGTGGCCCAGCTTACGGCTTTTGAAATACACTGTATGATCCTGCCTCAACCAGCATGTGAGCAATACTTTTACAGGTGGCCTGGCTTACAGCTTGCCTTCTAAAATAAACAGCTGGTGTTGATGGCAACCTGAAATATTGACAGGCAACCTAGCTTTGGTTTAGGTTGTCCAGTGGGCAACCTGAGTGAAAAACTATCTCGAAACCCTGCACTAGTTCTAAAATGAACTGACTTACATTAGTGGTGAGCTGGGTGGACAGAGTGGCAACCTTCTCCTGAGACTGGTCCAGTTCTCGTCTCAGCTTCCGGATCTGTGGCAAACGAAAGGACGTTCCTCACATGTTAGATAAACTACAGACTACACAAGACATGCAGGATGGTACATAGATACTCACTTCATCTGGAACTTTTGCTGAAAAGTTTTGGAGGTTGAGGGATCTGAGTTTTAGGAACTTTAAAGTATTTTATCTTGACATGTTCTAATGGAAAACTTCTTTCAGCATTGTGAAACCTGCTAAAATTGGCAAAAAGAACATGTTCAACCATTGAAGGTATACAACAAAGTTTCATTCAGTGACTTTCAATACCTGTACATTAGACATTAACCTTCTTCATGCTGTACACCATCTTTTTAGCAAACTTGAGCATGGAGAAGGTTAAATGATAACAAACACGTTCTTCACATAATCACAAATGAATCTACAATAACAGACAATATGTATCCATGGAAATTGTTGCAAGTTTTATAGTGGTTAAAAACACAAAATGAAGTGTGTAACGTTATTAGCATCATGAGCATATGTAGCAGGTTGCTATGTGGTCATCTAGTCAAATAAAGAGGCATGTTGCAAAAGCCGTTATTAGTAGCATCAAAATGCAAAAAGCAGGCAGCAACAAAAGAAGTGCACCCCACCAGCAAAACCTACGTCTAGTCATTATTTTGGTAGACGTTTTAAAACCTGGGATATACAAAAATGAGGAGGTAAAACGACGGCCTTCCACCAGCGATCCAGTGCAAAAGAAAAACTGCAAGTTATTAATCATTATTGTTATTAATTCTGGTAAATAATTGGACATGCTGAGGCAAGGTGAAGTTCTTTACCATGTAGGGGCCTCTTACAGTCTGAATCTGAAAATACAACCAGCAACAATTGGAATTAGGGACTCCATTGGCCAATCACCTTTCAATCAAATGTCATATACAACAGGTGGATCATGAACTTCACCTGTCAATCACTGGCTAGCTGGGATGTGATTGGTTCATTAGATTTAGGCCTTTCAATTGTATATCAAACATTATACATTACTGTAAGGGCGTGATCTGTCAATCATTGGTCACCTGGTTTGTGATTGGTTGATGCGGACACCTGTAGAGCATACTTTATTTTCAAGATGGAGCATGACAATCTCACCGTTCCTATTTTTAGACCAATGGCTTCACCTTTTAAAGATTGCCTCAGCAAAAATGTGACAACATTTCACTTATTATTTCATGTACAGTATGAAAGAAAAGTCATATACACATGAAGAAGTCTGACATTATTTCTGATGGGTACACCGTTATGAACATATGGTGAAAAAGCATTTTGTTAATTTTTCATCAGACTTGCACTGCTGATTCTACATGTAAAAGCCTCTACAAAAGACTGACATTGCTTCTACTTTCACACAACAGCTAGTTTTTGAATTGTTCCATTTCAACAATGATGGCTACCTGCACTTTTTGGTTTATCATTGTGTATCCTACCCATCTATCAACCAGTCCACATCTACAGTCATTTCTACCTTTGGAGTTTTTCTGCCCCTCCCCCTGCCAGGGCTGACTCAGTGACTGACTTTAGGTAAACTGCAAGGTCATTGAAGGTCAACAGGGCTTTGTCCGTGCTCTTCTGTGCCTGCTAATCATTCGACTCGCTCCCAGAGGTTACAATGAGAGGTTTGGACAAAAGATTTGCCGACAGATCTGTTACGAAGTGCTCTGTGTATACAGTTTTGAAAAGACGCTTGGCAATGGCTGTTCCAGACACAGAGATGCCCCAAAAGAAAAGTTGGGAGGAGGGTGGGGGGTTGTAAAAAAAAGAAGCCACTGCCCTTCAGTTTGTCCCAGAATAAGCACAGTATCATCAAATGTGGGTGATGAAGGGATTATCTTGAACATCTTAATAAGGATAGAGGGGCAATTTTATGTATCTCTGACATTTAATCTGATTAGTATGTAGATATTTAAATTGCGTTTCTTTTTTAAAGCACTTTGAGCTGTCCCAGAGAGAAACAGAGGTCACAGATGGGCACAGAGGTCACGCTGGAATTCTCTTGACAGAGAATTTTATATCAAATAAATATGCAGAAATTCTTTCTTTGTTTGAAGATTTGACATCAGTCAGGGTAAAAAGAGATGGATGGATTGTGTTTATATAGTCATGCTCCCAAATTATTTTTGGAACATTTGTACAAAAGACTGTCATACCATTGTTTATGTATGTATGAGAGTAGATCACTTGTAGCCTGGTTACCAAACCTATTGTAGCTCACGAGTCCTACATCCTCTCCACAAATACTTGAAGTAGAGAAAATGTACAGGACTCGGGAGCTATAATAGGTTCGTAACTAGGCTAGACCACTTCCAATAGCACAAAGCTCCACACATGCAAACCTCACCAACTTATGATCTCATCTCTCACACAAAACAGCCCTTCACTCCCCTGCCCTTTCTTCCACTTGCCAAGCTGTTACAGTAATTCACCAAGAACTCCCATTCACTCATGGGATCGCTCAAAGCCCCCACTTGTATCCTAGCTTTAGGGCAGAATTTGGCAGTGGCATAGCTCGCATGACTCTGTGACATTGAGGCCAGGCACAACTCTTTGTGCCTCTAAAGCCAGCTTGATTCAATATTTGTCAAAGGTAGCATTAGAGGACGGAAAGCTGGCAAAGTTTAGATACAGATAATGGTGAAAGGTGGTGAAAAGACACAATGGACGGTAATCCTGGCAAGATCTCGGTAGTTTTGCACGTGTATCGTTTCTGAGCTTGGTCACAGGTGGCAAAGACTTCAAATCGCTTTCCCACGAAAATTTGAGCTGTCAAAAATTATGAAAGGAGCACCTGGCAAAGTACTCGTACCTGATAACAGGAAATGAGCTTTTCCGTCTGTTATTTCTACAGAGTAACAAGTGATTTTTTCTGGTCATGAACACCTGTTGCTTCAGTACTAGGAAGATTATGAGCTAAAAATGAATTTGAAGTCCTAGCTTAAAATTGAACTGAAGCTCTAAAAGCTGCAACCATTTCCATTTTGAGGATCTCGAGAATGGTATGCAGAGAAAACAAAAATAGTTCTCAATTCTATATGGGAGGAAGTTCCAGATTTATTTTGGATCAAACTAAAAAAAGCTCATTAACAGGAGGCCCCTCTCTCCAATGATTTAGGAATGGATTACCGAGTCCAAAGGTTCCATGCTAGGGCAGCCTTAAAAGTGTTGGAAAGATCTAATCCCTCAAATCCTCCTATCAGGTGCTAATCCACGTAAATGGGCCTGATGCTCATTTGCATAATCTGCATAATCCGATTTCAAGCCTGACAACCATATGTGCTCAAGAGGAGCACAGTTATTAGTCAATAGACATGACAAAAAGAGTGGAACGACCTTCACAAAAAACTGAAGGTCAAGGCATAGCTGTAAATCTTAAGTTTGCTCTTCAGGGCCTAAGATCTTGTCAGAGATGTCAAGTCAGATTTCAGTGATCGAAATACTTTTTTTCAGTATTCTGCAATGTTACAGAATGTCAAAATTTTGTCAGAAATACATTTGAGCAAGGAGGCAATCTTTGTCCGACTGAAGTTGTCTACCATTACTAGAGAGTTCAGCAGACACTTTCCCTCCACCATCCATCATTTTTAACCCTCATAATTACACTGACCTGTCAGACCAATTGCCAAGCTCCATCCATCAACAATTTGAACTAGTTTTTAACCCACACTCCACAGGATATTGAATTTTTAACTCACTTTGTGTGCAAGAAAAATGTATCACGCATTTGACATTGACCTCTTCCATCTGTAACTAGTTAAACACTCCAAAAAAATTTCAGCACTGTTTCATAACTCAAAAACTCTCTATTTAGAAAAAGTTAAAAACGAAATGTCTATATTTGTAGAAAATTAGTCTCTACCAGACTAACTACGCTGGCTATATATTCTCAGAACATTTGCCAGGCCCAGGGGAGTTTGGCTGGCCTGACTCCCTTGGCCAATTTTACTCTCTTTTTTTGCCGAATTCTACGAGCCATATTCCCGTCGAAAGACCTGGTGGAGGCTACTAGAAAATAAATTCTGGTTCAAATGAACCCTGGACAGAACAGGTGTGATAATACACCCCAAGGGTACTGAATTTTTCATCTTGCATGGTGGTCCCCAGAACTCAACCATGACCGTGATAACCAACACTGACGTTTTGCGTGACACCATCTGGGCATTTCTCATGCCTCAGCGACTTTCTAAAGTTCTTTTACAACACAATAAATCCACCTCCAGATTGAAAGTACTCATCATTGTGCTTTTACCTGGCTAATATCATTTTGTTTGTAAATTATTCATTTAGAAGCATGGGGTACAACCCCCAAAGCTGTTCCTAGGTCTGAAGGTCATGTTCAAACATGTGTTTTCTTGACATTACCACATAAAATTGCCCTCTAACAGCCCTGTGTAATTCCATGGTATAATAATGCTCACTACTGTTCATTTCTTTAGAAGTAAAATGCCAGTACATGTACTTTACTACTGGCAAAGTGTAACATCCAAAATGGATAGAAACTAAAAGTTTCTTCGACTGTAAAAAAGCTAAACGGCTCAGCAATGCCAGCATCCCACAAAGTCTATCTTTAGAGGGGCAATCATTGAATCAAACTTTTTCACCTCCATTATGGAACTGACATCTTTCATCTACAGAGTTTTTTATGCTCTTCCGTTTCCATAGGGGATCCTGTCACTTGTTCAAATATAATATGGCAATACATTAACCTTTGAACAATCATCTATGGGCCTAGGATGTTCTTTTCCTATCATTCCTTTATCTTTGTTGTATCTGTGACTTCACTGGGTTTCTCATTTCATAATTGGGGTCTACAAGAAGTATAGCAAAACCCTTTTTTCAACATTTCCTTCTAAAACAAGTTGACATCCTTCACGAATGCCATTAACCCCTTTGTCACCCTAATGCTCCTAAGAAGGTCCTTAGACAAAACCTGTTGCTGGAATCCATTACTTCTGTGAAAGGCCTTCAGATGGAGTTTTGTACTTTTCCAGGAGACATGTCTTGACACTAATTACAGAAGGCACATTTGTCTAGCCGCTGCCAAAAATCATTTTTCCTTTCAAACAACCTGCACAAAGGGGATTCTTTTATGTAGGGCTTTCCAATAGGACATTCTGACTTGTAGAGAACTACTATTTTCTTTCTCATGTTTCTTTTCTATATGTTTAATCAGTACATGGTCCAGTGGGTTTGCAGGATTTTGCTGCCTGGATATTTGCATTACTTTCTGCCGAGTACAAACAGTGGATGAAAGAAAGCCAAATGGTTATCCCATTTCTTCTCTTACAAGCACTTGGTAGCCGGCTGATAGAAAGCCATTTATTCCAGCCCAGTGCAGAACTCACAGTTTGTAAAGACTCAGACAATACAGACGACCGTGGCTATACATACCTCCTGCTCTTTCTTGTCCTCCGGCTGTAGAAAACAGAAAAAAGGCAAGAAAATTAGCGAAAAGTCTCTCTATAGAAGGCCAGGTGCAGGTAGTGACATTTGACCCAGTTTAGAGACTGTTGGTCAAGAGAGAAACATATAATTTCCTCACAGTGTGCCCAGTAATCTGGGCATTTTTTTTGTGAAAGGTGGAATTTTTTTGGATATTGTAATTTCTTGTGGCACCAGACAGATGCCAGGTTAACAATTGAATAGAAATAGGTCAGTCTACAGTCCTGGATAGCATCTGCATCCAGCTCTATTACAAAGTAGGACTTTTTGTGATAATCATTTTAAAAGCAAGCCTTTGAAAAGAACCTAAAATATTACTTTGTAAAATTTGTTCACAATTATGTAGTAGCAAATAACAATGGAATGAATAGTCAAAAGTGTTTTTGACTGAAATACATGATACTTTACAGAAAGAAATGCAACTGACAATGACTGAATAAATGCAAACATTCTAATAATAGACATCAATTCTTAAAAGAACAAAATGAACAACAATGCAACACATACAAAGCAATATATACATGCATAACACAGTCCACAATTTTCCATGCAAAGCAACAAATATCCATAAACCAAAGTGAAAAATTTGTCACCTCAAGATCAAACTCAGGCTGCATAGATAAAAAGAAAGAACAAAGAGACAAAAGCAACAGTTTGTAAACAGCAGATTAGTAAGAAAAATGAGGACAATAACAACTTCAGGAATTTGCACCTTTTCACACCCTATTGTTAAGTGTGACACAATAGGATTAGAGTGAATGTAGCAGCAGATTGTGCACAAGATGGTTGGGATAATTAGCCCAGGGTGGGGGAGATTAACTGCTGATTAACCGGCACCAATTAGCCACAGTCTGGAGGAAAGATAGCTTCCAATTCACACACCAAAATTACAACAGACACAAACCAAGTGATAGATGTCTAATCATGTCTTGGATGAAAAGATATTTCTTATAGATTTTTAACATGGAGCATTCTACTTACATTAGTACAATATCATTTGCAAGAAAGATAACTAAAATATATTGTGAAGGAGGATTTTCTAATAATTCTACATACTAGTACCACAGATACACCAATGACACCTAATTTTGATACACCAGTAACACCTTTGTGATACACCAGTAACACCTTTTTGATATGAAAGCTCAAAGAAGTCCCTACCCTTTGAACACCCTACCATATTCATAGCCTTCCAATAAACACAAAGGTTTGATGCGAAAATCACAAGAAACATAAAATGGAAAATTTTCACCCAAACCAGATGGTAAAATCCAAATACCATGTTGACGGAGCTGTCAGCAGTTCCTGGTGCATTGAGCCACAGTAACCACTGGCTAAATGTAAGCTTGTTTGAACACAACAAAACAAGAACAACAGGACTTCTTGAGTGGAAAAATAAAGCCTTGTTGCCGCTGTCTTCGAGGGCTCTTTGTGTAGCCGTGCTGCCTCACTGGAGCCGAATCACAAATAATGGAGCAAATGGAAAAGACGGGGAGACAATGACACTGCGCGGAGAAGTGTCTGAGTTTTTATCTCAATAACATCTGGTCAAAAGATGCACAGACTTTGTTATAACAAGTGTTGGGAGCTGGATAGACAATTTCATGGCTAACTAGCCCTGAAGTAAACTCTGCCAGCAGAAATTCTGACTCCACCCATATAGAAGAAGCCAACCAAACTGTAAATAAATAGAGGGTAGCACCATGTGACCAAATCTGGAAATGATAAAGAGAGGGAATTCCTAGCCCGAGCTGGCATGCAAGGATGGCCCATCACTCACGGATTTAACATACAATCACAGAAATACCTTGACACAGAAAACAAACATGCTCTATCATAGGCAACTTTGGGTCTACAACACACAACAGATGGTTGCATGATAATGAGTGAACCTTTACCTCAGACAGGGAAATCCCTACCCCGACCACGTGCATGATTTTGCCTCACAAAATCTCTGGCAAAATTTCTCCTTGCTCTCTCTCTCTCTCCTTGTGGCACCCCTGACTTGGCAGTGCAGTGTCACCCCCTTGCCAAACTAATGCACCACAGGTTGTGATAGATGGTGGGGATAGAGCAAGGTTTTAATCCGCATGACAACAGCTCCAAGCTGATTGGTCAACACTTCAAAAACCTCTCCTCCCACTTTGGAATGGAACATTCTACTTTCATCCTAGGGGGACACATGACTTTTTTTACGTTCCTGATACTGAGTGATGGAACATTTTTTGCTTAGTAATAAACATTATCATACCTTTTCATATGATCTTCAAGTATCAAATTTTGTGTGGTGACGTCACCATTTGTAAAAACGAACATAATTGACAAGCATGATGCTGGCATCCTGCACATCCCTATCATACATATGCATGCCCTTGTCCTCAGGAGAATGCCCCTTTATCAGGGCTCAGATTACCTGATCCCTCAACACCTTTACCTGGTAACATCCCTCACACAATACACCTGTCTGCGGTGCTTGCACGTGGGACCAGACTCCATTGTACCTCACTGACACCCAATCCCCCCAGAACATAAGGGAATGGGCTGGGCCCTTTTTTTATGTGTCTGTGGTAATTTTTCTTACAAAGAGGGGGCTTTGAGAATTTTTTTGTCCCATGTGGTGCTTACAAGAGCCTACTCCGAGGTCAAACAAGCAATTTGATTATATGGTACAGTATCATATGACAATATCAATTTATAAAGCCTATTCATTTTCAAACAAAATTTTGGAAAGGCGACCTTGATACAGTTAAGGTCACTCAAGGACATGTGTCATGTCGGACGATTAACGCTAATTTCTGGCTAAAAAGTACAGAAAGACGTATTTACACTCAAGGTTAAGGAAAAGGATGTTCTTAATCTTTTTATCTCAGAGGGGGATGATCTAATTATAGGAAAGGCCGGGTATATACCTTGTAGAGTATTACGGGCTTATCGAATGCAACATTCAAATCCTGCCAATCCTTCCCTTTTTCAATGCTTTGTGAGAATTTGGGCTTATTATGTGCTCACGGATATCCTGTCTTTTATTGAACAAAGGATCTTGTATTTCAAACTGAAATACTGTTCCATTGTTGAGACAAACGTGCATTTCGCTTTGTTCTCTGTGCACCTGTGTCAGTCATAGTTGTCCAACAACAGAATACCATGAACTATTTTAAAACATTGTAAAAACCAAAAGGGGCGAGCAGGTCACAACCGGGAATCGAACCCGAGTTGTCCGCTTGGCGGTCACCAACGCTAACCACTACACTAAAAGGTCGCACGACTGTTTAGCATGGTCAGTTAGCACTGTTACACTACTCCCCCTTTTCTTTCAAGATTCGTCCTCGAATCTTCCGAGTCCGAGTCCCTGGAGCTGCCACACTTATCCTCAGTGCCAGTACTCACAGGGCCCACATCGGGCGCCACTGTAAAAACCGAAAGGGGCGAGCAGGTCACAACTGGGAATCGAACCCGAGTTGTCCGCTTGGCGGTCACCAACGCTAACCACTACACTAAAAGGTCGCACGGCTGTTTAGCATGGTCAGTTAGCACTGTTACAACATTACTGTGTAATTTAGTAGAGTGATTGTTTAGTACATTGTATAGTGCTTCGGCTAACAACGAAAAGAGACAATTGAGAATCATGTTGTCTCAGTTTGCAGCGATGATGGTAACAATTTGGCAGACAATTCTTAAAATTGCACAACAATTTTTCCAGCTTTCAGTAGATCACAAAACGACACTGTTACATTACGCACACACTCTGGTTTATCATCGGTTCAGTCCCACGATCATTTTCTGAACCCCGCCTCAACAACACATTACCCAATCTCTGAAAAAAATCTAACTCTAATTCATTTTGACAGGAACAATTACTGTGTAGTAGGAAGGCTGATGAACACCTTGTACCCAGATGTCACTTCCCTACAGCCCTATCACACCTGGGAAACCCTTATGACTTCCTGACTGTAACAGATATGAGCTGATAGGAAGTCCTACAGGAATAGCTGAATGTCTACCTGCTGTTCATCCCTTATCTGCTTTTATCAGCTCATCCTGAACTAGTTTTAGCCTGCCTTTTATTGAGGAACATCTTATAACCTGTCTGCTTACTTTGATTTTGACCTTTTTGCCGATGGGAGAATAACAAAAAAGAGACTGTGGGAAACTGACAATAATAAGAACCTAGTTCAACATATCCACAAGTTGCAGTGTGACTTTTTCATTTTGCAAGCTGAACACTTGTTGCAAAAATCCTATGACAGAAAAGCCAAACTTGTATTCTTTTACACTTTAATTTTAGGCTAGAAAATTACCATAAGATCCACTTTTAAATTTTGTTTGCATCAATTTTTCCATCCTTGTCTATGTGTGTACCAGTAGTAGTAGTATGAAAACTTTGCTGAACACGAACAATGTACGGAAATCACAGAAATTCAGCCTCAGGCTGTTTGTAAACAAGTCTTTTGTGTCAGGTGGAAGAGATGGATTAATCACTGATGACCATAATGACATGTAATGACCTGCAGTCTGGACCTACACTGTACCCCCATAAGTGAAATTTCTACTCTCGGACTCCAAGCAGAGGTTGTGGGGGAATGATCGTTAGCTTTTTATATACGGCCATTGTTGTTTTTTGTCGCTACCTTCTCTGGCTAATGGATACTGCTTGGCCAATTAGATACTGTCTTTTTGCCACCGAGAGGGATCTGCTTGGAGATTAGAAATTTCACCTACTAAGTATCAGGACCCCTCCTTTATATGGCAAACACCATAATGCACTGTTACACCTGTAGCTCTGACCAGTATTTGATGGTGGCAGATCAAAACATACCACTGGACAGTAATCCCCAACAACTCCACCTTTTTGATGGTTTTCTTTTCAAGTAAAGCCTTGAAACCACAGTTTGTGGGAGGCACTTGTTTGTCAAAGGTAACTAGATCTGGTAGGTATGAAGGTACCACAACACTCACATCAAATAAACAGAAACCTCACTGGTGTCTTTGCTAAGTCTCTGTCATTTTGATATAATATTCCCGGTTCACAGGTTACACAAGACTTGTAAAACATAAAGGAAAAGAAAGAAATGGGAATGGATGGATTCCGATGGAATGGCAAGGATGCGAAGAGGAAAAGAAATGGAGGATAAGTGGCAGGCAGCAAAAAATACAAGTAAAGAGAACAGCAAGTGGTTGTACCAGAAGAAAAAGGTATCTGTGAAAGGAGATACCAAGAAAATGAGCAGAGAGACACTGGAATGATGTGGGAAGAACCCATCACTCAAGCTTCAATCAGCCAACCATGATGGGCTAAATATACTGGCAGATACCTCTTGACAGTCTATCCAAGAACCCACCAGACATAACAAAGAGTTGACACAACAAGTGGGGACACATTCCAGGGACTTCCTATTTTGACCGGGGTCCTGACAGACAAGCCCCACACTGTTTGTGCTAACTGCTCCTGGGGACAGTTTGATTGACAGGAGCAGCAGGTGAGATGTTCTGCCCAGTCACAGATAACCGTCCATGACAACATGGCAGAGATGCTATCAGTGGTGGGGGAGGGGGGTTGTGGGGGTGGGGGTTGGCACACAAATAAATTTCTGTCATTTGGATCTCACTGGGTGTCAGAACCTCAGATGAAATGCCAAATCTGAATGTCCAATGATTATCTAATCTTGGAGACATAAGTTGTCATTGACTGTCATAAGTTGGCAGGTGGTATTTTGAAGACAAAGTTTTGTAAATTCAAAATCCCGAAACTTGTATATTAGTAGAATATGAAGTTTTGAATAAAAAATTATGCTGCTGTATCAATGAACTTTGCAGAAATACCAAAATATTCATTTGTCCTTATTATTTATGAACATCACCACCATAGAAATTATGGTCAAGCAAACTCAGCACAAACGGACAAGACTGTTGCATATAAAGGAACATTTCAAGTCCCACTTCTTGTTTTACTCTGTGTCCAAAAGCACAGTGGAAGCGTCTAACCAAAAAGACATTTGGCTGACCCAGTACAAACCACCTTGTTTTGGGAAATATTGCACAAATAAACACACCCACTGAAGGAAAACTTACCCTATATTGAACTTTGCTGAATGTAATAAGGGAAGTGAGAGAGTGAATAAAGGAAGGGGAAAGAAAAACTTTGTTGAAAGGCCACCTTGGTTGAACGCTGACTTGTGTTTATTGCTTTGTTGAAATACAAAACCAAGCTACTATTTTGGAAAAAACTCTGGGGTCTGTTTTAAGCTACTTGGTCTAAAAAAAACATACAATCACCAAAAACCACTTCTTCAATAAAGTTACTTTTCTCAAAAGCAGTCAAATTAACTAAAAAATTTTAAGGAAAAAAGTCTGTTTCATGTGTCATTGATATTGTATAGAAAGGTGACTTTGTATATTGTCTAAGTGTACTTGAACAGTCACCATGCATGAATGTAGCCACTACAAGAAAATAAACAAGACTTCAACTGGCAGACTTAAGGAATACTTCTGTCTTCTACTGTCTAGAGAAGACAGGCATTTTTCCCTAGCGACCACTTCACTTTCTGTGGTGAAAGAAAACGGCACATAGTTTGAATAGTTGGTGGTATAGAAAGGCGACTACAGAGATATGTCATGCCAGCAGCAGATTTGCACAATAAGCTCTTTGTAAATTCCACAAACCTTCCGTACAAAGTGACTACACTTTTCGGCCAAAAGTTTAGGCTTTTGTTCTATTGAAAACCTTCTTGCAGGGTTTTTAGACCTATAGAGCTGAGGGTAGTTTATAAAAGAAGCTGTATATTTTATGTTACCTCTCAATATTACATGTCAACAAAATCGTATCCAACATTCATTCTTGCAAAACATTTCTTTCATAGATTTACAAATCACCTACTTTAGCTCCTTAGTCTTTCATATTTGCAGAGATAATGTTATGCTTTTAGTGGAATTTTCTTTAAAAATTTCTATTCAACTTGTTATAATTTTGATACTCAGCAGATTCAAATGTTCTTTGAATCCCCAAATCTTTCAGGAGAAGAAAAGCAACTGCTATCTCCAAAAAATGTCCGGTATCAAAATTGTAAGACGTGTAAGTTTAAGAAACAAGAGGTCTCAGAGGCAAAATCTTATCATAGTTCCTACACTATCAACCTGGACAAGACCTGATCCAGATTTAGCCTCTGCTTCTCATTTAAATCTGCCCTCTGAAAACTTTCATCAACTGACAGTATCTCATCTTATCATACAGTTTGGGAGCCAGGGCGAAACTGGATACACTTGACAAAGTGGGGGTGTAGACATGCCAGCTATTAGATCTATTTAAAACAGTGTTCTACAGGTGTCAGTGTCAAGGTTAATGATAAGATAGTGGGAGGGGGAGGGGGGAACACCACAGCTCCTAACCAGAGGTTATTATGATATCAAAGCTGAGGAAACCTCAATTTTTCAACCTGTCAAACTTCTAACAGTTATAAACAACTGCTTTTCTGCATCACTGCACATGTCAGGTTTCATTTGCTTTGTGATTATCCACAACCAAATGTTGCTTCTGCAGTTACTTCAACCTTGTTTGAATTATAACACTGGAAAAGCAGCAGTAGCAACACTCAAAGATATATTAGGACTCTGCAGCAAGAGATTGAACAGACAATCTTTGAAAACAGTACCAAACTCCTCTAGGCTAATCCTATACCCTCCGGAAAAGCTGAACATTCTTGGAGTTTTCATGTAATCCCTTGTTAATCTTTGCTTGCAGTCAGCAATTAACGGGGCAACTTATTTTTTTTTCAAAAGTTAAAGACTATTAGGAAATCACGAGATATTTTGTATGTGTGCTATGGGAAAATGGGAGATAAGGCTTGGAAAACACACTCACATGATGTCAATCTGACTAAGTATAGAGAGGTAGTGGTCCAGGCATTTAATTGGTTATATGTTATGCAAACACTACCCAAAGTATGATACTGTTTTACTCAGTTTGTGTAAAAAAAAATAGTAGTTTGTATCACCACTAGGACTTGGCCTATGATGCTTCAACAATGAAGAAATGATGCTGTAATGAATAGGACAAACTTGATAAAACAAAATTTTGTTACTTTTTTGGATGGGATCTACCTCATCAACTCAACATTCAGAGGGTTTTAGAGTGAGGAGGACTGTTTTCCCTCTGTCAGTGACTCAGTAGATTTCAACAGACAAGACAGGAAAATATATCAGGAAACTCTAGACCTCTGACAGTTCAAACCACTAGATTATTGGCTCCATTTGGACAGCTGTTCTTCTCTTGTCCTCAGAGTGTAAAAAGCGATCCTGAAAGTTTTCAACAGGTGGAAGGGAGAGAGGAGAGCCTTGTTACCGCACTCTTGATAGGATCAGGGGTCAAGGGTTCAAGTCCCATGTAAAATCAGATAATCCTGGGGGTGTGGTAAAGAGATGTGTCTGGGGCTCAACATTCTTACTGATTAAAAGGGTGCTACGTGCAAAAATCCGTTTCTTCCCTACCTCACATGACTGAACAAGAAAATAAAAACCAGTTAGATTTAAACCTTTAAAATGTTGAGTGATTACTCATTTACTATTGACAAGGTGTACTGTAAAGTGTAATAATAAGTCTGTACTCAAAAGTACACAAGAGTACAAAAGAAATCAGGAGAAAGAGAACACAATAGAACTACTAGAATAGGAAGTTCAATGCCTGCACTCAAAGGTTGGAGTCAAGACTGCAGTGGTTTAAAGATCAAGGTTATATTGGCAGGTGGAGACTGACTTCTGGTATTTCAGATCAAAGTTAGCATCCTGGGGGAGAGAACAACTGGCAAAACTTCAGTACTTTGGCCAGGAGTAAACAAGGGAAAAGCAGACAGTGAAAAATACAGGAATGCTGCCTGGAACAGAGGAGCAGCTAGGACAAGTTTTATCTAACAAGATGATTGTTGAAAGTGGTTAAACTATAAGGAGGATAAAATTCAGTTTGTGGACATTGCAGATAGATGGGAAAAGATGAAGACAGAGTTTTCAATACCATTTCTCCATCACTATGAGTCTGAAGACCTCATCTAGCACTGGCTTCTACAAGAATGGTCACATGGTGCTACACAAGGTAAGTAAAAACCCTTGCCCATTTCGCGAGTATATTCATACAGTTTTCCATCAAATAACAACTGAAAAGGGATACCTGGCCCCGAGAAGGAAGTACAATATGTTTCCTTTTCAATACAAATTCAGGACTTTTCCTCTCCTTTAAAAGTTTTACAAGTGTGGTTAATGAACATGACATGACTTGCACATAGGTTAAGACATTGCAGTACTTAGTAGAGATAGGTTAGATAGAATAAAGTTGAGTTTTTGTCAAAAATGAAGCATGAGTTACGATACATCAGAGAAATGATCAGGCCTTACCGTGGAGTAGATGGACGATGAACTTGAAACCAAGGACAGGTTGGATCCATGCACTGGGGATTGAAGAAGGACAACAAAGTTAGCACTTTATTGCTGGGATTGCTGCAATTCAGGCAACTTCCAGTAGAGGCCCCCATTGAACACACTTTTATAAACTGCACCTGTACATGAACAAATGCTAGTTCATGTACATCCCAGTCCTACATGTATGATGTATGAGTACAGTACAGTAGGTGATCAATATATTTCATCTGATAGTTTTTTCAGTATAACAAGGATTTCACTTGATTCCAAATCAACTGAGCAGTTACAGAGAAATGAAGGTTAGTAAATCTTTTAGTTTTAAAAGCAAATGACACTTACTTTCATCTGCGTCACTGTTCTTCCTCCGCCTCCTTTCGTCCAATGAAATGCAGCTTTGCCCGTCTCTGAGCCTTCCTGGTGGGCCGACCCCAGGGTAGGGGCCGGCGTATCCCGGACTGGAGACGGTACTCAGCCTGCTCATGCTCATAGAAGACGGTGAACTTGTCATCGTAGCAGGATCCACCGCTGTTAGGGGATAGGTAAATCGTGAAGATCCCGCGCTAGCTGTCGACATGGGGGAAGTCGGTGTTTCCGCCACATACGGCTCGCTTGTTTCAGGCACAACGTTGCTATAAGAGTTTGACCGAAGCCACGCAGAGGTCTCCTCGTTCAAGAACCTCTGGTGGGGGTTCGTGACGTAACACTGTTCTGAGACGGTAGAGCGGAGGCTGTTGGACCTTCCTAGTGGGATTCCTCCTTGGCTGACGTTCAGTCCGTCCCGTGAGAAGCGATGAATCCCGCGTGAATGCGAGCTCGCGCTTGTTGTAGAATCGATCGACTCGTGGCTGCCGCCGTGAGACATGCTTCCCATGGAACCAACCTTACCGCCGCCATATTGGGCCCACGGGCTGGACGCACTGGAATGTTGAGAGGTGACGCTGGACGAGGAACGGTAATGGTCGTTGCGGAATCCCGGCACACCGGGGATGTACGTTGCCGTGCACATCCCCTCGGTGTCGTTGGCACTTGACGAAGGGGCGTTCGGCTCCTTCTGTTGCTTCTCCTGCTGTACGGGAGAGTCCCTCTTGGCCTTGGCCTGGCTTTCGAAGGTAGCATGTGGGTTGGAAATGATTGTAGTATTCTTCATGTTCTGTGCTGTTGTTACCGGCTGCTGCTTGGAGGTGGATCCCCGAATCCCGAATATTCTCTTCAGGGTTGGCGACGAGATGTCGGGGTGCTTCGACTTTGCTTTGTCCTTGACTTCTGAATCAGACATGGCTGCTCTTGGCTCCACCGGTGGTGCGGTGTCTGTTTTCTCCGACGCGCTGCTTGGATGGTCGGTTTTCTGTGCTGTGCTCCCACCAGGCTGAGCAATCGAATTCACCCTGGAGTCGGTACTGGCTGTACTGCTGCCACTCAGGCGGTTCATGCTGCGCGTGGACCCAGCTGGTCCAGCAGAGCGGCCGGGACGCGGTATCCCCGCCCGCAGGTGCATAGAAGGCTTTGCTGCATCGTCCTGAGGGGTGCCTGCTTCGCTGCCTTGCTTTGGGACCATGGTTGCCCTGCCTGTTGTTTTCCCTGGAGTGCTTCTCATACTGTTGGTAGATCCCGCTGCTTGCCGACGGAACCCGAAGCTCGACGTCCCGGCAGCTTTGGCAGCTGCTGCTTTACTCTCCTGCGCTTTCTGCGCTGCGATCTGACTGGGGGTTGGGTCAGAAGACTTCTTCACCGATCTTTGAGTCTTCGGAGAGTTCTTTCCTCGGTCGTCCTGACGGGTAAGTCTGCCGCGCTGAGACTTAGGTGAGCTAGCACTGCTGCTCGCATTGCTTTTAACACTAGGGGTTGGGCTCTGTGTGTCGCTGCGTGCATCCTTCCTCCACGGAGACCTCCCAGCCAGGCTACCGCTCACGCTGGCCGAGTTCTTGATGGCGGCTGAGTTTTCGCTCTTCCGTGTCGAGTCCGTCATGTCGGATTTCCCCCTCTGCCATTTGCTGCCCTCCTTCACAGCGCCAGTCGTTCCAGCAGGTTTCGAGCTCAGGCTTTTCTGCGACTCTCTTTCCGATGGAGAATACTTCCTCCAGATGTTACTGTTACTCCCGCCTTTAGCGATGGACTTTTCTGAATCAGGCTCCTTTTGCTTCTTTTTCTTCCCGTCGACAGTGTCCTTAGGAGCTTGCCCGGCGGGAAAGTCGTAGGTGGGACCGTTACCAACCTTCTTGGCGCTGATGGGGGTCTCGGCCATGGAGCTGATGTCATCCGTGCTGATCTCGCCGATCGTGTCGCTGATGCCACTGCTGATGGAACTACTGTCATCCATGCTGGAAAACAAAAACAAAACAAGAAAACATGAATTTCTAGCAATGTTCAGATTTCTTGTAACAAAGCAACAACTAGTTTGCTCAAAGTATTGAAAATCACATGAATGCTACTTATTCTATACAAAAGTCTTGTAGTTATAGCTTGATCAGATTGTAGATTTAACATTATGTACATGTAGATACTGGCCAAGTGATACTGAGTGTGATACAACTAAATTTGAAACAACCCTAAGCACAGAAGACTATGTAACTTTGGACAATAACGTTGAAGTTGGATTGAACTTTTCATTAGACATAACATTACACTGGAATAATTGCCACCATAGAATATGGTTGCAACTACACATCTGACATGATATATTATCATTTTTATCGAAGTTCCTCTTACACCTATAACCTACATGTATATCCATAACCAGTGACTGTCGATACAGTGACTTGTATCAGACCATGTATCACTAATAATAGGACACATATTTTCACCAGTCAATATGCAGGGATAACAAATGTTCTAAAGGATGGGCCAACCCATCACAAAAATTAACACTCAATAACATTGAGTAGGTGAAAATGACATTCAGTATAAAACTGCTACACATCACATCAAGTTGTCACTATTGTAATCGTTCTGACCACAACTCAAGGTTATACAGTACACTGTACCATTAACTTGGGAACTCTAAAATCTGTACACTAGTATTTTATTCTTATAATGCATGATATTAAGTACAAATGTATGAAACATGGTTAGAAGGCACTAAAAATTGGACTGACAAAGAAAATATTAACTTCTTGTATGACAACTCTGCTGCATTTAAGTACTATATTATACTACATTGTACATGGCACATCCTTGTAAAACAAAGTAACAAGTAGGTCAACCTCTATTGAAATACTCAAGGAGCTATGGAAAACTTCAGGAGTTTATTGGAACTGCTTTTCATTTACGTTTAATCTAGCGATGTGCCAATCAGGTCATGGAGGTGATGTCCAATCACCAAAGTAACCAAACTGCCTGCCATAGAATCAATTACGGGGCGGCGGACATTACAAGCACAGTAAATGTGATTATAGGGGAGGTCAGAGGGGAGGGCCATAAATGTTGTAGTGGGGTAGATGATGTAGGTCTCAATGCACTGAACAACACTACACCACAGTTTCTCCAAATAAAATTTTCACAACTTACTTTTACAAGACTAACTAATATCAGCTTTTACTGTAGGCTAAAGTCTACTGAGTAAGATTTGTCGATGTTATATATACTTATACATACATGTAAGTAGTATATACAATTTGGCACCAAAGTCTTTGAATTCAATGTAGAATCATTTTCAAAGCAACAACTTTGAAGTAAGGATAAGAGATGCTTTCCAAAGGCAACTGGACCAAGGAGGTTAAGAAATCCTTAACAAGACCAAGAAAATAGAAAAAATTGGGAAATTTTTGAAAAAATATGACAATCTAGATCCAAAATTGACTTGATGTATCTATCACATCTATCTAACATTTCTGTACTGTATGAGCCTTGACTGTACAAGATTATACAACCAGCTTTAAAGGACAAGTTCAACAAACAACTGAAACACATCAGCATCAACTTCTCCTTTCAGACCAACAGGAAACAGTCAGTCCAGCAGCCTTACCTGACGTCTGATTTGGGAGTGAAGAAGGACTCCACCGATTGTGAGACCCCCTCCAGCAGTCCCTTCACCCGGCACAACTCCTGTCCCCAACTGATAAATCTCTCCATCTTCTGCGGGATTACTGAACGCCGCACGTAAAACTAGCGGAGATGTTCCGACCTATCACTCTGAGACACCACAAATCGACCGAAACGAGAGCGACGCCGTCTCTTTACCGGGGCACCAGGTGACGGTAGGGAACTTCTAAGCGGCCCTAAATAAATTTTCCAATAATTGGACCACATCACATTACCGATGGATTACTGTTTGGCGTCCGGAAGCCGTCAAAGGCTCAATAAAACGTCTGAAGCACTGATAAACACTGGAGGTACCACAGGGGCAGTTAGCTGCAATGGGCTGGACAAAATTGCTAAATTTACTTCAATAATTGGTACTCTGGTGTAAGATAGCTTTGCAAAGGAGAAGTGACATTAACTGTCCAAATCGGAAAGCCAATAATCCATGTGTTTTAACATTTTCAAGTTAACATTATCTAGTAGCAGCTAACAGAACCTATTTTTCACTCATGTTTTTCTTCAAAGTACAAATACTTGTGCTACCCTCAGGGTCTGAATGTGTCAGGCACTCCCCCTAGTAGGCTGATCTGGCACTGCAGCTACCTCACCAAACAATGTGAGCTAACCAAAATCAAAGACAATTTCCCGGCCTCAACATTTTATGCTGTTTCCCTGCCATCCTTTGTGGTAAAACACTATAAGTTATTCTTTTCATTTCTATAAAATGTGATTTGGTATCAGCAAAAGAGCAATTAGAGCCATAATGTTATTAAGATGGAAGATCTGAATGTCATGATTTTCAATTTTTTCTTCAGTCCTTACAACATCTAGAACATCTAAAATTTTAATCTTTCTGACACATATATTTATTAAACAATGCTATCATGTGAAACAGTTAAGGGGAAATTGTAATCCCGATATGTTTTCTGTATTACGGGTACTACTTTGAAAACTGTTACAACAACAAAGAAATGTGTCTCCAGATAGCAGCCATAAATGAGTGACAGAAATCCAGTAAATCTAATTTTCTGGGGATCCAAACCTGATGATGTGTAAATAATCTCATTACAGCTTAGGTCACAACATTCAGGTCATCAGGTCAGCTAATGTGGTCACATAATCCAAAGGGACCTACTATTTGCAGAGAGGATATAGAATTGGGAGCTAAAATAGGTCTGGTAACCAGGCTAGAAATATGAAAAGCACTGGCTCCAAGGAATCGAACCCAGGTCCCCAGCTACAGAACCCAATGCACTAACCACTAGGCTAAAAGGTCCAGACATGGTAGACAGATCAGCTGGTGGCGCCTGAACCCAACTGTTACGCAAAATCCTACTTTAAAACTTTTGACAACTCTGCCAAAAGTACCAAATGAAAAGCATATAAAAAGCTATAAAAGTGATCTTATTGAATAACCTGATGCTAAATTCTCTCCAGTTTACCAATACAAAAGCCTAAATGATGTGACCTACATGTATGGCCAGCAAACTTACCTGCTGTTAGGGATCTTAACTGTACATAGAACACCTGAGTTTCAGGTGAGCTGTTGTGTTACCTGTGTAAATTCTCCTACCCCCATGATTATCCACTATATCACAGGTTTAGTGACTGACTGTTCCACTTTCTATTGTTATCATTGGGCAATCTTTGTTTAGGAAGGGGGCAATTCAGAAGACACTTTGTGGTTAGGCGGCACAATTTAGACCATTAGAGGGTAATTGGGTACTTGACCTCTCACTGACCCCTTGCTGATGCCATCGGGCCTTCTTTTCTTATTTTCTGCATTGCTACAACACAATGAAAAGCAAGTGCTACCGTATTTCACAAAAATTTGAACCATAATTTATTCCAATATGTTTTCATGGGCCTGTAAGGTCTCAATGAAGGATTCAGTACTTTTCTAAGACCTGGGATGTTAGAAGGGCCCAACTTTATCACCAGTGCTTGAGCGTTGGTCAGCCTGTTTGAATCTATTTAATTTTCTTTTAAAAAAGTATATACAAAGAGCTACATTTTCCTTACTTTGGACTGTACCATTGTGAGTAATATAGGGGTGTCTCACCTGTCAGTGTCGAGAAGTTGGACCTGGCTGCGCTTCATGCACTCCCTCACGGCCGCCATCCCGTCTGCAAACTTAGCCTGCATCCTCCTGCTGTACAGGGACGCTCCACCTTCACTCATGTACCTGCAACCAGCAAGAAACAACGTTTAACAACATACTGCAGAAATGTCCCCCTTTACTTATGTAACAATGTACCTGCAACAAGCAAGAAACAATGGTTCACATACTGCATAAATATTCTAGAGAGAGGTGCTAAAAACAGTTACTCAAGCAACTGGATATGATTTTAGAAATGGTCAGATGTTTCAGGTACCATCCACTACCTTTCGTCAGTCACTTGTAAGAAAGGCAGGCTTATAACCACAAACTATTGACTGATATGCTAGAGAGAGATGTCTACAGCCACTAAGCACCTGCACCACTGTAGATGCCTGCAGATGATTGATTTGTTGATTGCTTTAGGGTCTACGTAAAAGTACTTCAACTAAAAATAGTGCAGGGAGACCATAAACCTTTGTTTAAGCCTTTTTAAGGCAGTATTATCTTGCACAAGCTTCATCTAGCTCCAGATCTTTCTCAAAATGTACAAATTACATTTGTACCTCTCTATTGGCCTAGGCATACCTACTAAATACACATAATCAAAGAGATCGACATTACAATTTTAACAAGCCTTAACTATATTGTACTGGAAATACATTATGTCCCTTCAGCCTATGATACAGACCTGGCTATTACGTCACTGTAACCATCCAGGTTTGAAGGACTTCCATTGGTGGAAGATGAAGATGACTGGTCCATGGTAAAAGATTCTGGACAGTTTCAACTTAGTATGGTTTTAGAAGTAACTTTAGGTCGCCTAACAGACTGTCAACGACCAAAAGGTACTGATGGACACATATCAGAACAGGCATTTAAACACACTGTTGTGTAATATAAGGACACTGTCATGACTGCAGTATAAAAGACATGTTTACAATAAACACAGCAACACACAAGGTTTTTGTGTGGTACCCACGTCATCATCGGGCAATGGCATTGGTCCAAACTTTTATTTATCACCATAATTAGCAATAAAATATATACCAAGTTCTAAAAAGCCTAGGTTTCGTCTGCCAATGGTTAGTAAGATTATACAACTGTGGTACAAACATTTTGATTACAGTTGGAGGGAAAAAGTCATCTGAAGATTGCCCACTGATGATCCCTTCAAGACCTTGACAGATGACACCAGTACAAGTACAAACCATTAAGTACTGAAAAGGTGCTGAAAGACGTCAGTCAAGGTGGGTGGCCTGAGGTTGATAATGACGTAAACTTGAACAAGCTTGCCAACTTCTAGCAATGGGCTACCTGGACTTATATATGTGCTGAGGCACCCTTTTTACTCCAATTTTGTCTACAAAAAGATACATAATGAAGCATAACGGTGAACAGACTCTCAATATATGAGAAATGGTGATTTAACCCTTTTTTTGCTGCCTAACTCATAACTAAATGGCTACCTTCGCAGGCTAAGGGTTAACAATACATGTAGTTCTAAGATTCTCTTGGGCTGGCTCATTAAACTCTTAAGGTTCAAGTTTAAATATACGTGAGGTTAAGGAGTGAAAAATGTTCCCAGTTGCCCCTCCTCAGTTCTGCCCATGTTGGGTAAATTTGCAGATGTAATTGAAGGCAGATGAAGTACATGTTACCTGCCACAACACTTTAACTTCAGGGTTACATGGTGCAGTCACTATCGAATGGCTACCGGTACCCCCCTCCAATACCTGAACGGCCTCCTTTTCTCTGGACAGGAGACAGGAAGACCGGGCCACTCTGACCAATCCACACGGCGCTCCATATGTGAAGGTCAAGTTTGTTACGCAATAAAAATATGGCTGTTCCCGTCAGTATGAAGTTACTAAGTCATAATAATATCAAAAGAAATGCCTACACTTTGAATAAATCTGACTATCTTCTCAATATATCAAGCTACACGTAAGTACTGGTCCCTCTCTGGAGAGAAAAGGGAGACAGCTGACATGCTATAAACCGTTACGCCCGGTGAACGATGACCAAAGTCCGTCATGTGATGCCCCACTTGCGCACTTGAAGTCTAGACGTCAAATACTGCAGCACTGAAGTCAGGGCGATGTGCACATTGATAGCATATCTGAACCCGGCGGACCAAGTGCATTTCATCATTACACCAAAGGTGTGACATTTCAACCTATCAGAAAGGTTGCCGTCGTAAAATGGCCCTGTAAAATATTTGGCTCCGATGTGATGCCATTCCTAGTGTTCATCCTTCTCACATCATGGATATAATGTTACATCCACAAAGAGGACTAGCTTGCTCCGATAGCAGACCCCCTGTACGGTATCGACCCTTGTGGAATCCGAGGGGCGCTGGACTCCTGACCCTGTCATCGATTCAAAATCTCTTTATTGTCTTTCTGGTGTGGAGGTTGGTTCCGTTTTAGGGAGAGCCAAATATTCCTGACCTTCCCAGTGCCTGGTACAACTGTTTAAATGTTACAACAGGGCCGTGCCAACATACGACAAACTGTGGTACAAACGTTTGAGAAGTACAGTATTACTTGCTTTTGATTGTTTTGCAGCAGTGCAAAATATAAAGAATTGCAGACAGTTGAGCGCCAAATATTCCTGACCTTCCCAGTGCCTGGTACAACTGTTTAAATGTTACAACAGGGCTGTGCCAACATACAACAAACTGTGGTACAAACTTTTAAACATAACAGTATTACTTTTGATTGTGTTGCAGCAATGCAAAATATAAAGAATTGCAGACAGTTGAGCGCCAAATATTCCTGACCTTCGCAGTGCCTGGTACAACTGTTTAAATGTTACAACAGGGCTGTGCCAACATACGACAAACTGTGGTACAAACTTTTAAAATAACAGTACATGTATTACTGTAGTTGCTTTTGATTGTGTTGCACCAATGCAAAATATACAGAATTGAGGACAGTTGAGAGCCAAATATTCCTGACCTTTCCAGTGCCTGGTACAACTGTTTAAATGTTACAACAGGGCTGTGCCAACTGTTAGCCTGGATGCTATAACGGTTCAGTTCATGTCCACAAAACTGCAGTAATATCATAAATACTTATTTTAATGGGAAATTTACAAAACGACAGTTAATGCCAGTTACAAAACAATGATTACAAACCTCCGTTAGCAGATGTACAATGCATGGGTTTGTATCAGCTCCGGGTTTGGCTAATTTTCAAAACCTACACTTGGTCTAACCCTTACATGATATTATTGTCCAAGTCACTGTAACACTCCGCCATGACTCGGTCGCTGCATAGGATTTCCCGATTGTTAGCAAGCCTTTCTCCTTGACTTATCATACTCAGTAAGCCCGATTTCTCCACTTCAAACTGCCCTGAGCACCATTCAATCCCTCTTACTGCTCAGGCTGAAACACATCAAAGAGTTTCTCCCTTCTCCGTGTGTCTAACAACTCATGTTAGAGGCGTCAGCACACACTACGCAGTCATACATACCAGAATACTTGCCCTCCTTTAGTACACGCTGTTGAACTGTAACAGCCAGTGAGCAAATCAATCAACTTTGGTTTCTATGAAATTCCCTGTGTGCAGGTATTCTCTTCAAATACTCTACATGTTCAATGCCTATAGGTATAATCAGACACTGAACCATGTCTCTTTCCAATGTCCTGTACTGTACATGCTTTTACAGTGATACACTCAATAGACTAACACAATATTTTGTTGAAACTTTAACCCTCTCCCGACAAACTAGCAGTGAACAAACCTAGAATTTCTCTAGCAAGCCAAAATTTTAACCTTCTCCCTGCTGCCTGATCCTGTAACCATCACAAATTTAATGCCAAAAGGCTAACTTACCAAGAGGAAGGTTAAATACCATGGGTTTGGGATGAGCTGAGCTGGGAATGGGAGAACCGAAATGGCAGGGCTGTATCCTGGGTGTGAAGCCGTCACACCAAAACAAGTAAATGTTGACCTTTCTGAGCACCATCGTACCAGGTACAACAAATATACTCAGACCAGCTGGCCTGGCTACAACAGCCACTCACTGGCACCTGGGTTCTAGGCTGGTTCAGACCATGTTCTTATGAAGAACAAGGCAGTAGTCAGGTACTAAAACCCAGCACAAAGTTTGAAAGAAGCAGAGTTTCTCCTTATCCTTACTTTCAGGACTTAAAAATGCTTGTGACCTGCAGTTTTAAAGGATGATGCTAGGCGATTTTCCCAACTCACAATGATTAAGTATCTTTCCCAAAATTTTATCACTTGTTGAAAGTTGTTTCTGAGACATATTATTACCAACAACAACGCTTAGAAGATATCAAAATGTATCAATGATTGATTTATCCTATTGATAACCCAACAAATCAAACAAATGCTGGTAAAAGACAGAAGATTGTTTATGACAATATTGAACTGGCATAGCAACTTCCTATTCCTAAATGACATACTCACCTTTTACATCAGCACAGGATTCAGCAGTGATCGAAGTAAGACCTCATATTCCCACATCGGAATGAAATCCAGAAAATGTGCTGGTCCCAAAGAATTTACAGATTATTTTCTTCAAACCTTCCAAACGCTCCTGACTAAGCTGCCGAAATCAAACAACATTTTTGCAGCTTACTTGGCCTGCCAAACTTTCTACATCCATCCTGCCAAAGAATTATGACGTCAACTTGTCAACAAAATAGCTGGTTGTCCCTTGGAGATTCAATATAGTAGGATTAACATTGGATTAAAACATCAACAGCGATAGAAGGGCGAATCTTGGGGCTAATATTCCCATAGAAAACTATAAATACACGTCCACATGTCCCAGATGTAGGGAACCCAGCAGGAAGGAACACAAGTGGCCAGGTTTGTATTTACGGAATGTGTACGCGATGGCGGTCAACATGAGGGTTTTCAGATAGCCGATCCAACTAGAAAAATTGGCACAAGCGAGAGCTCACTAAATTTGGAGTCAACAAACCTTGGGTCAAATTAAGTTTAAAACAAAAAAGTCTATGGCTGACTAGATATGTTTTCTGATAAGTATTATAAAGTTGATAAACGTAACAGAAAGAATAACCTAGAAATAATTCCAGCTTGATCTGATCAAATAGATTTTGGTAAAACCCCATATTCAGCCTCTAGAGCAAAATTATGAAGCTACCACATATCAGTTATATATCACAATGTTGAGTACTATGGTACATCCCATTCTGTACAAGGGTGGATGGGATTGCATGCATGCCATAACACTCTCTATTTTTCCAATAGGACGTAATTATGTCAGGTCAATACCCCCCCCCAATAAAAGCCTTCAGAGTTGAAGGTCAAACAAGGTCACTTCTGCCACTTGTGACAAACTTGTAAGTACATAAAACGTCTGATAATGGACAGGTGACAATGGCATTCTGTTGACTTCTGGATTTCAGAACAGCCTTGAACCGAAGTTCCCTCATTGAACCTAGACAGGTAGGAGTGATTGGAGAGTACAACCATTTGGTACGACACAATGATGAAGAATCTGTTTACAAGTACAAGTAAACATTGGCTCCTTAGGCAAAGGTATGTACGTGTACCCATCAAAAGAGCCATAAAAAGGTTTAAGAGGTTGCTCTGTTAGGTCTTTCTGGTAGCTAAAAACAGATCAAAAGAAGAAAATGTTTTAACTGTCAACTAAGACTCTTAAAAGTTCACCAACAATTTTTGACCATATCTATGAGATACGAAGGAATCAAGAACCTTGTACAATTGCAGCAGCTCTGACTATCTAGGAGTGAAAAACAAAGTGTACAAGGCCTTTTCTGTTTTCTGGGTTTCGTGTTTGCAGAAAATCTTTCTCCAAGTGTCGTGGCATCGCCTTGTTACGGGACAACACATCTGGTAAAACGTTGACCAAAAGTGTACTGTCTGACAATCGTGTGCCAACACAGAAGGAAAACTAATTTTGGAGGGTTCAAACTCGCTGCCATCGCCAGCTAACCGCAACATCTATTTTCCTGTCATGACCTACTTTTGAGCTTGCGTGTGAGGTAATCTGTTGGTAAACCCACAGAAACCCACGGAATTCATCAAGAACGACGACAAAAGCACGATTATCTGTCTGTTAATGTTTACCCGCTTAGCAAAACATCTGCAGCGAAAACAGCAAAGCTTCCCAGCTCAAGAAATGTCACCAACACCACACGCCAATGTTCCAGGCAGAATTAAGTTGCACTAAGATGAGCTAATGGCAAAGGCAAACTTCCATAGACCACAGAGCATGTCTGAAGTGTTTTTTCACTCACGACAGTCAGTAAATAAATTGTCAAGAAAGGAAAACTGCAATGATGGATATGCAACTGAAAGACGGATGCTTTTAGTCCTCTTTGCTAAGGCGAAAATGCTGATGAACAATTGTTCTTTGCCTTGCTTGCTTTCTTTTTCTTAAAAAGTCTAAAACTGAAACTATTTCAAAGAACGAAATGCATGTAAGCATGGGAAGATCTAAACTTGACAGTTCTTGCCTTAGTCTTTCTTGATTTCTTAACGACAATTCATACTCAACCAACTGTAACTACGGTAACAACAGCTTGTGGTTGAATCAATACATACCCTTGGGTGGACCATACTGAAAATAAAGTTAGAACACTTTACAAAGTCTAAAGGTGTCTGACAAGTTTCTGTCCACACCCAACTTTGACAAGCTTATCTATGATTTACGAGCTCCAGTGTTTAAGATGCTTTAGTCTAATTAAGATATCATAGTGTTAAGTAACAACAAACCTCCTTAAGTTTTGACATCTACTCTATTAAACCCTGGGTGCTAATCCTTAGTAAGTACCTTTATAGCTCTGTATAAAATCTTGCAAAAGTCTAGAAAAAAAACATGAAAAAGATGGCATCCATGACTGTAGAATAAGCTAGCGTTACGAAAGTGGGACACCTATTCATTGGTCAGCCATTGCGAATGATCAATAGTGGACACTGCAGCGAAGAAAGTCCTCTTTAAACAACGGCTTGACCACACAGCAGCTTAACAAGTCGTCGCTTACTTACCCAAACTCCTCTGCTGACAAGTAGCCCCCTCCTTGGAAATACCTGTAGCTCATCTTGGCTTTCCGTTTTGTACAACGGTATGCACGTATGGATGGTCACCCGTACAAGGCAGTGCGATCGTAACGTCCGCAGTGACGCAAGAGTTGCCCGCCGGACAGCTGGCTACAGATGAACAGGCTGATAAACCAAGTGGCCTCTACTTGGTGTTTACCTGCTCAGCTGACCCTCACTGACCTCTAGAACAAACATGGCTGAAGTACCAGGCCAGCGAAGTGTTCTCTAACTGACCGACCAATGTCCTTCACCCTGAGACTGTATGCCCTCAGACCAAGGCTAAAGCACCCGTTTTCCGTCAATTGCAGGAACTTTGTGGTGTGTGACGGAAATATTTCTAAGCCATTCTGTCAACCTTGACTGACAAAATTGACCAAAAATCTTTGGAAATTTAAAAAATTAAAGATATAAATACACCAGAAGGACCACCAACAACCTCTCTCAATCCTATGATTTGTCTCTCAAAATGTGGGAAATTGCATTTTCAAAGGCTTGAAAATCCCAATTTTGACCCCCTAGATTGGAAGCACTGTACCCCCAGGTCCAATCATGAACCTGGGAAAACGGGGGAAAAATTGAGCTAGCAGAAAAAAAATTGAGCCGGCTAGAGCCCTGCCTCTGGATTTTGATTCCTCTACACTAGATGTATAGACAGTGGAGGAACCAAACCCTTTGCATAGTTGGTACTGATAGAAAAGGCCTTTAAGTTACAACTAATTACTTAATTCACCTGGCTGAAGTAAAAGGGATAGAGAGTGTTTTCTGACTGATATCCTTCAGCACAGGACTCTTTGGCCCCTGCAACATCTGTAGTCAAAGTTTGTTTCCTCTACATACACAGACTGTGTGTACAGCGAAGGCACTAAACCTTGAACACAGATGGTACAGCAGGTAAGAGTTGTATAAGTCAAGGCTCAAAATCAATCAGGTGTTTAAACAACCCTATCTACATGTATGGTATATGCTTGTCCCCAAAAGACAACAGAACTATAACATGCTACGTGCATTTCTGCATACAGTCTAACCTGCCAAGGTGAATACCTCTTCAAGCTGACCACCTGGCCATGGTGACCGCTCTTTCTCGGTCCCAAAAATTTTTCCCATTGGCACAAGCATTGAGCAAGGTGACCACCTGGCCAACGCGACCGCGATCACCCTGAGTTGGGTCCCTTTGTCACTTCATTTTTGTACATTGAACGAAAAAGTATATGCAAGAATATCTTACTTATTATTAAATGCCTAGAAGTACATGAAGCTTTTTTTTTATATATCTGTAGCAATGATCATAAACCATTATTCATTTGGCTGTTGAAATGAAGAACTACCTGTGCTTAGAGACTGAATATTAATAATTATGTTTTTGCTGTGAACCACATTTTACTCAAGCATCATTTATTTCAATTATGTCATATCACCAGTTTCGCCACAATGAAGACTCAATCTATATGAACAATAACTGTCAATGCAGAAAAGGTCACTCTGCGTAGGAGTGACAGATGCAAACAAAGATGTCTGACTCATACCCAAAAATAAGTTGCTGATATTACAGATTATTCAGTACAATGTCCAAAACCAGTGTCCTAGTATCTGACAGGGTGTTGAGCATGCATACATGTACCTGAAGTCTACTACTACATGTATATCTAAAAGAATTACGTCTGTCAGAAAGGAGGTACAATCGATACCAAAATACTATTATGCCTAACTGACTTCCCAAAATTGACACTGATCAATACAATGCATTGGTGGCCCAATTAACAGACACTAACAGCCTGAAACAGCTTCACAAAAACATCCGAATCAAAGAAGATTTTCATTCAAGATTCGTTTTTCTAGTTGTAGACGTAAAATTTACACAAAAGACACAATTACAAATCTACTCCATTTTTAGCAAAATCTCTGTAGATGATCAGAAATGTGATTTCTGCCTATAAATCAATAAATGATCCTCACCTTAATAGAATTATCACATAATCCTACTCATATTTCAACACAGAAATCAGCACCGTCCATAATTACCTTGTCCATGTCCCCGTGCCTGTCAGGTTGTAAGAAGAGGAAGCTTTCGTGTCGTCCTGATTCCCAAATATTTGGCAGGAGGTGGGAGCAATTAGACTTGAGCAGAAAGGTCAATAAGACCTCATTGGTGTTAATTGTTCCGTAACATTTCACCAAAAGAGGAATGCAGCTTGGCTCACACAAGGGAATTGGGGATTGTCATCACTTGAGCATCTTATTTCTACAATTTTTGGAATTTACTACGTCAAGTTTAGGTATAAGCTTTGAATTCAGGACTTGCAAAAGTCTGAAGAAGGCAAGAGAACAGTTTTTGAAGAGCCCTTTCTATTATTCTGTACACATTAGCCAATCTTTCAAATACAAAATGTTTATTTTCAATGTTATTTCTTCTAAAAAAACTGACATTTTACATTCGCTCTGCTCTAATTGTTCTTCAACATTTGCAAAAAGAAAAGGTACTACCCTTGGAAATATACGTTAAAGTTAAGTTAAAATTACAGACAGTCTGATATGAAATTTCAATTGTATTTTATCTGCCAGTCCTGATAAAGGTTTACCCGCAACCCTGACTGCTCAAGTTTCTCCTGCTATGTTCTACATTTCCTGTTTTACCATCAGGAATCTACAACAACCACACAGCTGTGCTGTAGCTGCCTGTCTCCATGGCAACAGCTAAAGGTCACCTTGATGAGTCCACTCCCCCAGGGATGACCCTTGGTCTATAAGTTGATTAACCTTTTTGACCTTCTTAACTAGGTCAAGAATGGGATGAACAGCAGGTAGAACTGCAATGAATTCTGAGATATTGTTCTTTGGATTGGCAGTTGCCAGTTTTCACTTGACCTTGAAGTTAGTCCATTTTTAGTCCATTTTAAAAGCAGAGAATTGTAGAAATTTAGAACGTGGATGGTACGCCAAGAGATCAACAAAGATATTTGGAGGGATGGCTAACTATTAGAGCAATGCATGACAAAAAAAAATCACCTTAACTGCAAAGTGAAAATTACGCCACTGGCAGGGAAGAGTTGACCTATTTTTATCCCATCATCCTAAAGGTCATGAAAAAGTCAGCTGTGCCAGTCTTTGGAGAATGTGTATTACGAGTAATTAACTCACCTGGATGCCTCATTAGCACTTTCACTCATATTTAATTGAAAACTAAGACCTGCTTATGAATCTTATCCATCTATATGAAAAGGAAAACCATCAATCTAGTTGAAATCATTCAAACCTACAGGATAATTCAGCCTTTATGCCATCAGCATAGTGATACATTCTATTCCTAAACTTATCTTCTTTCTCAAATTTTCAAAATCACAACATTTTGTATATAGCCCTACCTCCTACCTTCTCCTTAAAGCTGCATACTTAATTTTTGTACCACCATGCACCTGTTTTCTAAGTGCAACTAGACTTTTCATCCCATAAGTATAACACATACACGTACGAAAATGTTCCTTTCTTATTCAATTGACATCTATATGCTACTATTTGACCCTCCCCCCTTCCCCATAATATTTTCTACAGTACCTGCTGTCCTTGGCTGTTTCCATCCAACTCCTATACTGAAGAAAGAGCTTCTTGCTCCAAGTATAAATGTTTAGGATAGAAGGAAGCCCCACCAAGTTTTCTAAACACTCTGGAAGCCTGAGCGTATCCTTGATGTTTGCCTGCCTCTCATCTAAGGAGCCTGGTGTGTACATCTTTAAGGAAGGGCTGTCTTCACTTTAAGAGGTGATGATAGACAGGTAAAATGCTGCTTTTTCTGATTTATAGTCATGTCTGCAAAATTTATATTTTCTGAAGGTTTAGATCTAGTATACTAGTCACCTGGTAAAGTTCCTTTTGTGGTAAAATACAAGTTGGCAGAACACTTGAATATGTGGCTAAAGTAATAACTTACGGTTATCATAAGACACATCACAATTTCATGGTCTGCTTCCTTATCCATCAATAATACAGTTTTGATTTTTAGGAATAATTCATCATTTATAAATCAAACAGAAGGTTAACTAAAAATATCAAACTGTAGGAAGTTAGTGACTACTGTTACCAGGTATTGACAAGTACATACTCAGTCTGTAAGTTTTAGACACAGAAGCTACCAATGTGTCAAAGTACATGTGAATGTAGTAAGAGAGATGTGGTCAAACTTTATGAATCAAGTAAGAGTTCTACTATAATTCTACCTGTTCTACCTTTCACCTTGCACTTCTAAAAATCAACAACTTTTGAAGTTAGCCCATTCAAGGATCATTAATTTTTTTCTTCAGTTATGACACCTAGAAGTGTTATGATGTCTCTACTCCACACCACGCCCCTTACCTCTTGTCATTTTGATTTTCTCCAGCCTGACTTTTGCCAGGCCAGGGTTTGGGCACCAAGTTAACCAGCTCGGTTCTAACATTGTCTTTCTTCCCCCTAGTGAAATGCACAGAAATAAAACGCATCGTCCTACATTTACTTCCTTCACTCTAGCCAGATCTTTGGTGGCGAGGACCAAAGATCGTAGAGTGGAGGTATACATAAGACAGTTGTTACGACACATAGCTAATACTGCAACTACCATACTATAGCTAGTATAGGTCCTTCTCATCTCTACAAACCTACTTGTACAGTGTGACTAGATATAGTATATTCACTTACCCGCTTGCGATGTCGTCAGATCGAAGATTTTTGCTGAGAACGTCGCCATCACTGACGTAACCTCCAGTGAGGTCAAGGTCAAGGTTAGCCTCTTCACTGCTCTCCGGGATGTCTCCCTGCACCATGGTGCTTCGGCTGGAAATAGTCCTCCTGAGGGAACCGGTCTGGTAGGGGTAGTTCAAGAGTCGAGGTTGCATAAGTGGCGAGGCGAAGCCCTCCCCAGCTTGAACTCTGACCCCCTGTACAGGCATGACGTTGGAAGCCAGGCTTACGGAACGCAGACTGGAGTAGTGACCAGGAGTCCTGTTCAGGGTTCGCGCTCCAGATTCGCTGAAAACCGTTTCCATGCTCGTCCTCGGGTGAGATTGCGTGAAGACGTCGTCACTTCCAAAGGTCGTTTCAAGGGTACTTCTGTTAATCTGGGAACTCCGCAAGCTCAAGATCGTGTCCTCCAGATTTTGTCTCAGATTTGCAATGTCTTTTGCAGCCCTTTTTGCACTGACTTCAGCTTCGCTTTCCGAGACCTCGTCCGCGGACGGCCTGTACACAACACTGTCTTTGCTACTGGAGGTAGACTTGGATTGGTCGCTGTGAGAGTTGGAATTAGAACTGACGTTACTGTCGCTGTTAGGAAGCGACGTTGCTATATGACTGAAAGGAGCGACTGTTGCAGTGTTTACATGCGCGTGGGCAGGCGAGAAGTTAATGCTACCAGAGGCTGCCCGCTTACTCTCAGAGAGAAGATTCTCATTGGACGCCTGCCTACCAGCCTCAAAAAGCTTGGCCCCCGTCTTTGCTGAGTCCAGCTGAGTTCTCCCCTGTGCAGACCAGTTTTCGTACACAACACCCTTGTCCTTTTCAGTGTTGGCTGATTTTCTACCAAGCCCGAACGATATGGCTTTTCCAGGCATTTTCGATCCCGCCACTGGTATATTGCTACTAGAAGACGACTGTTCATGCGAACTTGAGTCTGCCTTGGGTGCCAACTGATGGATGCTTGCAGTGTTTCTCAAAGTGCCCTTAGGAATGAAACTGGCAATCCTCGAGGACGACTTTTTAAGTTTTACTCCTGTGTTTGTTTCTATCGTACCATTTTCATCAGTTGTATGTTTGGCCGCAGAAGCTTTACCCTTTGATTCTGCTCCTTTGTCAGGTGAAGCTTTTGTAGATTTTGTGTCTTTACCCTTAACTGCAGTCGCTTTTGTGTCTGTTCTAGTTTTCGCAGTCTTCTTCACAGCAGTAGTGCTGGCTGTTTTGCTGTTGCTGGTCGTCTCTTTTGTATTAGACTTGCTCAGAGCCTTGCCAAACCTTCTCTTTGCCGCGTCTTTGATTCCTGATTTGGCGTTGGCTTGCGTCGGCTCGGAAGCGGTAGCACCACTGGTCGTACTTACGCTAGAACTGCTGCTGGATTTTGAGGTAGTCCCTGTTGGTCCGCCGCTCTTCGAGGCACTTTTCGAGTTTGATCCTCCAAAGAACCTGAACTTATCGAGCATAGAATTCTTGCCAGTTCTAGAAAGCGTGCTATCTGCGCTTTTATCACTACCGGGGGATTTTGCCACAGACGACTTGGAAGCAGACTTGGTGACAGACTTTGTCGTTGTAGATTTACCGGCTGTTTTTGCACCCGACTTGGAAGAGTCGGATTTGTCTGATTTAGCAGAGGGCACACGGCTGGACTTGGACGATAACTGCGGGATATTCGATCCTCCGTTGGCAACAGGAGGACCTGAAACAAAATACAGCTATGTAGGAAAAATACTGCACAGGAAACAAACAACGCTATGGTAAGAAACTCTTCCACAAATGTTCTGTAATAGACTACATACAACTTTAAACTCGTTAAAAATTGTATTTACTGTTTCTTAATGTTGCTCATTTGAGACCTCTAATGAGTTTTAATCTATAACTATCAGTGACGTTATATCCCTCATATGAGTCCCAGTGACTAATCTTAATTTTTCAGTCATACCTCAATTCGGCCATACCATGGTATTGAATGTGATCTTACTGAAATAAACCAATCTTTCAATTTGTATTGTAATTGGGCACTGCTACACTGTATTTGAAGAGAAGCTGCTTTGGGGACTGTCCTTTCTTGCAATCGTTATCCATCTCATAACACTTCAAAAACATTAGACAAAAATGCAGACAATTTGGTAACATCCCATAAATGTTTCTCACCTTCGCTGCTGGTCGTAGAAACCGTTGACCCCTGAGAATTCCGCTGGATGCAATTTTTGTCGGCGGCAGAAAGGCTGCGACGATTCAGGTTACTGGCACTTCTGCTGGAGGCTTTGGGCGCAGGAAGCCTGGGGTACAGAAATAGGACATTGTTAAACATTTTTAACCTCTAATTACATCCACGTCAAATAATGCAGGCTCTTAAAACTGCGGCAAAATCTGGTGCTCGTATCATCACATTCCATTCTGAAAAAAAGCAAGAATCTAGACTTAATTAACAACAAAGCACAGTAGTACATAACATCAAGTTATGTCCCACTACCTACAACATATAGTCACAGGACCAAGAATGTTCCAAGAATTTTTTTGTCGGTATTTTAAAAGATGTAAATTGGCCATTAGTAACCTTTTCCCCAACAAGGACTGCCTGATTGACATAATTCTACAAGTGCAAATTGTACAGAGAGTTTCACAAGAATCTTAACCTTATATGAAGCATACAAGAATACATTTCTTCCATAGGTTCCATCTTCTGAATCTGAAACAATCTAGTCGTAACGAGACCTTCTTTTCTCCTGTCCTTTTCCAAGAAGGAAGCATTCCTCAAGTCAAACATTGAGTCACCCCAACTTATCAACTGTTTGCCTAAATGACACAATCTTGTACTATCACATTTCACACATGCAGTTTGTCAAAAAATACATAACATCTTGAAAAAGAAAGATTATACAATCTAGTTAAAACCTACCAATGATGCTGAAGTCTTAACTGACCTGCTTGTGGTCTTCTTAACGAAGTACTGCGTTCTTCACAGTTACTTCGTAAAAGCAAGCAAAGAATTCAGAAGGCACTTCCAGTGTACACAGTGTATTTGACTTGAGGTCTACTTGCACTGACCAACTAATTTGCATCTACCGTAAAGTTACTAATATCTACAACAAGAAGTTACTGTCTTATACCAACCATTGAAAAAGATATGCTCCAGTTCTTACAAATACTTTCTTGAGATACTTTTTCTTTGGCTCTTTAAATACCGACTATTTCCTTATCTAGGCACAAGTACAAGCTTGAAGTAAGAAAAGTTTACTACAAACAAAATGCAAGATTTACCGTAAACTGATTTAACTTCCTGTCAATCAGGGTGAAGTTAAGTCGTTTCTGAAATGTCCGTTATTTAGAAAACGACCAGCAAGTTAACTGAATTCCTAAACTTATATTTAGACTCAATTCCTACCTCTTTTCTCCACAAAATTTGCAAGACACTAACGTTACAGGAAAATCCCTCTGTAATCATACCTATTACTCATACCCTAATTAATACCCCCCTACACTACTAGACTTCCTGCACTGTCTGAGGGGTGCACAGGCTTGAAACAAAGCTGCACCTTACTTGTCAAAAAGTTTGGTTGACAGGGGAAGCGTCCTTTAATCTTTTTGCTAAATTTGCTCTCGTATTTCAGTTTAGTTACCGAGTGGTATAATTACACGTCTGGTGTGGAAGTAAGGTTGACTTGCCACAAAAGTCAGGCTCTCTTCGATACCGACTTTACTGAAAGACTTTATAGGCATGGTTGTTTGCTGGTGAAGTCAACTTTTCTGTCATTTCCAGGCTATGCTGTCAGTTTCTATGGAGATAAACTAAGTTTGTGAGGATTGTGACTTTTCTGCCATCTTAGGCCATGTTGATTTGATTATATGGATGACATCCGCGCGCGCATAATTTTCGGCCGTTTCCAAAAAAAAAAAAGTTTCAACCATAGGCCATGTTGATTTGATTATATGGATGACATCCGCGCGCGCATAATTTTCGGCCGTTTCCAAAAAAAAAAAGTTTCAACCATACTGTAAATCGTGCAAAACAGTTACTAAATGAGCAAAAATATACCATAAGTTGCAAGGAAAACATTTAGAAATGATACCAATGTCGTAGAATGCCAAAATCAAAGGAAAAAAGACAAAAATGTAAAGAAATGAATTCGAAGAGTAGATTATTCGCCATAACATATTCTGTGCCATTTGTTCAACCTTCATGACCACGTAGATTTAATAGTGAAAGCAACTTTTTTTTTGCCAAACTTTTTTTTTATTCGCACGCGCGCATCAGTTTTGGGGTTCCCAGAGGATGTCATCCATATAATCAAATCAACATGGCCTTAGAATTGTACCGGGGCTAACATGCCAAGGAAATTGTATAGAAACACTGAAATTAGTGTTGTCAGGCAATTTCTGTGGTGGGAACAGTTTTTAACAATACAAAACAGGATGTCTTTCGAAACATGCAGAAGTGAAAAGATTTTCTCAGACTCTTCTTTTCTACAGCATTCTTCAGAGAAACAATAACTTGTCATTTTAAAAATGTCAAGCATACAGGAAATGTCAATGAAGCTAGGCACAACAAAAATTTCCTCATCTTTTGACAAAAAACAGCTTGCTCTCCTAAGCTCTATTTGACTTATAATAACAAATATCTGTAAAAATATAAAAAAAGCAAAACTCCACAGGTCTAACTGTTCCCTAAACTGTAACAGTAACAGAGGCATTAGTCCTATCAAGTACAGTGCAGAGATTTGTAACATGTATTTGTTTGTACAGCTTGCTAACATCTGCAAAAGTGCAACATACATGTTATTACATTGAACACCTGCAAACATGAAAAAAAGGGAGTAAAATCAGTTCACCAGTCTTCTGTTCCAACCTCTTCCTTCAGGTAGACATCGGGATAGTTCCCCATGTTGGTTTGGACAACCACCGAGTCTGAAAATCGATGCTTTACAGACGGCAGTTCACAGACAATGGCAAAATGATAGGTAAGAAACAGCAAGATAAAAGCACCTGGTGGGAGCTTACCACTTTGGGATAAGAGGGGTGTACAGGTAGGAAGCTTAGAAAAGACACTTACCACACTTCTTCTTGTCTTTTGGAAAGCCAGGGAGCAAAAAGACAGTTGTTAGAGAAGTATTACAAGTATTACTGGGACTATGGTATGCATTATAACCCTTCTAAGGCTTTAGAAAAAATTTAATGTTGAAAAAAATGGAAGCGTTTTGGTTGTTGCTGTAACATTCAAGCATGAAATGGACCTCTTATGACTCTTCAAAATTTCATGGAAAATCAATTTATGAAGAAATAAGAATGGCTGCAGCCCAGACGTCTTGAGCCTGAAGCCATTTTTCCTCGTACAGTCTCATCATTTTGTCAACATCTATTCTTCGAAGAAGACACGGCACGCATCAGTAATGTCCATCTGGCATTTACGTGACAAAGGCAACCTGTCATCAATTTTGAACATTGTCGAGTTTGTCTATGCAGAGACCACCGTGAGAAATGGCAAAGGGCCATAATGAAAGATTTAATGTTGTTTTAGATTTGTAAAGAAAAACCAATTCAAATCCTTGGCTACTGGATGTTTTCAAACATTGCAAGAGCAGAAGAAGTGGAAAAACAACGGAAAAGTAGTGTATTGGAAAAGAAGTAGTCAAGTATTTTTTAGTATTTTTGGTACAGAATTTCTTGGAATCCCTTCAATGAATCAACAAGAAGCCTCTCAAATTATAATCCATCTTGTTTTTGAGCCTTGTTGTTACTTCAAAACCCCTTACATGTTGAGCCAAGGAGAATATGCTTTCTTTCTTTCCAGTAGCCTAAGTGAACTGCTGCAGTTTCAATTTCTTTCACTAGATGGCATTACTGACAATGCTCGCAACTGAATGTACTCCTCTACCCCAAACAATAACCCACATAAGCCTTTCTCCCACCTAACCAGTACAATGCCGCACATAGTCTTCAGTGCTCAAGTGCCTTGCAGCAGAAAGATCTGATTTTCTATCAACACCAACATAGGAAATCTAAATCTACTATACTGTATCAAAACAATTTTAGCATTACACATTTAGACTCCAGAAGGATAAAAATGGTATGTAACAGTTCTCTAAGAATTATGTTCCCCTATTGAGAGATGAATGAATGAGACTTACTTGGACTGCGGCTGGTCAGCTGTCTGCGCCTGCGACCTTGCTGCCCCCTGCGACCTCTGCTGCTGCTGCAGCTGCTGCTTGTACCTGGACAAGCTGAAGAACAACCCGAGGATCGCCTTCAAGTTCCCATCACGGATCTCTGTGGAACAGCAAGACAGAATGTTCAGAACTGTCATAACTGTTTGTAAGCGCTAAGGCCACACCAATTTAATTTCTTGGTTAACGGATTCGCCGCTTCAATTTTTTCTGATTTGCAAATAAAAATAAAAATTCAGAATCAACTGCAAAATGCTCATATTTTGCCCTGAACAGTTGAAAACAGTCCTTTTCATCCTAGTTGTTACAGTTATTCCATCTTTCAATGCAATGGTATCATAAAAAGGTCAAAATTCATTGTTTAAATTTTGAACCAGCCTGGTGTGTTGACTTCATGGCTCCTATCGTACCATTTTGGGCCATAATACGATGCCTAGGCCTGTTTTTATTTTTTATTTTTTTTTCGCCCGCCCGGTTCATTATTTTTCTAGAAAAATCCGTTAACCAAGAAATTAAATTGGTGTGGCCTAAAGAGAAGGTCTATGACCACTTAAACCTTCAGCCTACTCAGGTAGCAATTTGGTAGCAAATTTGTGTTGGTTATAGTTTTCATCCTGGACCTCTGTGGAACAAGAGGGAAGGTTCAGAACTGCTTGTACTGGCTCAAGGGAGGTCCAAGAATCGCGTTAACTTTCAGCCTGCTAGGGTGGACGTTTGGCGCCAAATTTCTGTTGGCTATGCTTTAAATATGGTTAAAGTTTCCATCACAGATCACTGCGAAACAAGAAGATTGAAGGCTCAGAAGCGCTTGTACAAGCTTTAGAGAAGGAGAAGACCATTTTACCTTCACCCTGTTTAGGTTTTAGGAATTTCTATTGTTTGTAGAGTCAGGCAGCTGGGAGAAGGTTATATAACTTAGATAGTGTCCATCCCACATCTCCGTGGAACAGAGGGAAGGTTCAGAACTACTTGTAGTACTAGATCAAGAGAAGGACCAGAGCTTGCTTATATAGCGGTTTGGCACCAAAACTCTTGCACAATAAAATAAAGTTTGGGAAGAAAAATTACTTCGTTCACAAGAGAAGTTTTAAATACTTCATTCGAAGACATAGAATCTAAAAGTAGGTCACAGGGAAAGCAACCTGTCTACCTGAACATCTGGCATTAGCAGTGACAAACCACTTTGTCACACAAATTACTGAAACCACAAACATGCACCTGATGACTTGGCAACACCTTAGAGGCCAACTTTCACCCAATAAACTCTTCAAGAAAGTTGTGAAAACAGGCAGGTTTTACCTTCAGAAGCTACAGAAGTTTCCGGTGCAGCTCGGTTAATTACAGAGTAGTTTGAATGGGATTTTAAGTGCTCTAGACTATCTAAATGGTCGTATTGCATGTTAAGAGGGCATCAGCTTGCAACAAGTCGTTAGGTTTTGCCTATGACTTGGCTTAAGGACCATGTGACGATCAGGCTTCATGGCTTAAAAGTAACTTTCTGGCATGATTTGGTTTTACACATTGACTCTTTGGCACACTACTTTTTCCTTACACCTTGCAAGTTTTACTTCTTTCTTACTTTAGTAAATGAGCTTATGACATAATTCTAATTTTCTGCTCTATCCTGTATTTTTGAGCATTCACCCAGCACCTTTCTCTCTCCTTTTCGAGTCTCCCCTTCCAAAGAATGGACTCTCCCACAAGTTGGATTAGACTTTTTGTGCTATGGACTATAGGAGTCACATCTGTTGACCTATATTGTGGTACATGACTGTGGGAAACCACTCTCTGGAAGTCTTCTCAAATCGGATTAATCAGGAAGAAGACTGTGTTGCCTGGGCAGAGACCCTTAATCTCTTTATAGTGGATATGGAAGAGGCTAAATTGTACACTTGAATAAACATGGGGCAAAGCATTAGGGCTGATGTATGTAGGAATTGTGTCTGTGTAGTCCACTTACATGTAGCTTTACATAAATCTGGCTCCCTCAAACCCAGTTAAATCTAGACCTTAATTTCTTCTTCTTCTGGTTCAATCTCATATTTTCTTCTTCATAACACCATATCAGACAATTTTTTGTCATATTTTTAGTATCTGTTAGATTTTGTAGTCACATCTTTTTGCTTTCATTTCTTTGATTCTTTTTCAAAACATCATTGTTAACTTGTCAAAAAATATTCTGTAAAACTATGTAGGGACTACATGGGACCATGGAGTTAGAAGATGATTTGACCAGACATAATCTCCAAGCAGATGTTTCATTGGCTGCAAAGACAACATCCATTTGCCAGTTACCATTTGCTGGGCAGCTGAGGCCCCTCTATTCTAATAATGCTTTTGCCATCTGACATCTGCTTGGAGATTAGACTTCACCCAGAGACCAGGGGGCACAAAAGGAAACATTTCTTTCTAAAAACTGCAGAGACGAGTGTCAACACAGGGCTGACCTCTCACACCCAGGTGATGAATGTGAGGAAGTATGGGGGTGGGGGGCGTGCTCCCTCCTAACCCATCCCTGAGGGGTCTTGTTGATGGAAATTCCACTCCCCTAAACTTCTAAAGATAGTGTGGCATGTTTTTTTGAGCAACCTTTGCACTGACCATGGCTTCCCACATCTGAAACTGCCTAGAGGTTTTGTCACAATTGTACACAACTGATGCTTTCCTTGCTCAGTGACAATACAGTATGCTGATTCATGGCAGAAGTATAGTTTTGGGTGGCTCACTAGGATTAGGAAGTAGGAGTTTGTATGTATCCTGTCATGTAGTTTTTTTTTTCAATTTTTCTCAAATCCCTCTTTTTAGAAACTGTAACGTTACTGAATTGCTGAATAAAGATATTGTTGAAATAAATGAGGTCACCAAAGCGCTCTGGGTCTGCAACCATGAAAATCGGGTTTGCCCTTTTTCTTCGCCATTTGGTGCACTGAACAGGATAATTTGTGGGCCAACCCTTTTATCCATACAGCTAAAATGACAGGTGAATGTTTGAGGGCAGTTTGACTGGTGTTTAATGGTGTTCTCAGGGTGGAGACAAGTTGTACCTGCTGTGCTTTTGTGTTGCTGGTCAGAGGGCACAGGTGACAGCTGTCTGTTCAATATACTGGTACAATAACTGTACTACTACTAAGTAGTAGTGTTGGCACTAGTTCTGCCTAAGGCAGGGGCCTATACCATGTTTCTCTTCCTGAGAACTAGTTAGAATGTTTTAAAAATTTTCAAATATTTCTACCCTCTGAAATTTCCATTTCTTCCAAACAATTACATGGAATTAAAGCATTTCTACTAAAATTTTAGAGAAAATAATAACCCCTTGGTGACTAGGAAAGGACTCAAGTCTTTGCTTACACGTACAGCTAACTTCATTCAGACAACCCTGCTAAGAAAATCAACTTGTACACATCAGCTTTTGGTGGCCAGTCTCTCCATTTAGTTTTTGAACATACATGTATGCTTTCTTCTTGTTGATGTCTTTAAGTTTAACCAATAACATGCCCTTCCTATAGCTAACACTAACAGTTAGAAAGGGGGTAGTTTTCTACATACAGTATGAGTCGTGGTAAAACAGGATTTGGCGAGGATTTGGACTTATGTATTTGAAGGCACTTTGCATTGATTTAAATAACTATGGCAGAAACAGCTTATTTAGAGCTGAGTGTTTACATTAAATTACACGGCCTATTAGCTTTTTACACAAACATGGCTGAGTAAACAATCATGCAAACAATACTCACTCTAAACAGGAACTAAACACTTAGGCAAAGAAGGAAGTTTGGGAATGTTTGTATACCTGATATCTACGTACCTTCTGAACTGAAAGAAAGAAATGATTGTGGGTAGCAACTATCGGAGCGAACGTAAACTAACCAGGATGGTACCCAGGCAAGCCTACATACTCTCCAAGCAGAGGTTTGGGTTTTGGGTTGTTTTTGGTATGTTTTTTTATTTCTTGGCTTTTTTATCAGGGTTTCTTTTTTGCACTTGATTTTTTTTCCACCCAACCCAAAATAGCGCATTGATTTGATGCTTTCGACTGCCAGCAGAGGTTGGGTTGGGTTGGGTGGGAAAAAAATTCCAGTGCAAAAAAGAAACCCTGATAAAAAAGCCTAAAAACATGTCCAAAATAGCACAAAATCCAAACCTCTGCTTGGAGAGCAAGTCTACAATGTACATGTACTGCATGTCAAAACATCTAGCATTCTGTATCTGCAGTGATGGAATACTCTGCTATGCTTACCCTGAGGAGAAAGACCCTGGATGTTGACTCCCTTGGCTGCGAGGAAGCTCAAGCACGCTTCGATGTTCTCGATCTGGAGAAGACGGAGAAAAATGAAGACGAACATTAGACACGTGAAAAAATAGTATACACTAATTTTATGATAAAGAATTACACTTTACAGGATGTTTCACATATCTTAGCTATAGATCAGTAGGCTGAACAAAATGATGTACAGAAGTTCTGATATCAAAGAAATACTCTGCTTCATGTTTCGTCATAGAAAAATCACACACAGCTAACAGTAACTGATGAAACAGAACAAGATGAAAACAGAAAAGGCTGGGTATCATTAATCAAAGGGTTCCATTAAACAGCCTAATTGACAGGAAACTGTTGTTGCACCATTTGCAACCCAAACAAAAATACACTCAAACATTCCTATAAAATTCCCAACAAATGACAAAATTTATAGATACACATATAAAGCCTCCTTGTAAATTGCTGTATAAAAAAGCTACAAATACTGAAAAACAAATTGAAAAAGTTGCTCTATTCTCCGTTGGGGATGTAAAATTATATCTTTAGAGTACCAAGTACAAGTACAAGTATTATTGTAGAATTACGAAAACAACATTGTATGTCATGGCACCATAACAGTCCTAGTTGTGAAAAATGTGATATCTGGCAGAAGATTTGCAGTCCACAGAGGTAACATCTCAATACAGGAGTGACAGGATCACCAAAAGAGTAAATGTCAAGCTCCAAATGCCAACTTTATCCTTCACTGAACTGAAACCATCTGCCTGCCAAATTTTCCCATCACGTATCAAGCTGTCAGTTCTACTTCATCTATTGCTCAATGATGCAAAAGGTGCTCAATATTATTTTCGTAAAACTATGCATTTGTACGGTGAAAAAAAGGCAAAATATAAAACATACTCCCCAAAAGTACTGAGGGCCTCCTCTTGCCTTAGAATTTGTGATTTCCTGTTCAGTTTGCAACTGAAGGTTCCCAAGAGCTCCTAGAGCGAGGTTTATCCAAAATCCTTCACAAAGAAAGAAGCTTACTCCTTGTTTCTTTAACCACAGGGTCAAGAGGGGCCGCAGTAATCCCCTGATGTAAGGATATTACAAGGACAGAAAGTTGTGGTCAGATTACAAATCTTACAAGATTGCTTGTTGGTTGTCTTGAGTCTAGAACCTTTTCAAGGGTGGGACGGGTGAGTGGCTTTCTGTAAAAGTGCTGTGCAAGCGAACCAAGATGTGTGACCGACTCTACATGTTCTGCATGAAGAAAGAGAACACATCTAGCAGCACTCACTAAATCAAGCGCTGCTGACAATATTTTTGTTTCAAGTAGAAAAAATTCTCACAAGAAGCAAAACTGTCACTCTCAAGGTTGTTGACTGCTAGCTGTCAGACAAAAATGTCAAAATGAAGTTTGAGAGATTGACTGTTGACGAAGCCCCTAAATAGGGCCTTGGGCAGTAAAAGTCTTAAACTAGCTTTGGACAAAGTCCCTCCATTGTTCCCAAAAGACTTCACTACAGCGTAAAGATAAATACAGTTGTTTGGAACCACAACTACATGTTTATAGCCATACGAACTGGCATAAAGATGTCACAGTCCATAAAGTCAGCTGTTAACTACATGTACTTAGATAAGACAGGAGACCATCTCAGGCCTATAATATACCCTATGATAGTCCCTATCATGCACCATCGCAGACCAAGAAGTCAAGACGTCATTTGGAACATGTTCTGAGCAATTGGCTGGCACTGCCATCTACAGACAAGGATCAACAACATTTACTTTAATACAACTTTCTTTACACTGAAATAAAAAGAGGAAGAACCACAAACTGACCTATTTGAATTTTCAAATTGGCTATGTCCCTATCATATACTTGCATCTTATAGATCTCACTTTAGTATGATCAAACCTCTCAAAACTGAGCTCTTCAGTAAAGAGAGAAGACACCAAAATCACTATGCAAAAAGGCAAATCCAAGATTCAACAGTTTGGCATTTCTACATGCTACAAAACAACACAGAACTAGAGATACATACCAGTTACAGTTGACAGTGATGCCTTCTAAGGAAAGACACCAAAATCCCAATGCAAAGATTCAAAACAGGCAAATCTCCTGAGAAAGAAGTCCTGTTCTGTCCCAGTAACTCCAAATGCTCCTCACTCAACAACAGACAAGTCAAACTGATACAAACAAACAATCCTCCCTTCCTCTACCCCCTCCCGAGCAAATTGACTTTTTAATTAACAAGTAAAAAGGGACTTCCAGTTTATATACCATCTAGGGACATGGACAACAAAGGGTGTGAAGTGTCCAATGTGGTTTGCATTTGTTTGTTAAAAGCCCCTCAAACAATCGCAATTAGATCAAACCACCACGCCTATGGTAATTGGATTGAGCATGAAATGGATTGGAACAGTTTAATTGTTCACACCTTGTTAACATTACAAAAAGAGATAGTAATCAACAGAGTCAATTAAAACAAACAGGCAGCAGTACACTTTCAAGAAAAAAAGCTTTGTTCTAGACTGTACACACCAGGGAAAGTACAAAATGTTGGAAACTTTATTATCATATAGTTGGAAAAAAAGACAAGAAATCTTGTACTATACTTGAAAAAATACCCCCAAAAGCTAATGAGCCCTGTAAAATCACAACAAGTGCTTGATTGAACCATTACAAATAAGGTGTGTATTCATACTCAATGTCAAATCAATAAAACTCCTACTAAAATATATATATTGGGCTGGTCCAAAATTTACTAGTACATTTGTATATCAGAAAGGGTTAAACCATTACTAAAAGGGGTGGTGCTCAGTTTTTGTCAGCTGATCTGTTGACAACTCATTTAGAGGGGGGAGGTTTCAAATGCTCAAACATCTTCAAAACAAATATTACTTTGTTATCTCTGGACAGGATGCCAGACCCACAATATAAACATACAGGCCAAAATAGAGTTTTTGATAACAGTGACAGTTTGGTGTTAAACAGCTTTACAAATTAGACCGACAACCCTGGCTTTCTTGACGTTTCATACATACATTTGGTCAAGACAGTCTCCCAATATAACCTCCTTGGTTTGGGACTATTGGTAGTTCATGTCTACAAACCAAGATTCCTACAATACTTCTTGTTAACCTTCAGCACACTGAAGTAGCCATTTGATCACCAACTTTCTATTGGTTAAGGGTAAGGCAGCAGAGAGAAGGTTAAACATGTACAAACAGTTACAGAAACTCTTGTTATCATAAACCATTTAGTTCTAGACTGCAGATGACCATGACTTACATTAACCTTCAGTATGCTACGGGAGGCATTTGATACCAATACGTTATGCTGTTAGGCAGCAGGGAGAAGGTTAATTGTAAGTTTCTCCTACTTGTGATTTAAAACCTCCTTGTTGTGACTAACAGTCTACTTGAGCCTGGAGGGCTGTGGACATTTTTCATTAGCCTTATTACACGTGTTTGTAAAACATCGAGTTACGAATGACCTCAAGCGTCAATAGTCAATAATATGTTTAAAATGCCAGTAAAATTCCTGGGGGTACCAGCACAAAGGGCACGTAGGGAGACACACAACCAGGGGGGGTGCTCGCAGACGTAACACTCAAGGCCGCTCCACCCCCAACTGCTGTCAGGTAATCATATCAAGAAATCCTAACATCTTGAAGTCGTAATTAGCTCACAGTGGGGAGGGAATCTTACACACAAGCTGGTTAACCACATGACAAAGTTTGGTAAAGTCTGAAACTATAAGGCATTGTACACAGTAGAACATGAGTTCCTTTTCAATCAGTGCTATATAACATTTGCTAGCAAATATGGGCACTATTTCTATAACATTATGGTTAACCACATGACACAGTTTGGTAAACTCTAGGAAAATGGAGAGGGATTTTACACAGTAAAACATGCCTTTCTTTTCAATCAGTGCTATGTTAAACATTTGCTGGCAAATATGGGCACTATTTCTGTAACATTATGGTTAACCACATGACACAGTTTGGTAAACTCTGGGAGAATGGGAAAGTAATTGTACACAGCAAAACATGCCTTCCTTTTCAATCAGTGATATATAACATTTGCTGGCAAATATGGGCACTGTTTCTGTAACATTAATCCCAAAATGAGCGTTTTACTATTTTTACTTCAAGAAATATAAACAGCCTATACAAGGCTCAGTGAGTTTTTGACGCTAGAAGAAATCATGCAAAGCTCCTCAGTCAGCCGTAACCACACTTGTTCAGGCAAATACTTCTCAGGAGAGGGAAGAAAACAAGCAGGGAAAACATAAAAACAAGCTTGTAATCTACACTAGTAGGTGAACTACACAAGAACCTTATTGTATCTTATATGTAATTTGTAGCAACAGTACCAATTATGATAAAAAAAGTATGTTACATTCTGTACTGTACTGGACTGTATTGTGCTTGTGCTATGTTGTTCTTACATGCATTATAAAACAACAAGCACTGTGGTTCAAAAGATCTTTATGCAATTTTAAAACCTCAATTTCTTGGAATGGCTAACAGAAGAAAAAAAGTAGCTCTGATGGCTAAGACTTGCATTTGTATGTTACATAACTTTGTACATAGTCTCTGAGAGTCTCTCAAAGTGCATTCAAAGTACAGTTTACTATAATGTAGTATATGTACAAATCTATGTTGCATTTTTTGACAATCCAAAGGTAGCAAAAATACTGAAAAAGTATGATACATTCAATTTTTTTCGTACTCACCGGCTTTACCAGCAAGAAAACATCTCTTCAACACACCCGAGAAGAAATGAGCGGATTTTCTGTCAGACTTGGGAACCAACCAACCCTCACAGATGCGATTTGCTTTCAAAGCCTGGTGATTTCATGGTGCCAGAGACTCAATGGCCGCCTTATGTCCAAGAAACACAGTTGTGAAGCACCGAAAGAGCGGACCCCTATAGACCGGACTCCAGTTCCACTGAACTTACACATAAACTGTGATCTGTTCTGACCAAGCATGACATTCCAGGCTTTGGAAGGGGGCAAGGCATGGAACAGGGCTGTACCATCGCACCGCACACAAAGGGGGTGTCCAGATACTTTATCAATCCCTCAGAACACAAACCTTTAAAATGTTTACAGCAGAGTAATTTTAAAAGTGGATAATACCATCGCAACATCTTTAACACCATCTAAAAATGCCATTTACCATCTAGAAGTATATGCCAATTTCGCACTGAACGTTGTCATCCCCCCTAATTTCTAGCAACCGTTTGTAACGACCCGAAACCCAGACCCAGTGCGTAGCAGGGAATCACTTGCAGCACCCCTCAGTCTGACCCACAGCCCTTTGCTTTGACTCCACTTTGTTGACACCTCTTGGTAGTCCATTCACCATCCCTCTGTCTATCACCAAGCAGGGCCAGCATTAGACTGGTACCCCTCTGTTGCCATGGCAACAGCAGGTGTGGATGATACCATTGCTACTCCCGGGAGGTACGATAATAATCAAACTGTCCCCCGGCGCTACTCAAGGTGGTAAGGAAAACCTGGACTTGTGAGAAAAACAGACGACGGTGTCAGAGTTCAAGTTTGTGCGTTGGTAATGACCAACAGTGTTGGGAAACATTTCACGCGAAGCACATGGTATCCAGGAAAAGTTTACCACGATAACGAAAGAGATCCAACATTTGTTAACGGATAAATGGAGAGGAACCCAACAAGATTTCAAACAATTATAAGCAAGGTTGCTATTCAACAAGGAAGCACTTGTAAGTTGTTGATTTGAAGTTTTGCAATTAGATCACCTGGTTTCTATGACAACAGCTAAAGATCTGTCAGAGGAGACTTCTTGTCATTGTCATTTAAAAGATTTTCCTCAAAGGCTTCAGATTTAAGATAATAAATGAGGAGAGAAGCGAAGCAAAGCAGGCATTGATGAATTTGGTATAAACATCGTGTGCGATGACTTCTCGTTCTCTCATTTTCATGCAAAACAGAGCAGGGGTTGTTTGGTAAACGGCACGCTACATGCTCGCCGGAACAACAGCGGAGGCATGAGCTGCATGAGAGAGGACTAATTGAGGCAGAAGAATGGCGGTCCTTCGGGGTGGTGGATTGTGTTACCTGTGCTCTTGACACTGCAGAGGGAGGTTACATGACTGGAGGGTAGCCTCCATAGCATGCCAAAAACTGGGGTTTTTGGGGGTCTTCATGGTCTTTGGGAGCTTTTATGTGCTATTTTCTGATTGCATATAGACAACATAGCCGGCCTGGTTGAATTACCCCTGTTTTAGAACTGGGCTAATCAGAAAACAGTCGAAGACCACCAAATCCCCAGTTCTATAAGCCTGCTACGGAGGCTAGCTTGAGGGGCTCCACACAGGAGCTGCACTGTTGTGGGAATGCACACTTCACCTATTATGTTCAGCTTCACAGAACAAACAAACTTCGGGACCAAGAAACGCAAAATACTACAACATTTCTGAGGAAATTGGTTGAAGAAATGATAGTAGACACTTCTTTGGTGGTAAAAGTCTGTCCAAATATACAAAAGAAGCATTGGTATTCAATTTCTCTGACTTCCTCTTCTTTTTAACTTACTACTTACTATTGTATATTTCTTAAGTATACATAGTATTCTTTCCTCAAATTACAGTATCTTTTCTGAATTTTGAACATTAAAGGTAACTAATACAAAAGGTTTTTAAAGGTGTTCTAGAGACACTCCATTTTTTATATTTAATTGGCATCATGTCTAACTCTAAGTATGTCACATAATACAAGGATATTCTGAGAGGATACATCTGTTAGATTTTGACATCTGAACATGTCAAACAATGACAATGAACCAATTAGCGATAAGTGTGTTTTCAAACATAGCTGAAAACAAACCAGGCATTGAGGTATCAAGTTTTCCCTGTCCTGAGAGAAAAGGCCTTGCCTGGCACACCTTTCAAGTAATGCCACCTATCTGTTATCAGCAGAACTGCAGATGTTTCAGCAAGTTTGTAAACGACCATACTGTGACTCATAACTTCATTAGCCTAAAGAAGATTTCTCATTATTCTATACTTAAAAACACCAAGAAAAGTGATCTGCCATATCTTTATTACATAATATATGGATTTTACTTTTACTGTAACCCAGAATACAAATATTTCACAAAATTCATAAGACTATTACAGAAGCTGTCTCTATCAACAATTGCTGTCACTTTTTGGAGACTTTTCTGAGACAACAAATCTAGCAAAGCCACAACATCTAAACAACAACAGAATCACTGTGTTCCACTTCTGTTTTCTGTCAGGTCGTGTCTCTTGTTTATCTGCTGGATTTAACAACATTACCAACTTTGTAGGGCTTGTCTCTGGTTTATTTACCCTGTACTTATCACTGTTTACTCTATGATAAGATATAGTGTATAGGAGGGGTAGGGTAAATAACAGCCTTTTAGACATATGGATTATCATCAAACTTAAATCATGTTGTTGTTTGTTTATATACTTGTCAAATAAGAGGCAAGGAAAGCTTGTAATCTTTAAGATAATGAGAGAAATTTTCCACTTTGTTTAAAGTTATTACATTTTTCATTAACAGGCTTACCACTTGTATATCTAATTCTAAACAACATCCCAATGGAATGCCAAAGAATACTGTCATATTAAACAATAGAAATGACTGACCCTGAATAGTTATTTAAGTGGCAGGATACCTTTCTTTTAATATATAAAAAAGTGAAATCAGATTTTAAAAAAAAGCTGTAATGGATTCAAACTCAAAGACTCCTTGACAAAAATCCATATTTTGCTCTTAACTAATCCAAATACATATTATCCTAATCCATCCATAAAAAAGTTCAATCCATCATTGAGTATCTTTATCCAGGTAACAAACTAACTAACTAACCCACCCACACAGCCCCCCTTGTCCAAGATAATCAGCATCAGTTCCTGACTTCCTGCCCAGGACCACTCTTCGTGCCATTTCAAGATTACGAGCTTCTAAACCATTTCCAGTTGACATTGTTCTTGGCAAGAGCAGTGATATGTTTGGCTTCGACTTCACCTTCCTTCCTCAAGTCCTTAATTCCTTAACTCCTTGTGAGGAGATTCGCTGGATAAATGAGAGTTAGTGATTCCGTGATCTGAGGCACCTGCTATCACTTTACAGAAGCTGAAGAAAAACTGTCCTTGCCAAAGATGTCAAGGTTGTCTGAGAAAATTTTCTTCAGCTGTCATAATATCTTTGAGGGAGGTTTCAAGAAATCTTGGTTAGAAGTTTCTATTGGCTCAGTAATCAATCATGTTGAAAATGCTGGGAGAAAGTTCTCAATTTTAATTGATATTGATAATCATCAAAATGTTGGAGAAAAATAATCTCTAAGCAGAGGTTGATGGGGAAAGATCGTTACCTTTTCATACATGTCCCATTTTATATTTGTCGCTACCCCCAACATGGGCATATAGAGGATCTCCCCCCATCTAACTCTGCTTGAAGAGTAGGAGAAAGAATGAGTCTGATCAAAGAGTTGTCAAAAAACTTATAAGGCTTGAATGGCTCACCTTTTTTTTTAAAAATCATTTGAAACTTTCAGAATTTTAGAAATAATGTCTCCTTACCTCTGATAACAAGATTAAAGATCACAATCCAACACAGTAGGTATCAGGAAATTTCTCATAAATCTCACAACAGATGGTTGGAGATGGGGTTTTGTGCGCGTGAAAAATTTGCGCGCGCGTGAAAAATTTGCGCGTGAAAATATGCAAATTAGCCGATTCCCAAGGGATTTAAAAACTTTTTGCTGTTTTGGACTTAAAAATATAGATGAAAAGTCATGAAATAGAATTGAGTATCATATTATCACATTCTAGAGTACATAGCCTTGTTTTGTAAACTTTTCAGTGACTTTTAGGTGATTTTCAAAGTTTAAGTTTTCACGCGCAAAAAAGTTTGAAATTTGCGCGTGAAAGAAACTGCTTCATAAAATGCCAAATCAAGCTTATAGAATGGAGAAAAGCCTGGAATTGTTAAATTTAACAATACAAAACCTTGTATTAGTAACTGTTCCATGTTTTTCTGGCAAATTCAAGTAATTTTTTAATTTTAATGTTTCTTGGAAGATATGCAAATTAACCTATTCCCAAGGGACCTAAAAATTCAAACCGAAATTTCAGGTTGTAGATGGAAAATCATGTTACAGGGTAACATTTTTCTGCATTAGAATTTGGTACTGCATATTTTCTGACATTTTCAAAGGACTTTAATTTTTCACGCGCAAATTTTTCACGCGCGCGCAAATTTTTCACGCGCAGAAAACCCGTTCCCGATGGTTGGGACCTGTCCGGTACCTTGTTGATGTTTACTCTTTCAGATGGAACAGATTGTTTACAACAGTTGACTATGAAGTCAACCTCATGACACAGAAGACCAAAGGTTAACTCTCATGTAAACCATAATGCTGGCCACTTTGACCAAACATTAGACAAAAAGCATTGACTTATATATGTGTAAAATCTGCAGTTTAAAAGGATGCCAGTAGGGGGATTACTTCAAAGATTGGAAACTTCTTTTGAGAGGCAAAGCCTTTGCAAAACTCACAAGCTGTTGTCACTCTCTTTACAAATTCAACGAAACAACAAATATATTAAAACCCTTCGTATAGAGTAATTTTGCTGGGAATTATAACTGAAAGCATCTTATGCTGTACAGAACAATTACCGGTAGCTGTGCCACTACTTATGTTGAGTGCAGGTCTCTTCTTCCACTCAGACCATGATGGCTGACATTGCCCTTCACTCTACAGAGCAAAGATGAAGGCTTTCCTTGACTTCTCACCTAAACTCTGCTCCCCAGCCAACCCAGGCCTCATGTTTGACCCAGTCTCACATAAGTGGTCCCACTTGGCAGGCTCTACTTTCAACATAAACACCTCATCAGCCTCACAGGCAAAGTACATCAAAACCACAACCTGTCATCTGGGATTCTAACTTCTAACAAACCTTCTTCAGTCACTAAAACCCATCATAAACTGAACATCGAGAGTCATTTCACTTGTCAAGACATAATAACAAACTGAGGAAAAACACTGTCACTACGGTTTTCACTTTTAGCTAATTAGGGCAGAAAGGGTGACTGGTTTATAAATGCAGAAAAGCTCTTCACCCAAGAGAAATAAACAATCTGTGTAGGTCACAGTGTGAAGATTATATCCCAAAATGAAGTGTCACCCATTAGTGCTCATGTCCATACAAACAGATGGCGGCCTGTTTACCGTGGATGTCAACTGACCTGGCGAATTAACTTGCCCTTTTTGTATCCCAGTTAAACAACAGCGAGAGTCAAAAATTCCTCTTCGATACAGCAGTTTTCTACAACAACAACATTCATGTCAGCAGTCACTGTTATACTTATAGTATATATCTAAAACGTACCAACCTACCTTACAAACTGCCTACAAAACTGCCGTCTTTCCCCTGTAGATTTAGCGAGAAGATTGGGGTTGGTTTGGACAAGTACAGATGAAGGACAGAGGGCATGTTCCTGTGTACACTGGGCCCTGCGGACATTCCTCTATCTCCCAGGCCGCACACGCTAGACAAGATAAAACCCCAGAGCAGCCTCACCCCTGCCCTTTCCAGCCTCCAGTCCTAACCCTGACCAGCCAGGCTAGTGAAGCAGCACGCCCTGGTGTAAGGTAGCAGGACAGGTCCCACCTCCCACACAGCAGGGAAACATCTTTTGGGGTTAGGCCACACCAATTTAATTTGTTGGTTGTAATAATAAGATTCGCATTCTACATTTTTTTCTGATTTGCAAAAAAAAAAAAAATTATTCTGTTTCTGAATCAACTAAAAACTGCTCATATTTTGCCCCCAACAGTTGAGGAAAGTCATTTTCTTCCTAGATGTTACAGTTTTTCCATCTATCAATGCAGTGGTTTGATTCAGTTTGATAAAGTTCAAAAATTTGTGTTGACTTCATGGCTCCTATCAAAAGCATTTGGAGCTATAAATTAATAGGATGCCTAGACCTGTTTTTATTTTATTTTTTTTGCCCTGTCACTTCATATTTTTTATGGAAAAATTCGCAAACCAACAAATTAAATTGGTGTGGCCTTAAAGGACAAAGTCGGGTTGACCTAACTACACCCCCTTCTCCCTTGTCACAAATTCTCAAGGGTCAAAATGTTCCAGTTGACTTTTCGATAACCTTTGAAGACCACAAACTTCAAAGACTTTTTTCGTTTCCACATTTTTGTCTGCACCCCCTCAATTTCAATATCCCTCAGACAATTAACCTGAAATTTTCTGCAAAAGTAAAGTGAAAATAACTTAAGTTAAACCTTGACTAATAACAAGAACTGTTCCTTCTGTAACTTTGCAATAATTTTATACATACTTTCCGGCAACATATGCACACTCACAAGTACAATGTATTTGCAACAAAAACTCTAAACTTCTTTCCATAAGATTTCTACTGCTAGCCTAAATCATGAATGTTGACAACTTTTTTTTTAATTATAGCTATAGGACTGGGGATATTATTTTTGTAACTTCCTCAGGACAATATCAAGCTGCTCACATAAGTGAATGTTTTAATAAGTTACCCTTTATATCTACATCATAAAATCAAGACTTTCAAGCTGTACACACTAGACTTGATGTTGGCGGAAAATTCCTACATTTTATTGCTCAGGCCATTGCCATGGTAACAACATGAGCTCACATACATGACATGTCAACGGCCTATAAATATGTTTTACAGTTTCCATTTTGTCTACCTTGTTATATGTGGTCCGTATTTAAAATGCTGGAGCGAACGAAATTAATAAAATTAGAGATAAGAGAAGGAAAAACTTCGATTGAAATCTGAGCTGTGCTGTTCTATAATCCTCTACAATCCAGAGATAATCCTGTTTAACCCAAACATGGAAGGTAAAATTTATCAGCAATTACAAACAGCTCTTGTTTACATGTAACCCCACTTTCCTAAAGCAACCTAAACACATGTACGGATTCTTTTCATTCCCTGAAGTCTGTTCAACTTTTCCTCAAACAGTTCTACAGAAGATACAGTTTTAGGATTCAGTTCTGAGGGTCTGCAAGGGGGTGTAGTGATTACGAATTACGCAAAATTTTCGCTGCCTATTACGAATTACGTTAAAGTCTCAGAGCTGATTACGACTTTACGATTTGCGGCTAATGTCCAATTACAAATTACGTTGATTTTTGCGGAGGCTTCCTACGAATTACAAAGTCTAAAACGGCCTGATTACGCCTTACGAATAAGGGCTTGCAGGCCCTCAATTACTAGTATATATGCTTTATATTCTAAGAGAGTTCAACACATTCCTACACAAAAGATTATCTACACACAATACAACACCCTTAGTCTTACCTTAGAGCTCAACAACAAGGTTATGTTCTCTTTTTGTGCTCTCCCTGACAAGAAGACGATAAGAAGTGATTTAAGCTCACCTTGTTCACTATGTACACAGGGCGGCAGATATTCGCCCTGCTCTGGTTGTATTGGAAATTCCTGGGATATCACGGATATCAGTTCCCCTAATGTAATTACCGCAGGCCCTCAAAATATCTCCTTGGCCAAGGAAAACACGGTCCCTTGGGTAGGACTGCGCGACCTCACACACTCCATGGTAAGGAACTCACCTCATGTAAGTCATAGGAAGTAACAACACTGACATTTGGACTGACCCTGACAGATCCATGTTCTCTAGTATACTCAGAAAGAATACAGACAAGACATTGGGGCAAGTCAGTTGATTGTCAAGGTTATAAGGCCACACCAATTTAATTTGTTGGTTCTCGGATTTTTTTCAGAAAAAATATGAAGCGACAGGGCGAAAAAAAATAAAAATAAAAACAGGTCTAGGCATCCTATTATAGGCTTAAATGCTACAAAATGAGCCATGAAGTCAACACAAAAGGCTGGCTTAAAATTTAAACATTGAATTTTGAACTTTTAATCAAACCACTGCAATGATAGATGGGAAAACTGTAACAACTAGGAAGAAAAGGACTTTCCTCAATTGTTGGGGGCAAAACATGAGCATTTTTCAGTTGATTCAGGACCAGAATCAATTTTTTTTGCAAATCAGAAAAAAACGAAGAGGCGAATCCGAGAACCAACAAATTAAATTGGTGTGGCCTAAGGAGAAGAAACTTTTCCATTCATCAAAGGAGCTGATTTTTCATCATCAATTCTTGGTTTATTTTGTCTACTTCCACCATACAGAATAAAGCTTCATAATGGCTAATTTTGAGAGTCAATCAGTCATACTGGTTGTATTTACAGTTAAATGCTGGAAGAGATTTAAATTCAATCCAAGAATTTTTCAATAAGAATGCAGTCCTCCTTGCACCTTTCTTCCGAACTGCAGAAGTAGAGCATATGAAAACACTTATGTTTTCTCGTAACAAGAAATGAAGTACATATCAGACAATATGTCATCCCTAAATTATGAGAAAACCATTAGAAAACATTGTTTTGTCTATCTCAATTAAAACCAATTAGTACTAATGTTTAGTAATTATTTACAGTCAACCTTTTAGACCATGAAGGTCACAACATTACAGACAGACAAAACTACCATTATTGTGTAATACAATTCCAATTTCTTCTTTAGAAGATCTTACGACTAACTAACAATGATGGTTTGTCTCAATAGCTTTGACATATTTCTTCATATACCACATTGAAAATTTGAACAGCTTGCTATTTATTAGATATTTTTCACAGACACTTACATGCTTTTTTAAGTGTAAACAATCTATCAAATCTGTGTATACAAATACTTCACCTGCCCTTCCTCACAAAGCTTACAACTAACACCGTTGACTGTTAACTTTACACCTTTACCAACACAAGAGAGCAGTCAAGGTTATCACAACTATCAGGTCATACAACTCCAAGTTTACGTTTAACGGCTTTATCTTAGGGACAAACATACACAAAGGCGCTTCTCGGCCAAGGTCGCGCAAACTCCTGCAGGATCGACTTTCAAGGTCACCTGAACTTGAAGGTTAGAACGTGGACTGTGCTGTCTCTTGTTGACATGTATGGACAGTGCGTCATGAGGAATTAGGTACTAGCAGACGTAATGTCAGGAGTTTAAGCACTCAGTCCTTGACATCTGACTGTAGTCACTGTACTGTTATATTTTGGACAGAATCCATCAAGGTCTTAGCAGAAATTGGAGAGCTCAAAACTCTGGTAAGGATGCTTAGTTTCTCCCACAGGATTTTTACATGCTTGTGATTATTGGTAAGAGAAGGAAGCTGCAGTTTCAAAGGAGGCTGCTAGGGGGGCCTTGGTAGGGAAACCAAACAATCGATGGCTTTTTTTCAATGGTGAAACATGTCAATTAGCACACTTAATCTCTTAGTTATTTGTTTTCTAGAACCCTTCTTGAAAAACATACATGAACCTTGATCTTCAAGGCCTGTATACCTAAACTACGAGGTTCTAACAGCTTTCTACCATGTGTCAATGTCGTGCTGTTCTGTCCAATATTTGCCAGATTTGCTGGTCTTAAAAGACGTCATTCTACGACACTTGAACAGTTGGCATGTAAGTTGTAACGCTATGTATACACATTACTGAAGGGCTGTAGAGCTGAGCTATCACAGTGTCACAAGTTACACGAACATTAGTCACGATAGGTCTGCAAAGGAACAGGTTATTTGGACAAAACTTTATCAACTTTTTGTTAAAATTGTACCTCAATGCAAGGCAAAGTTTCACATCAACTAAATAAGCTGACATTTAGTTATTTTCTTAAAATTTGTCATAAGTTATAGACCAATGCTTATGATTTCTAGGAGACATGGGTCACAGAAAGTGTTAAATACCCCTCCCAGAATGTAACTGATCACCGATTTGGGATTAGTAGTCCTTAACTAGTCCTTAACTTGTCAAGGTTGTCTGCTCAAAGCTTTTGGAAGGTCTCCAGTAAATCCTGAACTTGATCTACGCTTGACGGAGTCACCTTCCCTTTTCCGAAACGCATGCTTGCAGACCCTGCATGAGGGCCTGCATGGGGGGGTAGTGATTATGAATTAAGCAAAATTTTCGCCGCCGACTATGAATTACGTTAAAGTCTCAGAGCTGATTACAACTTTACGCTTAGTGGCTGATGTACTATTACGAATTACGTTGATTTTTGTGAAGGCTGCCTACGGATTACGTAGGCTAAAAAGGCCTGATTACGCCTTACGAAAAAGGGCATGCAGGCCCTCCTGTATTTAATCCACACAGTTGAACCTGAGGAATTCTACCAGCTGTAGCTCCCGTGCACAGCATGTTTCAGCAGAGTTTAATACTAGTAGTACTTTGTGACAGATACTCTGCACTGTTGAGTGGTACAAAGCACACAGGACATGTGGTGCCAACCTGCACTGACTCAAGCAAACTAACCTTACTGACTCCTAATTGCATAACTGGTAAAGTGCCACATGGCCAGTAAGTCAGTTTTACGTGAGCTGTACCAGATACTTCTTCTTTACATTGCAAATAGAAAACTGATAGTTTATGAGCAATGCACAGAGCCTGGGTACCATCCTGGTTAGTTTACGTACGCTCCCACAGTCGCTACCAATGAACCGGGAACTACCGACCAACCAAAAACGGTAGTAGGTAGCGACTGTGGGACCGAACGTAAACTAACCTGCTATACTGCACACTGAAGAAATTCTACTTTTCAAAAACTTTTGTCTAAATGACTTACAGTGTTTGCCCCAAAGGACTAAAATCACTAACATTAGCATGCAAATTCAGTAAAGCTAGAACTAATCCTCTGACCTCATAATTCTGTGTGGATTGCTTTACCAATAGACTACTGTATATAAGGTATAAATATACCAGCAACCCATGATAAAGTTAATATGGAACAATGTTAGCGTAGCCAGCAATTGTGATTCTATATCAACAACACAGCATTATATTACATACACAAGGGTATTGATGCTTTCTTCTATTACCAACATGAAAAAAATGTTTTGGTTGCTCACATTGATTAAATCACAGGGTTTCCTGAACACAGAATTGTAGTAATACATTGTGGAAGAACTTTTGCATTACATCATTGCCAACTTAAAAGTGTGACAAAACACAGGCAAAACTCCTTAACCATGAACTACACTAGTACCTCAACACAATGGAATTTTGCCTAAGTCCACCATACAGCTAAGCTGAAGCAGTCTTTCTTTTCTCTGATAGTCTTTTATCTTCCTGAGTTTTGTAATTTGAAGTCACCACCACCAATTTCAAATCAAAAGGGTTCTAGAAATAATGCATGCACATACATGTACACTACAGCAAACTTTTGACTTGGGCTTTCAAATATTGCAAAGTTTGAAACGAAAAGAATGTTCACCCAATATTCCCAGAGAAAGACTGTTACACCTGATATACCACCAAAATTAGGTACTTAAATCATTTCAATGACACTTCTATTCCAAGAAACATCAGACAAGCAAACTCCCCTAGCCTACTGTAACAACTTGTATCTCTGAAGTTAAGAATTGGCAAGGAAAAGGAAAAAAGGATTGACTTACCTGTCCAAAAAGTCAAACGGCACAAGCCTCAAGTCCCAGTTTTCCCTTCCTCTAAGGAAATAGAAGACTAGCGCTCTAGTGTCGGCACAAGGCCACCGCTAATTCTTTAAGCACACATGGCACACTACTTGCCAGCAAATGTGAAATTTCAGCCGCCTGACAGCAAGGCATTGTGGGAAGGCTGTGTTCTATCACTGTCAAGTTGTATTTGCGGTGCATGTGTGCCGATTGGCAGGACAATTGGTTTAGAGGGGTCAGACACAGAAGAAGGTTAGATCCTTTTTGCTAAGCAAACACACTTAGGTCTGCCACTTGAGTAAAGTATGTAAAGAGACATCTTCCTTTCAGCGACAACATGTCATTTCTAGGTCTGGAACCTACCATTTTTGCAATACAGGGGTTGGAGATCTATAAGAATTCAAGAACTATATTCTATGTTTGTACTAAGAACCTTTCTACCATTACTACTCTATCGATGACGAAGGTTTCATGCCAAAGTTTTTTCACTATCATTTTCAATCCAACTCAGACTATAAAAGGTGTGATTACCTTCGCCAAGAAGGTTATGTTTTCAGAGGCGTTCGTGTGTCTGTGTGTGTGTGTGTGTGTGTGTGTGTGTGTGTGAGCACGATAACTCAAGAACGCCTGGATGGATTGTCTTGATATTTGGTAGGTGTGTAGGTCTTGATGAGACGTGGAACTGATTAGATTTTGGGCCCCCTAGCGGCTTCTTATGGTACTGCAGCTGAACTTCCGGTTTTGATATCTCGTGATGTAGACATGCTAGGCTGACGAAATTTAGATGGTAGGTAGCTCTTGTGCTGGGGAACAAGTGACGTGAGTTTGGGCCCCCTAGCGGCTTGCTCTGGAACTGCAGGGGCATTAGTTTTAAAATGTTTAAAGGCGGATAATTCAAGAACCCATTAATGGATCGTCGTGATTTTTGGCATGCAGGTAGCTGAAGTGATGCTTGACATAATGATATTACAATTATGCAAATATTAATGTAATTTGCATCATTAATGAGGAAATTCTATAAATCAGCTGCATTCCATGATAGGACTATTCAAGCTTGTGACATATGTAATTCAGAACGGCAGAAATACAGGCAGATATCGATTATGCAAATAAAGACTTAATTTGCATAATTAATGAGAAAATGTTAGAATTACATATTCGGTAATGTGAGGAATTTCATACTTGGGATATTTGAAAGTTATGTGAAGGTGAACATAATAAAACATAACTTATTCAAATAAGGACCTCATTTGCATGATTTATGAGGACATGCTATAATGGCATGCATTGATAAGATAAGACTGTCTTCTGGTGTAGAATATGATCAACAGATATAATTGATGCGATATAGGATCCTATTTGCACAATTAGGGGGATTTTAATCTATAATTTCTTAGTCATAAAGGCTAACATCATTTGGCGAAGGTATGAGATCGTGGAACTCTAGTTTTTGACAAAGGTTGTCTCACATTCTCATAATTTTTTTTCTGGTCCTAAGGAATTGAGGATGAAATGCCTTTGCATTCTTACAGCAGCCACAACCAGCTGGCCAAATGTTTCCCAGCTTTACTACTTATCCACGTACATTCTTCAAAAAGTATACAACATCAGACAAGCATAGAAAAATTTTACCGAGGAGTAATACCACAAAACTGTGGAATAAAATTAGGCACAAAAAGAAGTAGACCAGCTATGACTGCTAATTTTGCAGTTTTCTAAATAAGCATAATCATCATTTTGCTTAGAAAGCCTATTTTTTCTTTAAAAAGTTGTACGATATTCTTTTGAAAAAAAAAAAGAAGTTGGGTATACATATATGTGCTGTAAGCCATGACAATGTTCACTGCAACAGAAGAACGGTCTCCCCCACCCAATTGCAAGCTGGGCCCAGTCAGTGTCAACTACCCAGTGAAGAGCAGGTTTAGATGGTGGGGCAGATGTGTAGTGTAAACCTCACAGAACACATGGCAGATCCTCACCACCACTTATCATTGCCTTGTTTGGTCCCTGTTGCGATTTCTGTGGACTTGGCTTATCTGTAGCTCAGCAGGCGACCAACAAGCCCTCTGGACATCTGGGACCTGTCTCTTACACCTGTTAGTTACAACCTACAGGCTGGAGTACAGTCTTAGGGCCATCTTACAAGATATAACAGTATTAATCTCTAATTACAGAAACGAAGTCCCACGAGAATCTAATCTCTGGCTGGCCAAATCCTAACGGCTATCTAGCGTTATCTAGCATTATCTAGCGCAACGTTTCAGATGTACAAACAATTTTCATTTCTAAAGTTGAAATACAACTGTATAAATGAACTGAAACTTCCTCATAAAGATGAGCTGCACCTTTTCAGCCAAACCATCACTTCTTTAAACAGGGTAATTCAAGATAAAGAAATTACTGATGGAATACTGAAGCATATACAAAGCTCCACACTAATAAAACTTGGGGGCAAAATGTTTGTGGAACTAAGACCCGGTTTACACGACGACAAAAACCTGGCGTACGATAATGGCGTACGCACGCGATCGTACGACAATTGCGTACGACCATTTTTTCCAGCGTGTAAACCGGCCCCACCTATCGTACGCACCTATCGTACGAAATTTGCGTACGCCACCTCGAAGGCAGGCGTACGATCGTGTACGATCGCCCAGCGGGGAGTCAGGATGCCTTCCCGCCTCGTGTAAACGCGACTGATCGTACGAACGGCGTTCGCAAGCACTTCCCTGTTGCAGGAGGTCAGGGGTCATATGCAAATTCCATTCTTCTTGAAGTTCTTCTCGCGCCTGTGAAAACCCACGCCGTGTTACTGATCTTTACTCTGTTTTCTCTGATCCGTTTCGGTTTTCCTTTTGTTTTTTTATCGTATTTGATTTGTTTGTTGTTTTGCTGAGCCTGTTTGCTCGCGACTGCCGCAACTGACCATGGCAGAAGTGCGCAATAGCTCTAACTGTCACGTTCCCACACTGACCGATCGATCCCGCCTTGAGCTTGAATGATTGCAATGACTGCAAAAATTGCTGCCCGTTGGATCTCATGGTACCGCTCCCTGCGACGTCCAACCCTTCTTCTACGCAATGCCCGGCGACGCAAGTACATCCGCGAAAAGAAGAATAGCAACATCTGACGCATGAAAAACAGAAAAAGAGCCTGTTCTCCCGCCATTTTGAAAATAGCGCTATGTCAAAGCTCGCGGCGGGTCAAATGGGGTCACAATAGTGTGGAGCGCTGCGGGAGTCCCGGCGCTGTCCGTCCCGCTCCGTGTAAACCGAAACGGACGTACGATCGCGTGCGTACGCCATTATCGTACGCCAGGTTTTTGTCGTCGTGTAAACCGGGTCTAAGACTTGTGGCAGTAAAAAATTTCAAAACCTAACTTCATATCAAATTTGGAAATACTACAAAAAACACAATCACAATGTGTCTATATTGACTCCTTGTGCTATTAGCTAACCTTACCAGGTTAGACTCTTCAACAAAGATGGCATGCTATTTATCTAGACATTGTCATTTGGACTGTAACACTATCTTATGGGAAAGTACTCAGTTTTGGCTTCCGCTGAAGCTTCTTGGAATGGTATAAGTTTTTTACTGAAAACAATTTAAGCACATGACATTACAGTTTTCCTTTGGATGACACATCTTGGAACTAATTGTAAATGATTATAAACATTGCTTTTTCCTTGGGTCATGTGGGTAGGGAAATCTACAATCAACAAGTAATTTTGCCTTGAAAGTCACATGACCTTTCCTCAGTCATGTGACCTATCCTGACCAATCAGTGCATGTGTGGCTGATTTCCAGCCGGCACACCTCAAACTTGACTTTCATGGTTTTCACCACTGCATAACGTAACTGTCAACAGCGAATTCCTGCCTTTTGCCGCGAACTTGAACTAAAGGAATGTATTGTCTGCAGGTTTTCAAGGGAAACGCTAATCTTGCAATCAAAGATGGCTTCCACATGGGACCCTAGATCACTTACTTCCAATTATGCTCAGCCAGGAAAAATAATGAGACAAGACTGTCTGGTCACCCCCATGAGATCACCTGGAGTCATCCCAATTTGTGGTGAGAGAGGAACAAATCAATGACTCGGGGATCAACCAACTTTGTGTTTGGGGAATTAAGTGTTAAAAATCATAACTGCAGAGGCACCATTTTGTCTAAATAATGCCTTGATGCCATATTCTAGTCAGCGTCTGTCTTTCTGTCGTTTGAAAGAGATTTCGCTAGCTGATCAAGATTTCAAATTTTGCCCAATCTGTCATTTTTGACGAAAAAAATTGGCATGTAAAGATATAGAATTATTAGAAAAAGATTTCATTCAACTTAAAGCTTAGTCTACCAGCAAAATTTGCCAATCAAAATGCAAGAAATAGCATTTCAGGGGGTCAAGATTTCAAAATCTTTCTTTAAAGTTTCTGGGGGAACATGTCCCTGGACTTTCCTAGAATTGTGAAGCCTTGCGCCTTTAGACAGACCTTCCTTGTATTGTAGACTGGTGAAGGTTAGATATCCAGGTAATAAGATATGCCCAAAATCAGTTATTCAAGCAACTGCAACTGGATGATTTTGGAAACGGTCAGACGTTTCATATTGTAGAACCTGTCCCTATCCACACACATATAACATGGACAGTCCCTGGCTGTCAGAAGTGGACAGCAGTCATGACTGTGAGGGTCAGATTGCTGCAGTAACAGAGGCACCCTGATAACCCAGATGACCCCAGATCAGTCTAAAGATAGTCAGGAAGCTATTAATACCAGTTGGAAACCTTTGACTTTGTACACAAGGACGGGCCATACAAGTCTGATTTCTGTGGCCCTCACCATGCCTTCTACCCTCCCCCAAAAAACAAAAACAAAAGAAATATCCCACATACATGTACTATAATTTATAAAATCTGTCAAAAACAGAAAATCTGTGTTAAACAGGATTTTCTATTGATTTTTTGCATACGTGTGAATTTTCAGAAAAGTTTCCAAATAAAAACAAAATTCTGATATGTCTTCTTTCTACCAATGGTTAAGAAGAATGTCATTTCAATTTTATGACTTTTTGCTGAAATTGGCAATCATATCGTTATACACAAATCTTCAAGAAGTCATTTAGTTTTAAAGCCACAGGGTGATGCTGCAAAAGCATCGCTCAGCTAGAAACATTAAATGACTCTGTTGCATATGACCAAATGTGCATGTTTCTACCTTTCAAAAATAAAAGGCAAAACACACAACTTATTTGTTACCTCCTTTCCATCCAACAACTGAACAAAAAAAAACACATTTGACACTGCCATCTCTTCATAACAAGAAACCAACTCGCAAACATCACAAAATTTAGTTCAGTATAAACCTATATCAACATGTAGTCTAGCCCATTCAAACCCCAAAGACCCCCAATATGACACTGACCACATTACCTTGTGAAGTGAAGTGTATTCAGTCCTCACCCTGCTGGCCTCCCTTCAGCCATGTCAGCCAAAAACTGCTACATCTGTTACCCACAATCCAACACTGCTGCCTGAAATTCTATTCTAATTCCTACCACCTGGGAATATAATGTAATTACCTCTTAATTCATTAGCTCAACCCCAGCCTCCCCTCTGGTCTGCCTTATCCAGAAAATTACTCCAAGCAATCACCCAGAGAATCCTCTCAGGAACTTTACTTGGTTAGAGCTGAATTAGCACTAATCAGATTAAGAGTTGATCAAAATAGAGCCAACATCAGATACATGTGTCCAGGACTTGATTGAGTATGTTGGGCTGCACAGGCTCTACATCTGTCATGTAAAATATCATTCTCCTAAATTGGAAACAGTGAAATGTTAAAGTTGTGCCAGGCCTCACCAGGTGATTGTGATTTGAGTTGCGGGACCCCTTGTTGGCTACGAAGCTATTAAAATCCTATAACAGATTCTATAAACCACTAGCAGGTATGTTTTAGGAGTTTTCAGAATTCCAACATAAAGTAGAAACAAACATTTCTTCCTGAAACAATTGATTAAGATATCATGATGCTACAGCACCAAAATGAATTGGAACCAACTTCGTCATACCTTTTGTTGTAGTAAAATTTGTTCTTTTTTCATATCTCCAATGAAAAGATCTGTCAACTGAACCTACAAGTTTAAAAGGTTACTCCTTTCTCTCATTCTTTCTTGAACAAGTTGTAACAAAGTACATGTCTTGGGCTTAGTATGGGCTAGACTGAAAGGTTCTTACCTTCAACAAGTGACCTTCCCTTTTCTTCCAACAGTATCTTCTGCTCATCTCCCAGCAGTAGCCTATCACTTCAAAGCTCTCATATCTTCAATCTTCCTAAATTTGCTGTCTGCCATCTTAATCTAACACACTTGACTCATAACACAATGATTGACGCTTGTGCGAACCTTTTGTGTTTACGACGTCATGGTCAAACAGAAAAGGAATGTTAATCTTACCTTACTCACTTTAAATCTTACTTTACCTTAAAAGACGATATATAATGCTGAGATAAGGCCACATCAATTTAATTTCTTGGTTAACGGATTCGCCGCTTCATTTTTTTCTGATTTGCAAATAAAAATAAAAATTCAGAATCAACTGTAAAATGCTCATCTTTTGCCCTGAACAGTTGGAAACAGTCCTTTACATCCTAGTTGTTACAGTTGTTCCATCTTTCAATGCAATGGTATCATTAAAAGTTCAAAATTTATTGTTTAAATTTTGAACCAGCCTGGTGTGTCGACTTTATGGCTCCTATCGTACCATTTTGGGCCATAATAGGATGCCTAGGCCTGTTTTTATTTTTTTCGCCCGCCCGCTCCATTACTTTTCTAGAAAAATCCGTTAACCAAGAAATTAAATTGGTGTGGCCTAAGCATCTTTAAATAAACTGCTCTGGTTCTTAAGTTAAGATGTAATTTTTCACGTCAGGTTAACAGGTGTTCATGATTTAACTCTCTCTTCGGGTGTTACTCTTCTGACACTGTTAACTTCTACCAGACCAACGTAATCACTGCATGCCAAATTCTATCTCACACATCTTGCAAGATACTTTTGAACAAGCTGTTTCACATTATAACTCCATTATTGATATCTCCAATTCATCAGATCTATATCAATAATCAGGTTTTTCAATAACGCATGATTAGACAATATGAGAATTTGATTGAAGCTCATGATGGCAATATGGTCAAGTTTTGGTATCATTCTATCAATATTGCAAAAGTAATATCTTACTATAATGACAATTGATACCAATTCATTGGGCAATTAACATCTGGGCACAAAATAAAGCAAAGAAAGATTGCATATTCTTTGCCAATCTCAGAATCAACTTCAGAATCAAGTTCAGTATACTAAAAACAAGGTTTTAAAGTCCTTTTTTCTGGGGTATCAGCAGAACATAAAATCAACACAGGAAACAGCCCCAAGGAGGCCAATCAGGCTGGTTTGTATGTTTAGAAGAGACTGAAGACAGCCTCTGATCAATGGTTTATTTTCTTGGCATGGCAGGGTGTGCTGTCTCTCAGGTCTGGGCTCATCAACTGTCTAACTCCCAACAGGTGTCCCTCTTTGTTTTGAAAATACTGTCTGGCCTCAAACAACAACAAAACATTCCTCTGGTCACCCCAGTGTCAGCTGAAGATGGGGCGGCCATGTTGTTTTATAACATAGTCTGAAGCATCTGTCAATCACTTGTAGAGAGGACAAGGATAGGCAATTAATTAGACAGAAAACATCAATATACAATTTGTAGAGTTCCTAAGAACTTTGTCTGTGATTTCTTTTAAGCTTTGATTTTGACCTGGAAATCTCTAAGAGTCAAAAGACTTTGAGTTATACGGACAATGATATTGTTTCAACATAAGGCCACAGCAAGTAAATCTTATGGATGACATCCTCCGTAGATTCCAAATCTAATGCGTGCGGGCGAAAAAAAAACAAGGCGGGCCGAAAAAAACAAGATTCCTACATTTTTAAATTTTGACTCAATCATTGTACAAATGGTTTTGATTCAGTGGGAACATCACATATACACAGCCAACATCACATATCTCTGCATCAAAGTAAGAAACAAAACATTAAATCAGAGCCTTTTCTTGTCTCCTCCCTTCATAGTTATCTGCCATCCACCTTCCGGCATGGCAACAGACATCTTTGCCCATTTTCGGCATATTGACCACTGTCAGAAGGCAACAAAATTTCTTGTTTTTTTTTCCAAAATCAGGCAAAAATTAATGCGCGCAGTGATGTCATCCATAAAATTTACTTGCTGTGGCCTAATCAATCTTATTTGTATTACTGAATGTCATCCTTCTTTGTCTCTTATACACTCGTTACTCTATATACTGGATCCATTTGGAAATAAACTTTATAAGTTTGATAGGCTGCCTGGTTTCGTTATGACGAAATAAATAGATATGAGTAAAGAACAGAATTTTTTCATTGCACCTCTGCTTGGGGAGTAACATAGTGCATGTGGCTGACTGTCTGTCTCAAAACTTGGCTCAGCTCTGCTGACTTTATGTCCTCTCCAAGCCCAAGCAGTATTTCTGACAACCACACCCTTTCAAAAGGCCAAAGGCAACAGAATTGAAGGTTGCCAACTCATACAGTGCTGCCCTTATCCACAAGATGGTGGTGACTGATAGTGTAGTGATTTCTTGGCTGCCCTGCAAATATATATCTCTCCATCGTTTCTCCTCCATTGCTCACAGCAGTGTTATGATTGATGACGGCAAGTGTGAAGTACATCCTAATTCCGAGCGCCCCCCCCCCTTCTAGGGCTGTTGCCAGCTCTAGATGTCTACCCATCATCACAGTATGCCCATGATCACATCCCAACAAAATTTGATCCAGGGTACCTTTCAATCACATGACAACGATGAAATGGCCATAATTTCTGTAGGTCAAGATCTAGAGCAATATGTCAAGTCAAAGGAGAGATGGAAGCCTCTGATAGGGCGGTTTCGTATTATTTACCACAGGAACCTGATATTTATATTTCAACTAACGAACCACCACGATAAAACTGGTAGTTAAGTCTGTAATGTCAAGTGCCTATTTCACATTCTAAGGCAAGTTCATATCATTCTTGGAACTATTAATATTTGTAGAGCGATAATCCACATGTCTATCTGCTTTGCCTTGGGGAAGCAGTGAGGAAAACTGGTTACTAGTATCATGAAAGCATGATGCTCGATCTAGTGTCATACTTTGACATACTCTGACCAAGACAACTCAACCTTAACCTTTGGCATACCGAAGAAGCCATTAGGCTACCAATTCTCTTTTGGTTATACGGTTAGGCAGCAGGGAGAAGGTTAATCCATCCATCCAACAGAAGTTCTGTGGTCTTATTTTTTACCCACAATGCCTCACCACCTATTCTGAAAAGCTGCCATAAAACAACAGCCTTTATCACATTTCTTCAACTTTTTAAGCCATAGTTTTCTATCATGTAGCATAAAATAACTCTTGACCCAGTCATAAAACTGATATGTCCTTGTAGCATAACCTCAAATACTAACACTCCTAAATATAAAACATATCAAAGTGGACAGTCAAGCCGGTCTGATCACACGGCTATCATTTTTCAAGTTAGCACCCAGTAATAAACATTATTTATTGCCGATGTTACTGCTCAAAGTTTGTGTGACATCTCTTTTTTCATGCTTCGAAGATGAGTTAGTTCTTAAAGTTTGTAGCCCAACATTTCCACAAAAAGTTTCTTGTGAATATGAGTTAATGTTAGTAATAACTCAGTGTGACAAAGAAGTTTGAAAAGATAATTTTCCACTTTTTGTATGCCTCTGCCTGCCGAAAGAATGTATGAGAAATTCTGTGCCTTTTTGCCATCCAAATCAATCCATAAACAAGAAGCCATAGGCGACAATTCTCCGTGAAGTATTATATATTGCAACAAAAAGAAGTAGCCATTGGCGACAATTCTCTGTGAAGTGTGATAAATCGAACAAAGAAAAATTGTTTAAACGCGCGTCGGCTCAGTCATCTTAAGACGCAACAACCAATCAGAGATGCGAGATGCCTACACGTGACGCGGGAAGGGCGCGCGATGCCCGAAATATTTTTGCGTCAATATTCAGCGCCGTGATTCAAGAGATTAATACCCGGAAACAATTTTTTTCTTGTTTTGAACGCATTAACATGCATTTACGCTAATCTAGTATGATTCAGGGTTACTTTTTTTTAACCTGCCATGGCCAGATTATCTAAAGATGTGTGTATTGTGTGTACAATCTATAGAAAGAGAAATGTACATCAGGTCCGATCATCCGATTTTCACGTTTCGGTTTTTTGGACTCGGTTCATGAACGTATTTTGGTTTGGCTCCTGGAATGTGCAAAAAAATGACTCCCGGGACTGTCTACAGGGAACACTCGCACATTCGCGGTGTATCAGGACAGCGCGACTGGTCGTCATTAGCGCAGTAACAGTTGCATAAACGGACGAAACCATTTCAAAGAAATGGGGATGTTTCGAAAATAAGCATTTACTCCAATATCAAAACAGCTACGGTAAAAATAAAAAGACGTGCATCATCCCGGACATAATGCAACACCACATGCGAAATTACACAGAAATGCGACGTACGGAAGAATGCGTTTTGGCTGCGAACATCTTCCAAAAAACTTGGCATCTCTTAACCATGGGCAAAAACATCTGGAACCACTTATAAAAACCACCCCGTATCTGCATGAACTTTTTTGAACCCCACTGCTATTCCAAACAACGCGTTTTTCTGGACCATTCCAATTCGCCTCGTAATTGTAGGGGTGCGTCTGCGATATTACATTGACCGCGAAAGCAGCAACGGCAAAAATACACATTCGTGCATCAACACGGGCATGCCCGCAGACGGCGTATAAAATTGCGTGCCGATTACACAAAGAGAACCCAGTGTTTTGACTGCGAACATGAAAAATCAGCCGATTACAACACTCCGTCCGGAGGTCCTGACCTCCTTCACGGAGTAACAATGGTTTCTATCATTTCCTGCTGTGGTTTATGTTTAAGTACCATACCCTGACAGGTGATTGTGACTTACTGCTCCGCTAATTTGAATAGGGAGGTTTCCATTTCCTTCATCATACACACGTGCACTTTTACAGCCATCAAACAATTTAACGAGCAGGCATCACTTGATATTTTACGAGTAAATGAGGACTATTAACTAATCCTTTTGCCCTGAAAGATCTCAGATAATGGAAAATCTTTAACACAAAGCTCCTGTGTGATGCCCTCTGGCCTAAAGTGTGGCACCAGCTATATATGGCAAGGGGTGGCATTCGAGGCATGGGGATTGGAAGCCGTGGTTGGATTGACTGGGAAAACACCCCGCAAATGATGAGTTTCTCCGCAAATATTTGTGTTTGTCTTCCCTTGCTGTGAGGAGCATCCCTTACGTGACAGTTATTTCTGTTGGGGGAAGGAGCCTATTTCCCTGTATCCTGGGACCCTGGTGAGGTACATACACCAGTGCTACCAAAGCACCTGCTCACAATTATAAACCGAAATTGCAGCACTTCAAACCAAACACAGAGCAAATTATGTCTGGGAAACGGAGGTGTCAAAGAAACACTCCTCTTCAACATTGGAAGCAAAGCAGCGTTCCTTGTTTAAACACAGAAATACCTTGTCCTAATTCCGGTCCGTCAAGTGGCCACAGGAATGGTAAACTTCCTAGCAATGGTCGCAGGCTGCGCTGTAGCAAATCCAAATAAACTTTAAATAAAGCTGTCTTTCTGTTTGAGAGCTTCCAGACTGCGGTGGATTCAGGAAAGAAGCGGTCTGCCAGAAACGTCTACAAATAAGGCAAAAACGGGGAGCCCCTCTTCCAAGACATACAAGTAGATAAGGGTGGATTACCCATCTCTGTACCATGTCCACAGCACAATATCGGAAAAAAAAAACGTCAAAATATTCCCCTCAGTATGTCATCTACTAGTCCCTCCCAAAATCAGCAAGCTTGGCACATCCCATCCCAATAAAATGTTTAACTCTTATGTTACTTACCAGCAATATTTGCACTCTGTAAAACTGCCCATTGAGCGAGATCTAGCGGAGGTTTGGGGATGAGGACCAGGGTCGGGCACAGGTATGCGTCACTTGCCCTGGTTGGATCTTTGCGGGGAGAAAAATAATCCCCTGAGGCCAACGCCTGTCTGTACGGCTGTCAATTATCTGGGTATTTGAACTTGTGTAGGCACGCCAGACTTGGTCATAAAATCCCAACCCCCCTCTCACATCTATCTGTTGACTTACCATCTGGGACTGGCTCTTGGGCTTGGGGTTGATGTCTTGGATCTTCTCATTGGCTGAAACAGACAGTACCAAGACAGATTAGCCAGTGACATTGCTCCTCTCATCCCACCCAAACCTGCTGCGCTCTGATTGGTTAGCTGGGATCAAGTTATCCAGACAGACTGCTGTGATTGGTCGATGCAACTTGGGTTATCAATCTGTTCTCATCTTTGCTAATGGCTCATTTGGTTTCCTGCCTTGTCAACATACCACATAAGGGGCCTTGTAGGAGCTTTAGGAAAACATACAGACTTGCCCTTGTTGTTGACAAAACCTACTTTATGAGGCCTTCATGGACATAACTATTGGGTTAGGTAAACGTACCAATTATTCTTTAAGGCCAGAGGAAATCCCAGGCAAGTTGGCCTACAATGTCATCGTTGTGTGGTCTTGTTTGAAAAAGCTTTGCTATTTGGTTGCTAGTGAGCACTTAAAAGTTTTCTTCTGTGGTTTTAATTTCATAGCCTTGATACCATCCTGAAAGTTTACACTTGCTTCCGCTCCCATACTCATGACTCCCTTCATGATCATGAAGAGGACAAGTATGAAAGCGAGCATAAACTAACAATGAAAGTAACTGTGGTAGTATTTTGAAGCCAAAACTTTTTGTGCAAGATCTTGCAAAATGTCCAGAATCTTGAGAAGTATTCTTGAATGCACACATTTTATCCTTTTTTTGTGAAGTGCGAAAAGTGAAAACAAACAGGGCCCATTAGGGCCTACATGTTCACAAGTACCATTGGCCCTTGACAGATCGATGCCCCCTAGAGACTTACAACAGAACTGCAAAAACATTGGCCAGATTGGACAGGGCACCCTCTTGGGTTGGGCATGTCTCTGTTGGATTCCAAGTGACAGGAGGTTAATGAAACACCTGTGCATTGTCAGACTGCCAGGGATTTAATGCCATTCTTCTTTTTTTGTGACAAAATAGCTTTGAATGGCAGTTTTACTCCTCAAAGGGCTACTTTACCGGCCGACATCCAATCTTGTCAATTTTGTATGGACTATGAAGTTACTGAACGTGGTCTCATAATATAGGAGCTACTCACCCACGACCTCTATGATGGTGGCCAATAGAACACCGTCAGTTATGTCTTTCTGAAGGTCACGGACCAGCCGCTTATGCCCCGCCCTCTCCAGGTAGTGGTTCGCCCAATCTGTGTAGATCTGTCAAGATAGAAACACAAAACGGTAAATAAAAATAGAAAACAATATAATTATGGACAAGATACAAGCAAAGAATTATAACATCAGATAATTAATTGTCTTGGCAAAAACAGAGCCAGCAAATGTAACTCTAAACCATCATCAACTATCTTTAAATGAATATTAGATTTTGATGCTGCAATAATAACACAAAAAGAAAGGAGGCGCTGTTGCTAATACGTGTTTGCCATTCTGTTCATAGATTAGACCAAGGACATTATACACAGTGTATAATGTCCTTAATTAGACTAAAGCATTTGATGAGTGGAATTATGTCATGCTTTGTTGTGTTGTGTTGCTTTGTGTTGTGTGTGTGTGTTATTGTGACAAGTAGGTTTTATCTATGATACGATAAATAGACTAGTGTATAAAAGTTCAAGGCAGAAGAATCTACAGTATTCAATAGATTCAAAGCAAGAAGGGTCCCAGGTAAATATTTGTAGTACCACCTTAATTAGCCTTGAACAAAATTCACAGTTAATTTAGTACCCACTAAAATTGTAATTTAACTCTTAAATGATAAATATGTGTCATAATACATAATGCTGACCTGACATACTCTGAGTGAATACATTAGCATGATAAATAATATCATTTTAATAAAGGTTAAGAAAATGAACCCGTGGGAACAAAGAATATTCAACATTGTTGTCACCTTTTCATTTAGAAATCACTATGGAAATATGAATTTCTTTATCTTCATGTTGAATCATGATACGATTTTATTGCCTTTTTCCGCTGAGAAAATGTTTGGACCATCCTATATTGAGTCCAAAGAGGGAGGTCGATGCAAGGTCATAGAAGGTCATAATCAATACCTGAGGTCATGTCATGTGACCTAATTTCTTCCACCCTCAATACATATATTTCAAAAGGTGAGGTTGATCAGAAAGCATCTCTTGTTCTTAACACAGTATTTCTGTACCTTGTGTGGTTCTCTTCTTTTTTATTGTAAATGCATATAAAAGATCAGAGATCTACTGTGTATCATTCTATGTATGTGTCTTTAACCTTCAATAATTTTGATCACTTTTGGGGAAGAAAGCAAAGTAAACAACCATTACAAAAACAAGCCTTCTTGATCAATCAATCTCAAGTTTAATCAAGCTGCAATTTTATCTCAAATGAATTTGAAAAATAGCTTCCCTGAAATGATTTGACAGGTATAATTTCACAGCATGAAACGTCATTAAACCTAACCACACCCTAAACAAAATGAAGTGTCATGTAGTGTTCTGACTGTGCTGACATTGGTATTCCCAGCAAAATCCTTGTCTTGCACGTCTGCAAATAGACCAAACTAATAACACACCTTGACATGCATCATACAGTGACAAGTTGGGGTTATTGAAAAGACTATTAGTTCCTCCCTATACTTGTAATAGACAATATTGAAATCACAGGGATTGAAATGCCTTTTTCCTCTGACTGTAACATTTCAAGTTATCTGCAAATTAAATCAGATAATTTTCTACAAATGCCCTAGCAACTGTCTCTGGCCTACTACAGACGTTTTAGATGGACTTAACATCTTGCTTTAGCTCTGTATATATATATTGTAATAGCTACTAGGAATCTGGGCTTTTGTATGGTACTGCATAGCTATTGTATGGTACTGCATAGCTATTGTATGGAACTGCATAGCTACAGTATGGAACTACATTGTATATAGCTACTGTATAGAACTGCATAGCTACTGCATAGCTACTGTATGGAACTACATAGCTACTGTATATAACTGCATAGCTACTGTATGGAACTACATAGCTACTGTATATAACTGCATAGCTACTGTATGGAACTACATAGCTACTGTATAGAACTGCATAGCTACTGCATAGCTACTGTATGGTACTGTATAGCTACTGTATGGTACTGTATAGCTACTGTATGGTACTGTATAGCTATTGTATGGCACTGTACAGCTACTGTATGATACTGCATTTCTACAGTTTATCAAACTGTAGTTCAAAATGTCAAGTATGACTTTTTTCTAGCCTTCAACATTGCAAGTTACAAGCTGAATTCTTTCCTACAGATTGCAGGTGTTACTTTCCATCCCTGTGGACACACAAGGTGACATTGAAACTTCGTCATCAGATGCCTTCTCCAGCAGTCCCTGTCACCTTGAAATTCCATTCCCACCGAAGGAGACATGGTTTACGTGCAAAACACAATGTCTTCCCCTGCCCTGTATATTTACCTTTTAACCAGACCTGTCTTGGAACATTTCCCAATATTTGACAACAGCATACAAAAAAGTATACACAGTATTTGAGTATATATGTGCACTTGAAATGTTAACCATACATAAAAAAGAAGGGGCAGATACAAATGACTACTGTATTCTACGCTTTAATCTCAAATTCTATATGAAAACTGTCTTCCCTTGTATTGAAAAAAAAACACTTAGATTCAATATTATCCTTCGCTCTAGGTCTTTAAAATTAAGATGTCTACAGAAATATTTAAGACCTGTAGAAAGAGATCTTTGAACTCTGCTATTTGAAATTCCTGACTTCTGGAAACCTTCACCCTTATTTACAGTACATGTTGCTCTTTTGTACGACTCTGTCAGCACCGTGCCATTTTGTCAGACAGAGTGAAAGATGTGGGAATGACAATGTGAAGTGTCGGGATGGTATGTGACACGGGACATTACAAACATTCCATGGCAGACTGTCAGACTGGTGTCACCTTCACTACATCCTTTCTTACACCTTTCTTACACCTTCAGCCTCCTTCCCAAACTTAAGATCACTTAAAGACTTTGTTGGCACAATGACCTTTGGGTGCTTCTTTTAGGTGGTGCCAAATTACAACTCACACGTTATCATATTTAGTGACATTGTATTACTTATCGCAGGGTGAACGTAGCACACTTACTGACATTGTATACTATAAACGGAAATACATACCATATGTCCTACAATGATTGTGAGCTTGATAACTTTTATCCTATCCACAAACTTTTAATGCACTAAATTAGTATTAAATACAAAGTATCTTGTACAACAGGTTGTTCCAATCTAGATGATAACTCCTGATTTCTTTCCAGAAGTTAGAATTAACAACCCAAATACATACTGAAAGCTGTAGAATGATTGTAACTTTTATTATATCCACAAACTTTTAATGCACAAAATTAGTATGAAACACAATGTACAACAGGTTGTTCCAATCAAGACGATGACTCCTGATTTCTTTCCAGAAGCCAAAAGCTGCCACAAATCAACTGGCGCCAGGTTTGATTCCTAATCAGCTCTTTGCTCTACCAGGAAAAATCAGGAAACGAAGGGTAGGTATTAGTTACTATTACATATCCCAGTTAACAACACCACTTTGTTGATGTAATAATTGGTGGGATTTCTTACAGGGGTCAGGCAACCTATGCTGACCTCCACTCCCCTCACACAATATCACGGATTTCATGTTAGGCCACAGCAAGTAATTGTTATGGATTACATCAGCGATCGCATTAATTTTCACCCGATTTTGTTGCCTTCTGACAGTGGTGACCATGCCAAAAATGGGCAAAGATGTCTGTTGCCATGCCGGAGGGTGGATGGCAGATAACTATAAAGAGAGGAGACAAGAAAAGGCTCTGATTTAATGTTTTGTTTCTTACTTTGATGCAGTAATATGTGATGTTGGCTGTGTATATGTGATGTTCCCACTGAATCAAAACCATTTGTACAATTAATGATTAAGTCAAAATTTTAAAATGTAGGAACCTTTTTTTTTCGGCCTGCCTTGTATCTTTTTTTCGCCCGCTCGCATTACATTTGGAGTCTGCATCATCCATAAAATTTACTTGCTGTGGCCTTGAGTTTGATGGGGGTAAGAAACGTTCTCTGCTCTTTGAAGAGGAGGAAATCCGCCAGCTTTTAAGGTCTCGAGGGTGAACGTGATATGACTTCTGACAGGTCAAGCGGTAGGTCCGCACTTGGCTTTGATCTTAAAGGAGTTATAGGGGACTTCCCGGATGCCCCAGGAAGATGATCAGCCGAATCTAAAATGTTTAAGCGTGGATAAAATGTTTAAGGGGTCAGGGAGGAAGGTTGGAGGTACAATAATTAATCACTAGGGAAGCGAGAAGTTTACCTACATGTAAGGACATATTTCTTACTTACACATGTTATCCTTACTTAACTTGTAAGGATATATTTCATACTTACACACAGACAAGTAATAATGGTTTTAATGATGTACCTTTAAACAAAGTAAAATAAATACACACCTTTAACTACATTTCTTATACCTATTGACATTTCAAAGGAAAATAATGGGCAGTTTTAAATTATGATCACTCTCACAAGTACACAGATTGAATATCAAAGGAAACCTTTATTTCATTGTCGCCTTCTAGAATTGCACCATTGTTTCCTTCAACACTGGTCAGGGTTCTGCTTAGCTCTAGTTTTTTTTTCATCATTTCAATTTTAGCTGCAAACACAAACTTATATTCCAGTAAAATTGTAACTAATTTCTACATTTTCTATACTACAAGACGCTAATTTTTGTATGTCAAAATGGCCAATTACCTAGAATTTTTCCCTCATGAGTAGTTAAGTTCTTTCAAAAGGCATAACCTTACCTCTGATCTTTCCTATGTACATAATTGTCTCAGGCTCTTTATAATTCATATCCAGCCTCAGACCACAATTAGTGGGCAGTATTCTCACATGTCCATCAGCAGGGGTCAAGCGAGGTCAGCCCACAGGAAGTGGCCCTCCTGCTCACCTGTTGTAGAGCTGTACGTTCGCACATTAGAGCAATTACCTACAGCTGTGCACCGAAACCTACCGCAGGGGAAGTTAATGCAATGTGAACTTCACGCATGCTAAGAGGATATTCCGAGGAAGAGCTAAACCTGAAACAGTGTTATGCTGCTAATTATCCAATTACTATTGGGCTATGCAGTGTATGACAGAAGTTAGAATGCACATAGAGTTCTCCTTCATAAAGATATCTTGATTGTAAAATTAAACGTTACATAAACTTCATGCACCCTCTACAGAGGTTCCGAAAGAAACACCCAGTTTGTGAGAAGCACAAAAGCTTTCCATCATGTGAACTCCACGCATGCTAAGAGGATACTGTATTCTGAGGGAAATGTATAAAACCTGAAACAGTGTAGGTAGAGCTCTCCTATTTTAGATATATATAATTGTAACATTAAACATAACACAAACTTCAAGCATCCTCTACAGAGGTTCTGAAAGAAACATATGGTTTGAGAAAAGCATAAAAGCTTTTCTAGTCATAGTCATAGATAATGTCTTGGCTGTTTGCCTGGTTTCACAAAAATTGTTTAATGGTTTGCTCAACATTTTTCTGAGATGGACGTCTGAGTAGACATCAGTTTAAGCATTAGACTAGAGCCACAAATACAATTAACAAGTTAGAGCATATTGCTCATCAAATGAGTCCCAAACTCCAACTGCAAGTTGGAGAAAAGAATCTAAATTTGCCTCCCGACAGCAAACTTTGAGGGTGAAAATCCTTACATGTCTGCACAAGATTCCTATCAGGAAATTTCAGGAATTGTACCAAACCGCAGCCTTCCAACAGGACGATGCTGTAGTTTAAGCTTTCCCCTAACAAGAGGGGATAGAAGGATGCTTGAGGGTCTAAAGGAAATCGTGGGAACAATGAGATTTCTTTTCTTGGGAGCATGAGAAGTGGTCTTCTGTTGTTAGCTCTAGTGACAGGCAAGGAAACACTTGTTCGACAAGTACAACTTGCAAATGTATTAGTAGACATTGTTCATTAACACTTTACCTCAAGTTGTACAATTAAAAAAATTAAAACACAATGCTCTACCAAAACAACAGTAGTTTTCTCAACTTTGCAATCTACAATTTAAATGTAAGCTATAACTTTGAGAATAATCGTATTGTGGATTTTTTTTTACTGATATGCTTAAATTTGAGAAAATACAGTATACTATAAATGCTTTCCTGGGTGATTCTTTGGCTCAAGAGGCACATTGAAGTTGATTCGACTGTCATCAGCCACACGCTGTTGGTCTAAATTATTTACGAGACCAGCACCGTTCCAGTAACACACAAAATGGCTGCAGCTATGAATACCAAGTTGCCATGAATATTTTTGTGTCCACCTGAACACTCAATCTCCGAAGAGCCCATATTGATCAGAACCTTGCAACTTCCCTGGAGTAGAAATTAGGTCACTTGCAAATGGCTGGGTGTGAGAATTTCAACATGGCTATGGCGGGACAGAAATTTGACCTACTGAATCTACTGCATTGGGAATATGACAGAAAAACGGTTCAGAAAATCTGACCAAATGTAAAATCTCCTGTTATGACTAGAACATATAAATAAATTATGGTCTTTCCTGCATTTTGACAATAACTAGTCTGAGATTTTCTAGCATTACACCTAATGACAACTACCATTAGCCAAAGGCAATATAAATCATCTGAGATATTCTATATTATCTTTTGGGCAGATAAAAGTCTGGTGGGACCACTTTGGACCCAATTTTGGCCTTTGGCCCAATTTAATCTCATGGAATATGAACAAAAAATTGTCCTTCCAACATTCTTGCATACTTTCATACAACTTATGATCAAGAAAGCAACTTAGCAAAGTTACATTTTTGGTGGTTTCTTAGTTTACATTTTTTTGTGCCGCTCTATACATTAATAGCACATCCCTTCTGAAAGTACATGTATGTCAAGAGACAAAGATTCTGCCTCAACAACTCTTCACGTCGCATCACCCATCACACTTCACACTCCCGGAGATGAGATATCGTTAAAACGATGAAACATATCCCGTCTAAAATGCCACGGGCACTACAAATTTCCATCATAACCTACTTGCGGCCGGTTCCTCCTACAAAGTGCAATTACTGCAGCTGATACTCATGAATTTCCTGATGGTCTGATGTGTAAGGCCTAAGGAAAAAATGTTCTGTTATCTGTTTCAGTCCTGAAAAAGTAGGTAGGGATTTATCTTTTTTTCTTTCCTTTTGTATTAGGCTGTGGCCATCTCTAGTGATCCAACTTATACAGTCCAGTGAATCTTCCATGAGGGCACTTTTATTTTCAATGTCAATGTTAGAAAACCAATTGTACGACATTTCATCACTCAGGTGTCAGATGATGGAGCTAGAAAAGGTCAATCAGCTCCAAAAATTTGTGTGACAGGCTGAATAAAAGTTCTTACTGAGGGACGACTGCATGTGCAAGATGTCGGTTTGGTTGAAGAATGAATCCCCTCTACTATATAAGCTCCAAAAATTTGTGGGTCCACAGGGGTCCACCTAAAAAAAGGCTAGGGTAAGCAATTTTTTTCTAGGGTCGGTCGTGAAACAAGAAACACAACATTTTTTCCTAGGCCTAAGGAGTGAGCGCTGGTCTCCTGTTGTCCCTCGGGGATCATTCCTGCACATCAACGAGGCTGTGTGATGAAAGTCACCTCCAAAACAGCACGAACACCTCACAAAACCTGGTCTTGGGGATTACCGGGGAAAATTGAATGGGCAAGGCGTGCATCTTATAACCCTGGTTACAACATGTCTCCACTGGGCAGCGGTGCCACATCTTGCTCTATGAGAAATTGCTTTTGGAAAATGAGGCAGTCAATTATTTTTGGGGTCAGTTTATGGACCTTACAAGAGCCATGGGGGATTGTGTATGTACAAAGAAGGCAGGACAACTTGGCTGCAGTGTGCTTTTATCAATGTAAACACACATTTCAGCATTTCTTCCTTATATTTTCTCTTCCAGAGATAAATGTAAATTTCGCCTTTCAATACACACTAATATTTTGATTAATATTATTCTTTACTGCTTGCTCCTCTGTTATTTTTCCACTCATCAATTTTACTTGCATTACTTTGGCTACAAAGTAAAAAAAAAACTGACTTCCAATTTATTCTGATTCTGATTCTTTTTTTAGCATATTGTAGCAATAGGATTGACTATACGCATGACAACAACAGGCAATGGGAGTGGTAACAAAAGTCTTAGAAATAAATTATGAAATAATTTGTAAGCAGTAAAAAAGGCATAACATTTCAATCTAAAAGTTATAAACAAAACCAAAATAACAGAAAAATGTATGGAATCTCCACATAAGTAATGTCCAACAAGATATCTTGAATTGTTTTCAGAACTTAGCTTCGAATCCTTTCGTGTTGCTCTTGTCCTTGAAAAGACACCATAGGGAGTCTAACACGATAACGACATTAAATCACTTCATGGTCCCATACAAAGGAGTGATAAACTATTTCAGCTCAGTGCTCCCTGTGGGATAACATCTTCTGATGACAACTTTCCTTCACAAGGGCTCTAATTTTGAGAATACCTGACTCAAAGCTATGAAACTTGACACTTGAATGAGATGGAAATTTTACCAATTTCCGATTTGCTTTATTGTCCCAGCGAGATGTCAACGATAATTATCTCATTACCAACATGTCATATATCTTCTACATACAGTTTTAACACCTACATGGCTATAATGATACAAGATTTGTTTAGCTTCCTTAAAATAACTAAACGCATTAAAAAATCCATTTTGATATTTGTGATAAGATTGATTTTCTAGAATCAATGTAAGGTGAAGCTTTGACATTTCCACAAATGACATGCCCTGTCCCAATTTTCAGTTTCTGTATCAACTGTGCTTTAGCATAACACACCAGTTTCACAGGCAGTCAGCAGTGGCTAGCAATATATCTCAAGTATCATTCAAACCTACTATATTTCATTATAATGAGTGCCACTTTAACAGTTACCACGATTTGAGGGACAGATGAATTTATAACTGTACTGGCTGCAGCCGTTCCAGTCAACCCAACATTGTCTCTTCATTAAATACACATTAATATTAGCCAGACCAACACAGCTAAGATGTTGGCTGTAAAGCTCACCTTAACTTAATCTCAAAGGGATCAATTTGCATAGCAAGCATCTATTTCATTGTATTGACATTCTGACATAAATGCTGACATATAATGTAAAGTAAACTATTTACCAACATATAGGTCCTGGTAAAAATGTGGATAAATTCCCATCTGAGATGTAATTTTGAACCACAAATGCTATAAAACACAGGTGGCCATGTGACAAATGGTTGACCTACGACCCCCTCGTGGGAACCAGAAACAATCGCAGGTATCATATCGCATCATATCAACCACGATCGAATATGAATAAAACAAGGCTGACATTTCACCAGTACACTTGCAGGGAGGATGACGTTTTTATGATCAAGCAATTACCTGATCCAAAATTGTTTTATCCGAGAAATTGAGGCTAAAACTGCAGATTACCATTACTTGATTGAGTTACTGCGATAGAATAACGTAGGATGATTCGAATGGCTAAGTTAGATTTTAGCCATTTTTAGTATCAAGCAAATTGTGTTTTCTATTAGCAGCCAACATATTCCAGAACTGGCTAATGCAGCTACATATTCATACTAGCCTGGGGCAATTAGAGATAGTCAAAAGAAAGCCATGAAGTTCACTAAATTATGAGTTTGTTATCAAATAAAAGCAATTTAAAGCAGTAGCTACTATAGTTTAAAACTGCTGTCCATTCGTACAGTAAAGATGCTATCCATATTGCAAAATCTACTACTAAGTTACAGAAAACTTAACCTTTCCACCGGTGTTCTAGCAAGCATTCATCTTTCTGTCAAAAATCTTAGAGCAGATCCCTTGGATTGTCACACCTCTAGAGCTCAACATGAGGTTACATGTATGTCAAACAAAATTGTAATATGAGAATTGAGATGACGGAAAAAAAATCAGGCTGGCTAGAACACTACTATTCAACTAAAAGCATCTTTGAAAGAGAGCCCCCCTCCCACCACTGTCCTTGGTGCTGAAACGCCATCCATTCACCCATCCCTAAAGACCACATATGTAAAGACTGTCTCCTACCCTCTTATCATCACTAAACTATGAATACTAAGGAACCCTGAGCAGCCATGTGCCTCTATCAGTATCCTTGGGAGAATTTATGACCTAGTTTTTACAACAAGGGCTTCTCAATCAACTGTCATATGCATCATCTTCCTCCTTCATGCACAAATTATTGAGCAAAGCTTTTAATAAAACTCACTGCATAAAATTAATGAAAGTCAAGTCACACTAAGAAAGACAGATTTGCTTAAAGGTTGTTACAAAAATCTTGAAGGCTTCTTTTGGCAACATTTTGGTGGTGAAATGGAACATCTCTAATGTGGGAAAATCCTGACTTTTTCACGTAGTTAGAGTCAAATAACTCACACATTTATGAAGGTAGCAATCAATATAGTTTTATACCCCATGAAATACAACATTGTCACGTTTTATTTGCCTCTACTTAAAAGACCAGGTCCATTGTCAGTTCAATGTAAAGGTACCTTTCTCATTACATATATGGGTTTTAAACTTGCAACATGATACCTCTCATACAACTGAATAGTGTCATATTTTATCTTTTCCATTGTACTGTTTTGAAGCTATTTAAAGCCAGCTGTATATATTCTAAAAAAAATATTGGAACTGTACATTTAAATTTGTAGCCAGCATTTGCAAGACAGTCTTTAACTCTAAGATACATGTACACACCGTGTTTGTCCTTGTTTCTGGGTTTTTTGTTAGTAAACCTTTTGATTCAGATAAAGGGGGTGTTACATCTCCTGAGCTTTATCGACCCAAACTCAGCACATTACGCCTTTAGTACACCCCATCACGCCATCCTGTGTGGACGGCCGCCTTCTCATTCACACAAATCCCCCCAATTACACTGGACAGCTTTGAGTGATCTGGACATTCTGTTAAGGAGATGGACATAGGGAGACACCCACATAATATGCCAGATAGATTTGTATTCTTACTCTTACACACCTTGAAGAGTCTGAAGAGTCTGCACACTGAATATTGTATTTACATTGTGAATAGTTATTTACTGGATATTCTGTTAGTGTTGAGGAGATGGGCATAGGGAGACACCCATATATTCCAAATAGATTGTTACTCTCAGTCTTATGCCCCCTGATTGTTCTGAAGATTCTGGACCCTGAATATTGTAATTACATTGTAATTAGTTATTCAATACACCTACGGTGTTAAATAGCATACACAGTATTCCTAGATCTTTTGCCTAAAATCTTGTGCTCTGAATACTTGAAAAGATATGTTAATGATTCAAAACATGAGACATGCACGAAAACAAATTAACCACAATTTCTTTGTGATAAAAGATTCAGATTGTTGAGAACAAGAAAACAAGCCATCACAATAGGCAATTATTATAAATATGCAGCACGGTTAGCTATGAATATACAACAGCTTGTTAAGGTGTTTTTGTCATGGGTATATAGCATGACAAACACAATGTATCACTGGTGTTTTGCCTAACATTACCTTGCTACAGGCTACAGTGGCAGTATACTTTAATAGAACTATCATATCAAAACACAAGAAAATATCACTAAAACTGTATCTCCATTTTCTGTCTTTTGATATAAAAATGATATCAGAAAATACAGTATGAATAGAAAATTTGATTCAAAAGGGAATCTTATACTTATTATCTAAGTTGCAATTGTTAAAGAATTTAACTTTTAAAAGACTTTCTGAATAAAAGACTTTCTGAATAAAATTTCCTTTCCTTTCCTTCTTCATAACTCATTCGACAAGATTACCATGAAGGTATATAAATTTCTTCTGAATAATCGTTGAAATCCCACACAATGTTGGAAGCATTCGGCCATAAATAATGATTTTATGACAGTTTCCCATGCAAAACGCTGGCAATAAATCCTGCCTCACCACAAAGGAATAATCGCCGTCTGCAGTTCAACTATAAACGATACCATCGCTAGTAGGGGAACAATAACAAAGCACAAAGCCATGCTGATATATGCAGGAAACACCAAATATATCATGACAGCATTTTACCTGAGACAAAGGCAGCCCAAAAATAGCTAGCACAATCTGCTATGTTTAAAACCTATCATAGAGATATGACAATTATACATGATAGACAAAGGGCAATGTCTGGTAAAAGCTTTACCACCGTTAATGCATTACAAAACCAGCGGGTATACCAGTGGGGTTTGCTGCATGCACACCTATAGCCTACAGGCAAAAAATTATTGATAATGTCATAAAACGCTACTTGACCTGAATTCCTAGTCCTAACTTTACATTGTGCTTGAATGAAAGCTTCCTGAATAACATCGTACATCAACTACAGAGGAAATCCTTTCTCCCTGCAGGCAAATAGAGTATAAATCACCTACATTTGACTCTAATGCTGCATATCCTTTCCATAAGTTTATTCACTGGCAATAACAACATTATGCTAGATAGCCTACGTGGGTATATACAGCGCTGCCAAGTAAAAACGGAAGAATAAACTGAAGGAATGTCGATGTTATAATTCGATAAACGTCTTACCGTCAGACAGAGAAGGCTGTGGGCACACCCTCCCTTCGCGTCGAGCAATAACATTTCCTCCATCGCGCGTAGCCAGGTCATTTTCCAACACGGTATAAATACAACATCTCCCCTGCCTTGTCACATGTGGACTGAGCGGAATATGTGCAGTCGGGGGCTGCATGTCAAGCAATATAGCCCCGGGAATCATGGGAAATGGGTATGCTAATTAGTTTACAAAGGAAAGGAGGGTGAGAGATGTCAGGAGTCGTGGTGGGGTTTTGATGAGAGAGGGACATTTTTTAATTACATTTATTGATTTTAGGGTGGGGAGGAAGCACATTTGGCCTTAATTGCTACCTTATCAAGTTTGACCACAATACTGTAGAATGTACAAGTTATGGTGACAGAAAATGATTATGCTGATGGACTGAAATCATTCTTATTTGTACACTAAGGACAATCTCATCAAAAGTTTTTCTAGGAGATTTTAAAGCCTATAACATTTTACATGGCAGAAAAGCCTACTATTGTTTAAAACCTGTGCAAATTACTATATGGCAGTGTTTCAACTAAGGTTTGCACTGAATAAAGTAGTATGCAAAATATCATACTGGAATTATAATTGTTGTTTCCCATTGTTTGAACTCCATATAGCTCTATGTCTTATCCACAGATTCACCAAATGTTAAAAATGCTGATATGCTTCCTTTAACATGTCCTTCAAGGTATTCATGGTAGGAAACAAAATATTCCTGTCATAGAAAGAAAAACAAGTACATGAATATATGTATGCATATCAGAATATTTCCGCTACAATAATTTGTAACCCATTAATAGATTGCCTCATTAAAACAGGCTTTTAAGTCTGCAGCGATCCGTCCCCAGAATTATGCTAATGAGCCGGGAAAGAGATTTTGGCAGGCACCACGTCGCGTTCAATATGGATATAATAGATACGCTGAACATGTGCAGAGATTTCATAATCATGGAAAAACATTGCCAAAATCTTGGATTCATAATAGGGGATTAGACCCCGTATCATAAATTTAAAACTACAAAATGTCAAATGCAATGATAGAGTTCAACACATTTTCCATGTAAGACAGAAGCAAATATCATTTACAAACATCTGTTACTACAATTACAAACAAAAATCTCATTAATATGTAGATTAATATCGGTATCAGGTTACAATAGAATATCTACATGGAAGCACAATTAAAATTTGACAGATTGATTGAAAAGAGTGATGTATTTTTAATGACATCCAAGAACGGCACTGCTCCTTGTTTCAAAATCATCTCTAATTGTTTCTTTTTCCCTTCAAGATGTTATCTTTCTATCCTTTTAATACCAATTGCTTAAAGATTACAAGAAGAAATTTTGTAAAGATGCAGAAAACACAATTTTAAAAACGATTTTCCACCTATTACCATGAAAACCAAGGCTATCCATAGACCAGAATTTAAAGAAAAAATAATTTTCAAAACATACTCAATATCCATCTATTACCATGAAAATCAAGAATACCTGAAGATCAGAATTTAAAGAAAAACAATGTTTTATGCGTCACCTTGACTATTCTCAGTACAGCTAATAGTAATACACTTTAACTTGCCAGCCTTTGAACCTTTGATCTCTGCTGAGTCGTAGAAAAAATATAGCTGATCCAAGAAATCACTGCTTGAGTTGAACCAACTTTCCCCTGAACCCCACCTCAACCCAATGTCTTCATTCCAAACTCCTTAACTCTAGATGAAGGCCAGAATTTCAACAATGTTAAACAGTTGATACTATCTGCCAAACAGAAGTGCAAACCAATTAACGGGAGGTGATCTTTTCCCAGGCATTTCAGTGAGTCACGGCTCTTGGAAATGTGTCAACAGTCTTAGCGTGTTCAGATGGCCCAGGATTACCTTTAAGAGGCATATACAAATGTGAAAGGGTACAAGATGTCATGTCCACTGAAACAGTTTCTTCTCCAATGTCTCCAGGCATTAACGGGGACATTTTTTTTTACCTTTACTGAAAACTTCCTTGAGGGAAATCAAAGTTTTGGGCCAGCTTTTTGAGGGGATTGTTCAAGAATGATTGTAGGACTAGGAGGTGATGAAAAATACAAGGACGATTTCTTAGTTTGTTTCTATTGAAATTTTTTCAAACTTTCAAAGAATTTAAGTATATGGCAGGCTGACATCAAGCCTCAGCATCACTGCAAGCATGTCTACCCTTGGGAGATGGGGAACAATGATTGTGGAAGTGACGAAAAATACAAGGATGGTTTCGTAAGTTTTTTCTCTTGAAATTTTTCCAAACTATCGAAGGCAAATTGCAAGCTGCAAGCCTTAACATCAGTGTGCAAGCAAGTCTAATCCTCGGGAGATTGGGAACAATATTGACATTAAACCAGATAGCGAGTGACTGTTCCTTATGCATCTTTTTCCACGTCATTTATACGCAACCCAGCTATGACCCTTCCTAAAGTTCCTATACCATCCTTGCCATAAAGTCAAGGAAGCTAGTAATAGGTTGTTACACAGACTTTAACTTCTAACAAATCTAGCTCATCTGCACATGATGTTCCAATTGTCCTTCTGCTTCATTAGTAGAACATCTGACGAGGCCCCCTAGCTTCACAACAAAGACAGGAAGGACACTGAATGAAGACCAAATGCTCCCCTCTCTTTGTTCTCAGTCCTTCTAAAATGTTCCCAAATGTTCTCAAAGAGTAAGATAGAGAATCGGCTTGAAGGTATAGCCGGCATCTAATAGTTACAATTACGGCTATCTGCAACTCAGCAAAACCAGACTCTTTGACTTCGAGCCAAATAAAATACCTTCTCAATTTTAATGGGCGTCTCATGCAGTAAAATGAGCCTTGTAAAAAGACTTGGTTATGGCAACGTAAATTCTTGCTGATATCACAGGCTATTAAACTGACCTTCAAGGAAGGATACATGCCCAAATTCAAGTTCAGACACGTCTAGACTTGCTAAAACATCCCTGGCTGGTGATACAGCCTTTGATTCTTCTGCTGACTTTGCAGATATATTATCATGGTTCTGCAAATGTGTAGTTCTCCTTTTAATTATGATGATCAAGTGGTTGAAACTGTGAGACAAGTGATCATTCTGTAGCCTCTAACAGGCTTCAGAAGTGGCTGAAAAGAGTAGAAATTGGCCAAATAGCAATATTAGGTTTAAGTAGAGATAGTAGGTTCAATAAGTATATCGTACACATAGAAGTAGTTAGCAAATAGTCTTATATCACCACATTTTTCTTGTTAATGTCTGTATGCAATTAGCCCTCGGGCATGAATTTGCAATAAACATCAATGAATGAATCAATTAATTATAACAAAGGACCAACTCCACTGGCAAATTATCCGTCTTCCTGGCCAATTTCTACCCCTTCCAACCACATCCTGAAGCCTGGTAGAGGCTACATACATTTCTCTGGCGTATAATTAGCTATTGTCCTGTGCATGTGATATAGTAAAAAAAAAACATGTCAAGTTTATGCAGAAAACAAAGGTGGTATGATTCGACTGGAAGTAGGTTGGGAAAGGCTTATATTACAAAGGAACATCTGCCTAACACAGAAATACAGTTAGAGGCCTACTTTGTAACAGTAAACTCACCAAACACAACCACAAACACAACTCAGCTTATCAAAAACATTTCCAGCTTTGAGCTGGCCATCTGAAACCCTTGATCTCTTTGTGTACGTATCTACAATATACATATTTACAGTAAACAGGGGAGATGAAAGTATACTGATTCAATAGTTGAAGTATCTACAGTAAGTTGAAAGAGGTCACTCTGACTGAAAAGACTGGCCTTTTGACTTTGCAGGAAGTTATGAAATTTTGTTTCCTCATCATAATATTGACCTAAATCTTGGTTACCATGGCAACTAAGCTAGTGTCAAATTAGTATCCTGATAATCAAGAAACTCTGAGAAAGAGAGGGCTGACAATGGTTCAATCAAATAAACCCAAAGAGTTACAGGCAGTATAGAAATGTACATGTAGCAAAGACAATAAGTGTTCATAAATTGCTTAAAAAAAACAGAGAATTCTGAAATTAGCAGAAAGGTTTCTTGCTTTTTTTTTTAAAAAGTTATTGTTTAAAGTATATTGTCTAATGTCAAATTTCTTACACTTCTCTTGACCAAGACCTTAGATTTTCTGTCTTGCTTCTCCAATTTTAACTTTTCAAAACTTTTGCTCACAGCCCTTCCAAACTTTAGAAATGGAATGGCCCTTAATAGGTGATTATCTTAAAGGGTTACAAGACACCAACACCGGTACCTGTCAAAGTCATTACTCCTACACAAGGTCGTTACTGCTCCTGAGGCTTACCAGGCTGCTTAGCTACTGTCATCACAAACAGCCATTTCTGGTGAGTCATGTGCTGAGTGGGACCCTGGGTTAGCTACACCCTCCCACACTTCCCTATTCATAATGCTCCAAGAATGTTCTTGTAAGATCTTCTGGTAAAGTCAAGGAAGTGAAAATCTGAAGAATAATAAACTTTGTGACAATCTTGCTGGTTTCATGCATAAGAATCTGAAGGTTTGTCAGCCGGATAAAGTCCAATGATGACTTGCAATTACATGTAGAACTGGTACTCGACTCATGAAGGCAGGATTTTGTAAAGACATTTTAGGTTTTACGATTTCTGGAAAAACCATGTCAATGAGAAGTTGTAAACCAAGTTGAAGACAGGATTCCATCCAGAATTGCTAAAGATGATTTTAGAAGTCATTATGAAAGTTCATCTGTGTTGGTTGTTGATAAAATGTTGAATTTTATTGATCCAACACACACATTATACAAGATCAAATTTTCAGCAACCACTGTCGCCTTCATCAGGATAACTGATGACCAATCACTATTGTTGGTAGACTAACACATCTTGGCTGCTAGTGCCTAATGTGAACTTTAAGTGTTCAAGGAGTATGTTTCTGTGTCTCTTGGACAGCTACAATAGCCTACACTACTGTTGTTGACAGTGACCATCTGAGCAGGCATAAACTGACCAGGATGACACCAAGTCAAGGTGTTCAACTGACCATCAGCTGACCATAAGCAGAGTTTCTACAGGAGGTAACCCAAATCTGTCAGTTCCGAAGTCTGTCTGTCTCCAGCGTGAAATTACCATTATAGAATGGCTGATGACCTTTAACTTTTACTGTCCAGTGGCATCACTATAAAATCAATCTGGACCAGAAATGTTTAAACTTATCCATGGATGGATGCAAATGGGGAGTTTCTCTACTCTCTGAGTAGAAATTAGGCTTCTTTTAGATGTTTTTAGGTATTTCCAGGTATTCTAACCCCAATAAAAAACTGACAAAGGGTCAATAAAATACCTAAAAACATCCAAAAGAAACCTAACTCCTCCCTCGAAAGTAATTTTCTAAAGGACATTTCATTTGAAAGTCTGTTGTTTTTTTTCTCAATACAGTTCAACTTAGCCCAACTATCAGAAGAGAACATGCTATCCGTTTCTATCTCCTAAGGCAAGTCATATCTTCTAGGTACCTTTTAAGCTGCGATGATTAAATACAATTTCCGCACAAGACACTGACAACAAGACAAATCATCATTCATTGTTCGCTATCTTACATGTGGCTCGTAATGATAATAAATGTCTCTTGGCTATGGACAGATTATATTGCCTCCAACTCAATAAGCCCTTTACGACACTTGGTTTAGTCTAAATGGTATTATGGTAAATTTGCTCATTTTCTCCGCAGCAGTAAGCCATTTTACCACCTAGTGGGGGGAGGAGAATTATTATTTGTTGCTAAACTGCTAATAAAAAGTGCTGCTGTGAAAAACAAGGCCTCACCTATGCATTGTTTTGTTTCTCAAATTGCAATGTTTAATTTCACAATTTTATAACAATCAACATTTTGCTGTCAGCATTTACTATAAAACTGAGTTTTTCTCCACTAAATGGAAAGCGAACCAACTTGAAGGTGCATTTTGTCTTTAGCAATTTCTTCATATCTTTTCATCCTTTCTGTGCTAAATTTTGCAATAACCAACACAATGTACATGTACATGTACTTCAATTCAATAGTCTATCAGACATACATTGTAAGCACCTTCTGTGTAAAATGTACTAACTGTTAAATCCTCCCACTTCAAGCATTTCTTGAAAAGCTTAGCAAGCTCATGATGATAACATTCCCTCTTCCTGTATCGACCAATTAAAGTACCACACACACACACAGACATACACATGGGTGTGTCAGCCCTTAGAGGACTACAAAAGCTACGCCCTTGACCTCTAATAACCTCATACAGTAACAGCTGTAATGCTTCCGATCCGTCGCCTTGCTACAGATTTGGCAGGTCTCCCCTCTACCCATTCCTGCCCCATGTAAGGCCAGCCTTAGTCCACAGTCTGGGAGGAAGGGCAGCCCAAATATTCCTTACACTTCCCTGTCGGACTGTGGAAGTCAAGTTCAACTCCGGTCCTCAAACAAGTGGCATTCTTTCAACTTCGTCCAGTGTGAAAAATTTCTCTATCAGATGAGCTGTCTTAGCCTGGAACCCAGCCTAGTATTTAGCTATCTATTTGCTCTCAAAAGGTAGGGATTAGATAGGTCTAAGGTAAGGTCTACGTATAGGTAACAAGGATGTATTGTGTGGTTAAGAAAAACAATACAATTGATGTGGTAAGAAAGACTTCCTTTGAGATGTTATTGCACAAACAGGGCAAAACAGCTAAGCAACAATGAAACCGCCACTCCTTTATTTTAATTTTTGCATTTAAAAAGAAAGAGACATCCCCACCCATACCAATATATCTTTACTTCAAGCCCTCTTAATTACCCCTATAATCTTTTGTTAATAGGAGCATTCCAAGAAATACGGGAAACTGAAATCCCACGATGCAGTATAACCAAACAACCACACCTACGTTCAGCCCACTTCTACGAACTCTCTCTTTTGATTTGACCCAGATGCATTTATATCAAATGTCACGTACCTTTACGTATGGTGGAAGTCACACGTGGCAAATAAAATGTGACTTTCCAGTAACAAGAGTCAGTTTGAATCAAAGATAAACTAAATAACGAGCAGCCTTCTATTTCTTATGAACGCAATAATGCGAAACTGAATAAACTGAATACTGACGTATGAATGAATGAAACACACTTTCTGCGTTCAGAGAAGCATTTATGTTCTACAAAGTAAGGTCGACTCTTACAACAAAACATCTGGAAGTTTTCCGTCATCGTCAACATTACTTTACGCAGGTGAGAGCGACGTGAATGAGCGGGCAAGACGGTTCTGTTGTTCCCCAAACGCACGTCACTCGCGACTTCCGTACAAACGAGACCACAACACCTTGTATCGACATTACCCCTTCCTAAACACGTGGTCACGCGATACCCACCGTTCCGTCCTAATCGCCCGGCTGGATATATAAGCCTTTTGTTCAACTCATGCCCGGCTTTCTGAGGTTACAACTTAAGAATAAGGATCACTCGAGCGTTTCTCTGATGATCTTAAGTGCACTTTACTGCTACAAAGAATAACATAAATCCAACTCCGCTCATTTTAAGCAATCAATTCACCTACACAAAGGAATAAACCTTAGCCTAATGTTAAGATAAGTTGCTGATACCGGTTTGAAACATTGAGTAGGCCTAGACAGCTCCTTCTAAGGCATTGTCAAGGCAGAGACGGGGCTATTCAATGTTATATTTACAAATGCCGGGCATGCTTTCGTCCATTTTCATACCTTTTGGCAAGTGTACAAGACCGAATCATGTCTTGAAAAATGTGGCACCTATTCAGGGGCAGTGAAACATGGGGGAAAGGTAGACCACTGCTGCGATGGAGCACTGGACTTGATCAATGGGGAAAGCAACCTGAGAAAATAAACCTGTAGAAAAAACCCAGCACCGTACAAATAAACGGATCATACATCATGTAACTGTCAGGGGGCAACAACACAGCAAGAAGGGCGACAACGGCGACACTGTTACCTTCCGTACGCGAAGATTGTTCCGCTCCCACCTCCACAACATCACAGGTCCTGCCATCTTCTCTTTCATTCTGCCTTTTCCTCTTCGCCCTACAAATCTTCGCGTGTGTGTAACTCCGAAAGCGCTGTATGCCTTGGAAAGGGAGACAATCTCTGTAGCATGTTCCCCTGTCAGCCGCCCTCACCTACACTGCTTGGCCCTGCCTGTACTGAATGAGTGGCTGAGGAGTCCGATTTCCCTGCCTCTGACACATTGTCACATACTCACATCCGCACTCCTCCACTGTCCACACACAGTGTAAGTAAGGCTCCTTCAGCTCAGTTCTGCGTCGCACGTCCCTCTGTTTACAACAATAATAAACACCGCGGGCAGACAGGAATTCCTGCGCAACAAAGCCTCCGTTGGTGGAGAGATTTACCGTGCGTGGTGACAACAGTAAACGGTGGAGTGTAATAACGTCCTTAATGCCCATTTATGTGAAAGGCGAGACAGCTCCTGTACACAGGCAGTAATGACTTTGGCACCAAACAGTTAACACCTGGCTGGAGGGAGGAGCTCTACTGCTACTGTGGTGGGCACTGATAGGGAAGCTCACTGATACTGTTAATGTATGGGTATGATATTGCAGAGGATGATACTACTGTAGGGATTGTGATAGGGGATTGACTGTGTATTACTTTTTATATTGGATTTTTGACAGGAGCTTCTGTTGTGTAGGGCTTGCCCGTTATGCTTCTGGCTTGGTGTGGCTGACATTCAACTCAATCCTGCTTTTGGTCAATATAGTATCAAGACCAGTTAATTTGTAAAAATACTGCTATTTTTTCAATATCACTGCATATTGAAAAATAATGCTATTTAACACCAGAACTTCAGTTCTTACATATTTCAAATTGACTGATTTCAAATCTTGTAGCTGAGAAGTTAGATAGTTAAAATGTGAACAAACCAGACTTAAGACCCATATCTGGAAGATTTAATGTAAGTATTGGCCTCAGGTGTCAAAACTTTGCACATGAAAGAATCCAACACACTTATCAAGAAGAGACTTCGCTTTGCTCAAGACATAAGCCATAATGTAGTATAGTCTCATTGCACTACTACCACTATCTGCTTGGAAAAGTATCATTTTTCACGATGGCTACCTCACTTATTTTAAATCCTGTTTTGCCACAAACACCTGTACTCACATGGACTGGCCCACTTCTCCCAGAGGGGTGTGTAAGGTAACCTACCTGGGGAGTTCCCAGACACTGGGGACCCCTCCCTCTCCACTTTCATTTGTACCCAATTAAGGCCAAAACACACTGGGTCTGCTCTGCTCTGCTATTAGTGGCTAAAGAGCTACAACTTCCGATTTTAACAAGATTTAACAAGCAGCTTTACGTGCTATTATTATGCCTAAGTAGTTAATGAACGGTTTGTTGACAAAACAGAAGTGCTTGATGATACACTGCCAAAAAGAAATCACCTCAAACAATTACTAATTGACAGAAAATCCAATTAACAGCCTAGAAGTAAAGAGGGGGAGGGAGTGACTTTTAACTTACTGTATACAAAGTTTGAGTTTGAAAAGTACATCATTAGCAAGTAGCACGTTTTAACACTGTCCTGAAGCCTTTACTGCTTCGATCAACTGTTGACAAAGTTGATTGTGGAGTTGCTCCGTTACAACTCAACCAACTTATTGTGACAAAACACGAGAAGCTAGAACAAAAGTTTCTCATTGTCCTCATCAATTGTTTCTCAGAAAAGCCCAGGCCCCTTCCCAAAAAAGTTTCGAGTTCCAAGATAGAAGAAAGCTGCTTCCTAGAAGAACTTGCAGCTTGGTACCCTCCAGACTTGGTCAATGTTATCTTTGTAAGGTTCTTACCTAACATAAATAGGATGTGGTCTTCAGTGGTTTATGAAGGGGAAGTCAATGTGTAGAGAAGCATACTGCAGTAAGCTCCAAAAATGTAACAGTTGTTTATACTAACTGTTGCTCTTGACAGGAAAGATTTGGACTATGTGACCACATCAGAAAGTACAGTAGTTGAGGGGAGGATTTATAAGGGATTTTAAGGAATGCTTACCGGTATGGGGAGGAAAAAGTCATATTTGTTATTTACATTTTGCACTCCAGTTTACAAGAACTTAAGATCAGACAATGCCCTCTTCGATACTCTTAACTGGTCACAGCCATAACAAACATTGTTTCCTTCCTGAACATTTCTGGGGAGGGTTGTTTCTCATGATAATATGATGATGACTACATTGCACCAAGTTAGCTCCGAAATCTGGGGCATATCAAAGCCATAAGGGGGGGGGGGAGAATTGCCATAACTACCTTGTGTAGTCAATTGATAATCCTAATTTAAAAAATATAGAGCGCCTGAGAGCTCATCAATTGGGTGGGTCACTCTCTAAAGTTTATCCCATTTCTATTTGCCTTGTGGTCAGTTTATTGCTCAACAGAGCTGAAATATGAATTATACATGACTTTTTTTACTGAAGTATTGATTTTTTACTGGATATCAAAGAAAATTTGAGTAAATAAATGCTATGTAGATAATTACTAAATGGTGTAGAAATCTTCCTTTATTACATTATTGATTTTTTATTATTGAACAGCTTAAAGAGACTTTGGGGATTAAAAGCCATTAAATCTCCAACGTCTAACTTACATGTATGCACAACCAGTATCCTACATAATTATTCAACCATAGACACTTGTAGATAGGGAGGTCAGAAAAACACTTTGGCAAGCTTTCTTTTTTAACACATGGATTAATGCAATCATTTTTTTTGAAACTCCTATTTTCTAAGCAGGGTTGCTTTTTTTATTGTCAGCCAAATGTCAAACGGATACTGTCTGGTCAATTTGATACTGTCTTTAAAGTTTGCAGCCACCAAAAAATCTGCTCGGAGACAACAAGCCTCCCTCAAACGTACAAATAGACTAGTCCATTGTCCCACAAACACCAAGACCCCCTACCTTATAAGTTATACAGTCTATTAACTTCACAGAACATAAAAGAGTCCTAAAAGAACCGGGGCTCGTAAAACCAACAGATGGGATCATGCTGAGTCTATTACACATACATTAGGTATGCTTGGGTAGCGAAAATAAAAAAGGCCAGTACTCTGTCATACAGAAATAAATGCAAACGGCAGTTTTATGGGTGTTCTTGGTGGAATGGATGGACTTGGGATGGACTTCTGCATGATTAGGAGCGGGACTGCATGGGAACATGGGAAATTGGTCGTAAAACCGGTTCAGCAAATTAGGGCAACTACAGCTATGGAAACCATCAATCAAGTGCGTTTCCCCTTTTTCCTTACCCTCGGGGTGTGCTGTAATTTATGGGCATCTTGGAATATTTTTCTTTTCATTGTGCTGAATTTTCAACTGGCCATATCCTTCATTTCTATCCATTTGAAAGCAGCGTAGATGACAGAGTTGGTTTCCTTTGTTAGGCTGTTAGTCATACTTGCAATCTACCCAAGACTGACTGAAAAGCTAGAAATTTGAGGTGTCTTTTGCCAGCAACATCATGACTTCAGCTGAAAAATACTGTAGACTTATCAAGAACGACTTTGATATCATAGCAACTTCATCATTGTCTTTTACTTTTAGCTTTTTGTTTTGCTTGAGAAATAAGTACTTTCTACTCTTACTAGTAAATGCCTCTCCCTTCCTTCAACAAGCTCTAAAGCTCAGATTAAAACAGTTAAGGTCGGATTAGTTCCACTTCAGCCTGCTCTGACAGCTTTCACTGCCTCTGCTGTTTATTTAGGGTCAAATACAATCCCCTGGGGTACACAGACACACAGGAAACTGGTAGCTATGGGTGGGATACCTGAACATTCTCATTATCCACTGTTTGTACAAGATACTGACATTGTGAACTGAAGATAAACTTCTTTCCATCTGTAACATTACCAGGCGAGTGATTAGAAAGAGGTGGCACTGAAAAGATCAAGCGCCTTGGCACTAATTTTTGAGTTTGAGGTACCAATCAGGTGTCAAAAGGTGACATAAATTCATTCAACTTTTTCTAGCTCTCTGGTGTCGAAGGTTTATAAACTTGCATGTGCTCTTGTTTTATTTCTATAGAAAAATAGAACATTTATGCCTTGAATGTTACAAGTATCACAATATTGTAGTCATAAGGTAAACTAGTGTGTGTGACAGTGTGTGTTGTGGCTCTTGGACTTTATGTGCTGACAGGTAGCAACTGCATTGAAATGTCAAACCTTCAACAAACAAATAAACAGATGAGAACTTTCCATAAACATTGTACACCTCTGATTATAGCCACTGCTTTGAGGATACAAACTACCGCTTACTTGATATAAACAATCCCTACACAAAACACCACTATCAATGACTTTGTGTAAAATTACTTTGAAGAATAGACACTTTATTTCCAATCACTTCTGACACTGTTTCACAGACAAGGTCATATGATCCTAACAAAACCAAAGACAGAATAACAACACTGTTATTTTTCCTGATAAGAGTGTCTTGGGTGCTATACTAATACTATGTCCTTAACCTCCCTGTACTACCCCCACAATTTTGCAGGTACCTTAGATAAATATGCTTCTAGTAAGAACACTAACTCTCGAGAACAGTATCAAACAAGAAGACTGAGAGTAAAAAAAATCTGATAAAATCTCAAAGCACCTGACAGGAAAATAACAAACATAAAGATAGACCTTCTGTTTCCTTCTGTGCACGAGACCTTTTCTTCATCACAGCTGTCAGGGGATGGGTTAGACTGAGACCACCCAGGTTTTTGGAAAGGTAAAGAAAAACTTTAGGTTTGCCAACAGTGTGAGGAAGAGGGGGGGGGGGCAGAAAAAAGATAATATACATTTGAAGAAGGAAAGGTTTTCTGTTTATTCAGTTCCACCATTAGTTATATGTAAAGCTTGGGAGAGATAGTGCAAAAGAGAATATTCATCAACAAATTATCTTTCATCTCTACTTTATAGAATTGATGCAGAGAAATTTAGTACCACTACCAATAATGACCATTCCAATAAAACAATACAGAAATACCATCTGCACCTCCTACATTATTGATGTTGAGAACCTGACTAGAAACTGGGACAGCTTTGGGCCCCAAATAAGGTTAACATTGATTTGGTCCCAGCTTCCTGTCTAGTACCATGTTCAAATTCAAAGTCACCAGCAAAAGGTATTACAAGGGGAGGGTGGAATATAAGGAAATTTGGCAACCAACAAAAATCACAGAAAATTTGCTCACACAAAAGACAAGAAAAAAACAGTCCCTTCATTTGTTGTAAAATCATCCTACATTTTGAACTTGTTGCTATGGCGCAGGGCTTAAAGTCAAAGTCAAAGTCACATATTTTAAAACAATTAGTATTGGACTGTTTCCTAGAATCCACTTGTATAAGTGACTCACATGTCATACTGTACTTGTAAAGTTCTTGGCTCCCTTATAGAGCATTATGAATACCCTACCTTCAAAGTTGCTCACTAGATTTTGAATTAAATTCTTTCAAATACACAATGAGACTAGATGACTGTTGATGCTATACTAGGTAAAAGGTTGTGGTCATATGTCTGAAAAGGTACAGTACTAGTCACAACCTTGCCTTATCCAAACATGAATGTTAATGTTAATCCATACAGCCATATGTTTATGTGATATCATCGTCATCGAAATTCATTACCACAATGATTTTATCTTGTCATCAGTACCAGGTGCTGCCTACAACACTTGGCATTTACACTCTCTTAACTCTCCTTGTTCCAGACCCAAATTACAGACAACATTTTATGCAGAATGCAGTTGGAATACAGAGCATGATAATTGGTACCCTCAACATTTTCCCAGCTGCACCTATGGCTCTTATTAGTGGTCCTAGAACCTGGTATGAATACAAAACTTCAGCTTTGAACACACATCTGTATTCACATATGGTAGAATGCAATTAGTCTACATGTTGTTTACAAGAAAAATTATTCCAAATCCAAGTAGAAAATCTTCTTTGATACCATTACTTTAAACTTCAGTAAATTTACTGATTGTTTCAACTGGTAATTTTTTAAAATTGTTGTCTATTACCACAGGAAAGTTGCAACCCTAACTTCCTCCACCATTTTAATAAATCATCTTTAAGTTATCTTCTAATTGTAAACTTTGAACTTAGCTCATCATTTTGATAATTAAACTTTACATCCTTGAATTAACAGTTGAGGCAGAGGTAGCTTAAACTTGTACCATAATTAATTCTATCATCTTTTATTCAATCCATGCATCTACTTTGTAATTTGCTCAACAACATTTAAAATTCCAGCCCAGAAAATGACTGATAGGCCCCCATCAATTAGAACACTCCAACCTAAAAGCCCCTCATTTGCATAAGTATAATGAAGCAGCACAAAATCAATCCACAGCATACCAATGATATGGGAGGTGGTCTGATGGCATTTCAGCACCAAGGAGAGGGTTACAACAATGTGATTGAACCTCCTATTTCACAGTGGTATAGTCTGCTGCCTGTATGGGAATCTGTACATTTGGATTAATCCATTCTGTAATTCTGTATATAAGGGTGCCAGAATTGTAATAAAGCTAAGTGGCTAAAGATAGAAATGTCTCAAAGCTCTTATATGGTCAACTGTGAAGATGATGTAATTTTCAACATAATAGGTATGAAAATAGTAGGGAAACAAGGGTTGAAATAGCACAGTACAGACATTAAAAGGGAATACCTGTCTTTGAACGCACTGGAAGAAAACCCAGTCCTCGTATGTAAGCTCCGCCAGGCTTTCCCCAGCGAGGCTTTCGCGCGACGCCGTATCACGTGACAAGGAACGAACCTGGTCCTCGGTCACACATATCGTCCTCCTGAACAAGGCTACGGAAAATACGCAACACAAGCACATGTAGATCTAAACAACATGCGTGGAATTCATAGATTGGCATCGTGACCTAAATCCATAGGACATAAAAACAATCGCAGTATCACTAGTACGGTGGCTTAAAATTTGTAAAAACATTGTCCATATGCCACTATATGCCATATTCTTTGGATTCAATGAAATTTCTCTTTGGCTTTGACATCATTGTAAAAATTTAGACAAAAAACAGACACCATAGAATTTCTTTCAATGGGAACTACAAATAGCAATTTCCTATTTTCAGCAAACTGATTAGGCCACTTATGCATTTTTCCAATAAACACAGGATATGCATGTACACTACTAGTACTAGTCACACAAGTAGAGCTAAAACACTACACGTATTTCTGTCAAATTTACAGCTTGACTACAAATCTCAAACACAATATCCAATGAAAATTCCAAGCGATAATACAGGCTGGCAGGCATTGTTGCCTTATCTTTTATATGACTAGCTTTTCAAATTTCATGTGCAATATTTCTAGCAACACAAAGTTAACAACACTCACCAGAAGAAGCCATACCGGTCGCAGCTATGTCTCCAAATCAAAAAAACAACAAAATATCTCCAGGCTATATGGTGATCAACAGTTCACAATGGGGACCTCTTCTCAGCAGCACTCCAGCCCAGAGGCCTAGTTATTCAAAAAGCAATCTAATTCCAGCAGGCGCTGCATATAAAAACGCCACAAAATTGCCTCCCCGCCTGTGTTTACCATATACAAGTGAGACAAATGCCTCTTTGTGGCTCCTCCTTTTATAGCTGATTTTTCTTCCAGATCTATTCCGCCTCTTCAACATTCATAGCCGGCTTTGCCATCTGGTTAGATACGATCTTCAAAGCCAAATTGCAGTAAATAACGTTATGGAGCCACTGGCCTGATGCCATTGGCTCTTGGCGTGTTCCAAGCGCCGCGAATGCGAGACACATCAACACGTGAGAGACGAATTAGACAAACGAGACAATCAGTTACGAAGACAAACTTCTGGCTCCAGTGAAGACACACACACCATTTATGACTCAGCACCTGGAAAATTGCCAACGTTACCGGACTATTGAATCGGAAGAAACAAAAAAAATATCTTCGCACAGAATTCTGGGGTTCTATCACTAGTAAACATCAAACTGATTCCAATGGAAGAACTTAATCCTGAAATACCGTCTCGTGTTCATTTTGACCAAATAGCCAATTTACGATAAAAGATATCATTCATTTGGCTAGCTTGCGTGCTGACCAATAGCGTCGCTTGATCGGGAAACGCTCAATGAGGCTGGCTCCATCGGCGAGACAGATTGGGGGCCAGGAGATGATTGGAGAGACCAGGGGGTTAGAGATGTAATAAATACAGGACAATAGGGTTAACTTAAACACAGTATTCAATCAGACACCAACCAGCTGAGGAAATGGACAGTAACATGACCTTGAGTTGCTTTTTTTTCTAAAAGTAGCCTAACTTTATTATACGTTACCATTAAAAATACAACTACAAACTAACTAATTGAACAAACCACATAATAAAGATGCGTTTTAATGGTGTAATAGGGACAATGTAATAAGAAATTTTATCAATATCAATAACAAAATGGCTAAAAGTGATTCCTTGTCTTCTCTTATGGTTGAACCATGCTTGAAGCAAAACAGGAACAGCAATAATATTGATAACTACAGATTAAAGATAAAAAATGTTTGCAAGACCATTTGAGTCATAGTATACCTTGGGGGTGGATTAGATTGAAGAGACAAGACCTTATAAACGTATGACTTTTGGGTTTGCTTGATGAATATCAACAATATTAATATTATGGACACAATAAAATGACAACTTTGATGGAGTGTAGCATCATAAAAAAAGGCAAATAATAAATGCTGTAAAATCTTAAATTTCTGTCATGATGTTCATGTTTACCACTGACCTAACATTTCCCAGACATCCTACTTATTGCGTTAGGGTGCCCTTGTAAAGGCATTATCTTAATAGAATGATTCTTTTCAAAATTAGGTAGCAAATGTTAAATGGATTAGGCTCAATTTAGATTCCCTAGGCTGTCCACATTTATTGAATTCCCAATACACTAAAGGTATTTTGGTAAATAATATTTGGAGAATCAAACAATGAATTCCACCCCTTGGGAGTCGGGACGGATCATCAATGTTTTGAAGAAAAAAACAGAATACTGTACAATTTTACCAATGTGTTAGATTACTCAAAATATCATTGTTAGCCTCATCAATACATCATATAGAGTATACAATAACAAAGAAACATTTACAAAGTCAAAACAAAATTCAAAACGGCTGAAAATCTGTAGAAATATTTGTACACACACATGGTACATAAACTTCAAATTGCCTCTAAATTCAATGTTATTTTACTTACAAATATTTAAACATGTTGGCATTTGCTTTTAGCTATATTACCAAAAATAAACTCCCTTCACAAAAATTAGGCCACCAACTTCCCAGTGATCAGTTCCACACTCAGAATTAGGTGATTAAAAAATCATCCACTACAGACCAGAACTGATGGAGGAACATCAATTAGTGGATCCAACAGATGTCATTTTTCTTGATTGAAATCTCGAAACGCCTCGGATTTCACTCCACTGAAAATTGACCGAGCAAATCTCCGAACAATATATATGGCCTCCGTCGGTCAATACTGATCATGGTAAATGCTCCGAACTACTGTGTACGATAAGAAACAGGCTGTGTTGCTGTGATAAAGAGATTGTCTCCTGTTTTATCATTGACTATTAGCAATCTACTTTGTAAAGCTATAAATTATGACCAAAGACCTTCAAGACACTTGATAAACTTCTTACTATACTAATCCTTTTTTCTGCATACCTGCACAGGGTAACAATGAAAATTACCTGCACCACTCAAATTCAGTAGAAAGCATGGCTCATACTACCCGGTAAAAACTACATTTGTAACTGTTAAGAAACCATTGTCATTATTTCTTTTATACTTCACTGAGATGGTAACAGTCAATGCAGCAAATAAAGGTTCACATACACCTACACATGTACATGCATATGTTATGTATAATATAAACCCGGTACCCGGTACATGGACCAATGCAGGCTGATTAAGTACAGGTAGACATCAGAAATACCTGCACAGTCCCAATTTTACCTGCAATACCTTAGAGAATAGATACTGTCTTTTATCAAATCTAAAAATCCATTGAGTATGATATTCATATTACAAATAGTAACATTCATGACAGCCTAGCCAATTTTCCTCACTACTTTATTACCAGAAAAGTGATGTTGTTTACATGTCGGTGGGCTTAAGTACAGTATACGTAGCGCCATAAATCCTACAAACAAGAAAGGCAGAAAATTGTGATAATCCAGCAGATCTTCTGATCCCCTGTCTGTTGGCTGGTGATAAGTAATTACAAAAGGGATTGTGTGCAGGGACATTATTCACTCCCAGTCAGGGAGAATAAGTCTGCGTTTTGAGTAATCCTTGCTTGGAACTTTTCCTCTTCTCTTGATAGAACTGAGGTAAGAGGATTAAAATGAGGGATTATCTTTTTATACACAGAATAAGGCAACTGCCATAGAAACCCTTGAAATAGTTAGTACCAGTTGTACTAATCATCATCATCATACATGCGTATGATACGGTTTTATCTAATAGAAATGGTTTAATATTTAAAAACTTACAGAGTGACTAATAGTGACTAAAAAGGGGAATTGAAGAGTTTGAAATATTATGTTGTTTTCATAGCATACTGTAATTCACTTAAAAGTCATGGTAGCAAAAGTTCGCGGTCTGAGAAAAATGGAGATGTTCACTGAACTATATGTATGTGTAGCGGCAGATGCAGAAAAAAGAAAGTTGGCAAATTATTTATTAATGGTAATAATTATAATGATAATTAAAAAAGTTCGTAAAAAGTGCCACAAAAAAGTCGGGAATTACAGTACAGTATTTTTGGCTAAGGTCTGATCAGTCTGAAAACAATTATTTTATACAGCCTGGCTGGCAAAATCTGGTTCTAAAGCCATTGTTGGCGTCCTTGAGATCCCCTATTATTAGAACCAATTCCACCTTTCTAACACTGAAACAAAGGAGCTCTTCACAGCTGGCCAGCTCCCACTGGCCCTGTACTGTTGTTACAACTGATGGGCGAGACTTTCCCAAAGTATCCACTTCTCAAAGGCCCTGAAGGTCAAGTTTGTGGGGAGGTGATTAACAGTATCAGGGCGATGGGCCGTGCTTCGGAGGACTGCTACTTGTCTGAGATCCACCCTGTTAGCCTGTCTGTCTGAAAACAACTTTATGGGGAACTGATTTAGTGGTTAACAGTATCAGGCAGGGCAATGGCCTGTGCTTTTGACTCAAGTCAAGAGCAAGACTGCTCCTAACTATAAGATCCACCCCTACATGGACACTAAGAGTCCACGTCTAGCGAAAAAATAGACGTAAAACAGGATAACAACAACGCCTTTTCAGTTTGTCTGGATGAAAACAGATGGAAACCTTGTCATTTTTCACCCAAAAAGTAGCATTTGCATCTTCAGTCTTCAGTCACTTGTATCCACAAGATCTTTCTGTGATACTTGTTAGAAGGAAGCATCACTAATTCAATTTCCTCCCAGAGTACTGGCTCTTTAACTGAGAGCTTATAAGGAAAGGGTAAAGTGGTCCTCCTCAATGTAGGTGACCCTTGATGTGCCCTCAAGTAGCTAGTAGTTTAGTGCGATGCGGCTTTGATACAGCTTGTTTTCAGCCAGGAACACCCCTACTCTTCTTGATTGATAAGTGCGTTGGGTTCCTTGCAAATATGCAAATATTTGATGCCTGACACAAACATACACGCAAAAGAAAAGTACTACCACCTCCTCACACTGTCACTCATGGTTTGTCCCTTACCTGTATCCCCATGAGGAGTGTTTAATGGCTTTTCCCTCAGAGGTAGACCACCAAAGACTGTGATCGTACAAAATGGATGACCCATGTCATGTGCAGTTTCCTCCTAACCTTCCCTCTGGACTTTTCTCCCCTCCTTTTACCCATTTTTCCCAGGGTGTAGTTTTACTTGGGTCTTTCACGCCCAAACCCGTGAAGAAATTGATGTCTATTTTTTCCACCCTCTTTTGTAGAAGTATTCTCTCAAAGACAAAAGAACAAGAGTCCCACCAAGAATAGAAAGTGTGTCACAGACATTAGGTAGGTGTAAATCAACTTTCCCAGTTGGCTTTAAGTAGAGGAAATGAATAAATTTGGCAAAGACAATTTCTTACTTTTGTTTATTGTTATAAATTTCTTACCAGTACTTCTTTCAACGATAATCTGCATGATCAAGTGGATTTTAGAACATTTTATAACAGGTACATGTAGAATCTCCCCTTTCTTTACCACAAAAAATACCAAACTTCAGAATATTTCAAGCCTTCAAGGTCTACAGTTTGTAAGGAAATAACTCAAATTGCTGAACTGCAAAACGCAAGCTTTTTCCTATCTGTCATTTCCTGACTGTTGTACAACATGTCAACATCAGCACTCCTGTACAGCGGAGGCCGTTGACAGCAGGCGTAGTGTTGCACACCAGCTTCACACATCACCTGGGCTCGTCTAGACAAAGGTCTAGACTCACGGAACTCGCAGGCCTCTGACGTTGGTTCACGCTCTGCAAACAAGGAATGCCCCTATTTCTATTTTCAAACAGAAGAAAAAATGACAAGGAAAATACTGTGCGGTTGTTGACGGATTTCAAACACCCAAAGATAGGCTTACTTATTCTCAGAAGGTTTACATATCGTTACAGCATCTGACAGGCAACTTTGAGCTCTAACAACAAGTTAATAATAATTTTTTTCATTCAATCTTGCTCAGAAACTTACACAAGGCAATTCATGTCAAACTTCAATTGTGTAAACTTTAGTTACAAGACACGTTTAAGAAATCATCCAGCTTAAAGTTTTTTTCAAACAAGAAGATTGGAGCAGGCTTTTTCCAAGGGCCACCTACATGTACATGGAAGTAATGTATCCACGTTCAACTTGAATTTCAAGGCTAACAACAAGTGTGGGCCAACAACCTCCCTCCCCCTATCACTTCCCCTCCCTTCATCAGAAGCTCCTCTGGTACCAAGGCCATGAAAAAACGATTAGTCAGGGGAAATGTGGAGGCATGGGGGACTGGGACCTACATGTCACAGGGGAACTGCACTACATAAATCACTGCTAGTCAAGGACTTCCCTCCTTCCTGAATAAGTTTCTAACTTCTTTCCTCAGATACAAGATGTTTACAGCACTTTGTCAAGGGGATGGGGAATGATGCAGCACAGTTTGACATCCAGGCTAAGTTCAAGAAAAATTCTTGGGACGTTGTTTGTTACAAGTCCAATCAAACCATTAAAAGTTCTCTACAGGTATTCATGATAGGCTATTAAATGATAATCAATATGGAACAATCCTTAATAGCTTTGTGATTTCATTTTAATAGATGTTGATTGCAAAACAGTGTTTTATGAATTTAAGATGAAACAAGTGAACTTGTGACTTCAAAGTAGTGAAATAAACACCTCTGAACATCAATGATTCTTAGTATCAACATGTATGAAGTCTTAGAGGAAAAGCAGAAATGATAGATTTCTTGTAAAGAAGTTTTTGACAATGCTACATGCAGCTTACGTGTGTAGAAGGACAACATACATGTACAGAAATCTCTCAAGAGGAGCACAGAATAAATTTTCAGGTCTGAAAAATTGTTGCTTGTGGTTATAGACAGCGTTTCTGAAACCAAAGAAGTGTGCCCCCCTCCCCGCACACACGATCAGGGACTCTTTCATGTTGGACCTCTCAGCAGGCCCATGTTAAACTCCCCCTATTTTCCTGTCTCACTAATTCTGTGATTACAGTTTGCCTTCTACCTGGGGGGAACATGGAAGGTTTGGGGAAGATCTTTCCTGAGAAGGGGTCGTAAGGTCGTCGGAAGGTCAAACAACAAAGGAGAGGTCACAGAACTACAAACAATGCTAGGAAAATGATATTGCTGCCTATCAGTAGGGAGGTGGGCATCAGGATAATCAGTTGAACCCTTCTAAACATGTTGACAGAAAATCTTGTATGTAGTTTTATATGTTGGGTGTAAAACGTTTGGGGATCATGGTTTAGGGGTGAATCTGAAATCAATTATCGCACCCAAGTTTAAGGTTACGATTCCAGGTCATGGGAAATGATGATTTAAGATGGACTTAATGTCGTGATGTATCAGACTACAGGACAGGGTTACTTTCCCACCCTTCTAGGATGGACTAGTGCAACATAACCTTTTCCTGTGTGCTATATGCTGCTATAATCCCCAGAAGTAAATCTGCACAAAACTGTGAACAAACTGTATGGAAATATGACATCAAGAAAAATTATTCTTCTGTACTTGTTAAACATTAATGGTACATGTGTATATTATTAGACAATGTCATGTATGGGATACAAAAATAGTATTATCAATATATAAGCTTGACAAAAGTCTTAGTTTGCCACAGTAAAGCACTTGTAACAAGTTGTGGTTACCTTTTTTAACTCACTCACTCACTCACTCACTCACTCACTCACTCACTCACTCACTCACTCACTCACTCACTCACTCACTCACTCACTCACTCACTCACTCACTCACTCACTCACTGGTTTATCGTCTGTTGCTCCCCGATTCCTTTTTAAATTTAGATTATAATATTTACTTGCCGTAATGACAACCATATAAGACACCATTTATAATACATATACAGGGTTTGTAATCTTTACCTCAAGAAAAATAATCATGAAGTGCTGAAACAAAGCCCAGCTTCATGGAGATGTCTGATATGGGAATACTACAACACTATAGCATGTCTCAACATTCAATCTAAAATTAGACTGTTGTGAAATGGGACCTGCATGCAATCTTACCTGGCCTTATTGTTTATTTTTCACCACCGGAACATAAACATCATGTAACTGCTACATGTGACAATGGAGGTATTGTGCTATACATTGCAACACCCACAGCGTACAAATCCTCTTCTCAAAATAACTAACTCTGTTCTATACTTTTCTATGACAACATATCTGACCAGTCACTTCACTGTCAGTAAATGAGCAATGCAGTTCTTAACTCTTTGTATCACTTTATTTGGCGATGGATTAATCAACTGCAGTTTTCATCTTAACTGCACAGTGGCGCTATTTCACTGACTGGTGGTGGTTGGTGTCCAAGTGTGCATGGATGGATTCTTTGTGACTACATGTGTGGATATTTCTGTTGTTGACTGGTGTTACTGTTGTGTATATACATGTACAGTTGTATGTAAACAAATAAAAGAAAGCTTTCCTTGATGCATCTAATTTTGAATTTTCTTTGTTGGTTTCAGATATACAGCAAAGACACATACCTGTGAGAACATTTCATCCAAAGTGACGAGGATGATGACAACAGACAGCAATGCAGCATCATCACATCAGGAGGGAGACATGGAAGAAAGAGGAGAAAACATTAAACATCACGATCCAAATGTCACGCAAAGTAATCACTGAAAACATATTCCTTCAGGGCTAGTAGATAACAGATGGAAAAGAGCATTCTGAATCAACATAATTTTCATTCATTCATTGTATCTATGACTATTTACGGTAGTTCCTTCAGCAACAATAACAGATTTACAAGGGAACCCTTGACAAGGGAACCCTTGACAGAACAACATATCGACGAATGTCATGCTGAAATATGTACATATAGATTAAAAATAAGGATGTGTTATAAAATTGCCATCAAAGAAAGGTTACTCCTGCTTACTAATTATCCTTCTCCCAGTCAAAAGCACAGACAGTGTCAGTAGACTTGTCATACATCAAAATATGAGTGGGTGTCCTTTCAAAGGCCCAGAAAATAAACCTTACTCTGATTTACGTCACTGTCAAAAGAACAGACACGCTTCACAAGTTACCACAACAGACCCAGCCTGAGGACTTGGCTGGCAACTACCTGAGCTCATCAAACTTCACTCTGTACGTTTGGAAAACACGCCGCCGTGAAAGTTATCTGTTTCCTTAGCTGGGATACCGTAAGAGAAGACCGTGACAAATCGGCTTGTTTTTTACTGCGGTGGTCAAAAGGCGAGGGCCGTTTATATCTTTCCCAACACCCAATGCAACACGTAGGCCAAGATAACATTCTAGAATTCAAAAGAAACAGCTTGAAATGAAAAGAAGTACTGGAAGAAAAATTGCTGTTGTCAAGTCGCCAGACAATTTATGCTGCACAATACAATACTTGCGTTGGATTTTAATATCTGCAGCTTTACTATTACAAGCAAAATAAAATATGACAGACAGACAGATATCCAACTCAAAATGTGGTGACTTTATTATGTTTACCGAAGGAAAACATATTGTTTTTGCTACGTTTCCTCCTCTTCTTCTCCAAACACTGACCTCTGACCTGGTCAAAGACCTGATTTGTTGACCTCTCTCACCATGGTAACTGGTGTTGGGTTATATAATGTTGCAATTTAATAGTAGGAGGGATTTATACTCCTGTCTGACCATATATATATGAATGTAATTGAGTAAGAATTAACAGAGGAGACCATATGCAAAGGTAAACATTATGCATTCGCTTTGCAAATGTTACCTTTCTAGTTTTCATATCTGTTACTATCTGCAATTGGAATTATCATACCTAGATAACTGTTGGAATGATCATACCTAGCTAACTGAGAGTAAGAGAGTACACAGTACAGTGCTTAAAATGTCATGTAACTAGAGGAGGGCATCTCATGAGCAGCAGTCATCCTTACAAATGTACATCAGGAATTCCAAGCTCTCAGACCTACAAGATTTAGACATCAAAGGTAGCGGTAACAATCCACACATAAACACAGGAGTCACCTGTAACATACACAAACACAAATACACGGGAACGTCACGCAAACAGACAAAACAACTCTGGTGCTCAAGTGACTGAGTAATGTCTGTTGGCAGCTCTAGGGTGGCTACTGAATTCCAAACAAGTGGGGAGGGAAGGTGGTGTATAGAGGGCAGGTTAGGTGGGGAGGGGGGCAGAACCTTGGAGTTAGGACATGACACACCTGGGCATGACATCTTTAGGGTCATACCATTTTCAGTGTCCAGAGGAACAAAGTGTTTATGGAAACCCTTAGTTTTGGCAAAAATTAGTTGTTTTTTTTTTATAATTCACATTTAAGTAGTAACCAAATTTAAAAAAAAACAAAAAAATGCTTGTTATGAACTAAAGGTGAGATGTGGGAAAGATGATAATAATTGTTTTCTTTTCTTTCCATAAGTTATGGGGGTAGGTTTCCTCAAGCTTTCTAGCTACAAGCAAAGACACTGGCCCTGTACCAAATAAAGTGGACTTAAGTCTTAAGACACTTTGGCATGTCTTTAGATATACACAACAGAAAGCCAAGTGTTTAAGTAGCCATGAAGTGTTAGATAACAGTGAGATAACCCTGTCTACCCTCACCAGACAGTACAGAACAACCTTACACATTCTAACCTTGATCTTCGAAGGATATCAAAGTTATTGGCCTTGAAATTCCCATGTTTTTGTTTGTTTCTAGCATTTCACCCCTTATCTGCATAAGTCTTGGTACTGCACAGACAGCAACCACCTTGGGAAGGATGGGTGATAAGTGACAGATCACAGAGTCGAACAGTCTCACTTTTTCTGAATCTGAGCATGAAAGTCTAACTTTTTAACCTTCATGCAGCTGAGATGGACCTTGAGCTAATCTCCAAGCAGATCATAAGGTGGCAAGGCAGTTAGTCTCCACCAGACTTCTTTTGCAGGCTGAAGAAATCGTAGAAATTGACCTAAAAAGGGTATTGATTGGTGAGAGAAGGTAGCCGGTCATCGACGATCCAATCGGCCTGCACAGCCTGCAAAAGAAGTCTGGTGGAGACTACAAGGCAGTATCCACTGGCCAGAGGAGTGTCAATTAGCCTCCGTATGATCTGCTTGGAGATAACCTAGAGCAGCAGTTTAAAAAGAGGGTCTGCATGGGAGATCCTGTTAACGTTAAACAGTACATTTAGGAGGACAGGCAAGGCTTTGCAGTAAATTGACTTGTTACTGCGAAAGGTTTTTGGAACGAGTTTATTATTCCATTGCATTCACTGCGGGGGTGTCTTGCTAAACTAGTCTGCAGACACCCCCACACTAGCTGGGCAATCTGGAGTGCCACTTCGCGATAATCCAGGTATGTAATCGTATGCGATTTGCAGAGAATCGCACAGCGAGTTTCGTCGTCCTAGGGGACGAAAGTCGCAGGCTGCGAGTTTCTTCACCTGAGAGCGGGGGCGCGCAGACTACCCTATTCGTGCGAATATCGTCGATCTTACGCTGGGCCGCGCACACATACTTAGGTAACCCTTATTAGTGCTACCGGGGCCGCGCACGGCTTTTTACCTACCAACGGAGCCGGACAGACATTTATTTACCGATGTTGTGTTCACCTGCACTCCTGATATTCTCCTTGTTCAATGTCCCCGATCTGGGGAGGACGCGCAGGCCACTGGTCCAGCTCAGGGGACCGCAAAATTCAAAGGAACCCTTTGCGTACGCACAACATGTCCAGCATTTTCGTTGGATCGCAAGGGAATAGAAATAAACAAAAGCTTAATGGACATATCCTTCTGATAATCTGTGTCTAGTATTTTTCAGGTAGAATCCAAGGTCAATACAGCAGTTTGCGCCACCAAATTATTCACTTCCGGTAAGTTTGTAGCTCAGTAGGCAGGATAACATCCAAAGGTAAGTGATCGCAGCAGAGCGGCACATACCGGGTGAGATCATCGGGAACACAGCGCCGTGGAAAGGTTGGTATTGCATCTAGCTACAAAAATAAATATTTCCTACATTATTTGTTTAAGTAGTAGTCTACCAAAAACCAGAGAACGATTTGTTTGTAGGCTGTCTTATTCGTAGAATAAGCGTATAGCCAATCGGAATTGTAACATGTCGGCGTATGAACCGACAAAGAAAACATTGATTGCGCGGTGAAGTCTTCGTTCATTATGTTTCCGATAGAAAATAATTTGATATTGCCTACTGTGCATGATTTTAAACAGTGGTCCACTGCTTGGTAAAGCCTTTTCATCATAGCTGTCTGCTCACCAACATAATGCGAGCAAGCAACCTGTTCCGTGGGAAAGCACTATATACCCCACGCGTGGAATTTCATTCAACCTCACCAAACAATAAAACACATTTCCCTAACAATAAAGTACTTGGCGTTGTCCACCAGATGTCCTAAGAAAACAACAGGACTATTTCATAAGGTGTGGATGAGAAAATGACGACCAACAATATGATCATAGAAATGGTGAAATACGGTGACTTCTACTAGCCGATCATTGATCGCTTACCTGTTGCAAATTATTTGGTCTGGCTTGATTCGTATCAGCTTAATTCTTACCTTTGTTGTGTTCAGACGTGCTCTTTCGAAGTTTTCTACCGTCATTAATTTGTCGAAAATGCGAAACGTAGTCTGGGTACCATTCTGCTTAGTACACAACACTTTACGTCCGCTCCCACAGTCGCACCGCTCACACAAATTTAAGGGAAAAACAACAACAATACAGTCCCTCTCAGGACTAAGTGGTCTAACCTGGCCCCAATGTCGTTGTCAATTACGACCCGCGGGCGCGCACACGCCAAGACAATAATTTATTCAATTTGGAAACTTTCTTGTAGCTCTGTATCATACATATAATGAGTAAAGTCGGGGTAGTTAGTAAAAATAATAATGAATATATAGGTTATTATATCATAGTATTCTTCTGCAATATACATATTCTATGAGATGGCTCCAACACGCCGCAGGAATGAGTTTGGCAGGAAACGTGATGCATTCTGGGGCGTTCCTTCAGAGGACAATGACCCCTTGGATGCGTGCGTCAACCCAAACAGGCTCGGCGTCTTTTAGATTTCTACAAATTGTAAGCCACCAACAAATTATCAAAAGAAAGCTAAATCCTTCAACATATAAATTTGGATAGACTTTAAGGTCATATAAATTATCCTTCTAAATTTTACGATCAATCTGAACAAATAAATTGGAACGGTGTACTAGAACGCAGCTTGTGAACGTGTCTACCAAAAATACAGAAAACATACACAAGACATTGTCACAACCTACCTGTTCTCGGTGGAAGAACTTGATACCCACGGTAAGCCTCTGAGTGCTATCGATGGGTTCCGTGTTCGGCACATGTACCGGCAACATGTGGATGGTGGACCGATCGGCTGGCCATGCTACATCGTGTTTCATTTTCCCACATCACACATACCAAAGATATAGAAAATGTCTTTATTTGAACAGGAACGTTTATCAACCTGTTTTATTTGCAGTATATTATAGTCTTTATAGATTCCGGGCACCCCGTGAGGCCGGCTCCCTTGCTGGCTCGTAGGCGTCTTAATATTTGGGCGCCATTTTGTTTACTTTGTTTAGAATATTTGCCCAGACGCTTTTTATGTCTTACACCATGTAATTTCCCTGCGTTGATTAACAACGTAAGACCAGTGATGCCATCTATGAACATTTTCCACACACTACTTCAAGTTCATGTCTTTAACATTGTGTAAATGTTGATTTTCTTTGTTGTTTGTGAAACGCAAATTATGAGGAGCGAGTAAGCCGCGACTCCAGCGAATTTGTACGCCAGGTAGCATATTGTCCATGATCCAAAAACGTCTGTTTTTTTTCTAATTTCTTTTACACAATAGCAATGTGAATACCAACGCAGGGCACATGAATAAAATCTATTCTACCTTAGCCCCATTTTTGTTGTGTTGTCTGGCTATTTGTTGGCGTCACGTATACATGGGCGCCATCTTGTTTTTTTACGATATGCGTAGATCGAAGTTACAGATAAGGTTTATTTTGAGGTTTAACCGCTAATTTCCCTATATAAATGATAGTATGTCATTCTCCATAGCTATCACTGAGTATATTTGCAGTTTATTTGGAATTATCCAGGTGCATGTAGTGCTGGCGCTTTCTCTGAGTTCCATGTTCCCAGTTTCTGTAAATCGAATGAATTTTCTGTAAAACCCTGCAGAGAAAGAAGAACATTGAGTTAAACTGTATCAATTTGCGATCTTTTTCTAATCTATAGCTGATCATGAACACTATACAGCTGATCTATATTTACAAATCTAGTTCAGTTAATGGAATGCAAGTGAACGTCGTTAAATGTCTGCCGAAGTTCCGGTAGAGAGCCGTGCGCGGCCCCGGGTAAGTCTGGAAAGCTTCGCACATATATGGTTACCGTACGTGTGCGCGGCCCAGCGTAAGATCGACGATATTCGCACGAATAGGGTAGTCTGCGCGCCCCCGCTCTCAGGTGAAGAAACTCGCAGCCTGCGACTTTCGTCCCCTAGGACGACGAAACTCGCTGTGCGATTCTCTGCAAATCGCATACGATTACATAGCTCGATAATCAGATAGGAGTGATTTTGTCAAAATCACTTAACAATGAATTCAAGATAACAAATAATGTTCTGTGTGGAATTAAAGCTACAAATTATGCTTCACGAAGAATATGCCTTCAATGTTTTTTACGTTGAACTAGAGGGAGCTGAGCTACAACAAATGATGAACAAGAGTTCCACGATCTCATACCTTCGCCAAATGATGTTAACCCTTGTGGTTGACAAATAATAAAATTTTAATCATTGATTTTGTAAATAAGAGCCCCATTTGCATGGATTATATCAGTTGATCATATTCTCCACCCAATGACAGCCTTATCTTAACAAAAATGCTATTATAGCACTTCCTCATAAATTATGCAAATGAGGCCATGACTTGAATAAATTATGTTTGTTGATGTTCACCTTCACCTAACTTCCAAATGTGGTAAGTATGAAATTCCCAGCAGTTACAACTATGAAATTATAAAAAAAATCCATTTATTATGCAAATTAGGTCCTCATTTACATAATCTATATCCTCAGATGTTTCTCTCGTTCTTACAAGTGATGTCACAAGTGTTTCATAGTTCTATTATCGAACAAAGCAGATTTATAGAATTTCCTCATTAATTATGCAAATTAGCTCCTGATTTGCATAATTGTCATCTGATCATGTCAAGCATCACTTCAACTACCTACATACCAAAAATCACGACAATCCGTCAACCGGTTCTTGAGTTATCCTCCTTCGAGAATTTTTCAACAAATGCTCCTGCAGTTCCAGAACAAGCCGCTAGGGGACCCAAACTCATGTCACTTCTTTCCTATCCCAAGAGCTATCTGCCATCCAAAATTCGTGACCCTAGCATGTCCAGATCACGAGATATGAAAACCGGAAGTTCTGCTGCAGTACCTAGGAAAGCCGCCAGGGGGCCCAAAATCTAATCATTTCTAGGTCTCATGAAGACCTACCCACCTACCAAGTTTCATTCCAATCCATCCACTGCTTCTCGAGTTATCTTGCTAAACCACACACACACACACACACATACCCACAGACAAACGCTACTGAAAACATAACCTTCTTGGCGAAGGTAATTAAGATAGCTTGCTATGCCTCACACAGAAAAGGACATGTAGACCCTCATATATGACTTGCTCATCGTTTCTTAGGCCCACTTTAGACACAGATTTTCGCGACAGCAGTACTGCCGACAGTGGTACTATACAATGGTTTATTATGACATCAACTATAATATCACAACAGACGCAGCCCGAAGGCCGAATTGATGAAGCGATATTACAGAAATTGCAGAAAGTCCTGGCAACAGCGGAAACGTGTATAAAGAAACAGTGTAGTCCCGACAGCATAGTTGTCGGAAGAAAATTACCGCTGTCACGAATATCTGTATCTAAAGTGAGCCTTACACACATGTTTGGAGCTCACACATGTTATAGATGTCCAGTGATTGATAGCTCAAGTGCCTACAAGTGATTTAGCTGATAAACGATAGGCTTATAAAGTTAGAGGTCACAGGCAAGGTCAGACAAGGAAGGTCACCTTCGACCTTTGGTCAACAAATAAGGACACCGATCTTGTACCTGGTCCCATGATCCTCTCTGCTGGATCTGGTTTAGGTAAATAAATGCTGGGGATAATCTTTCCAGGTCTGATGGTGTATGTATTATGACTGCTTACTATACTTTCGCACTTTCTAGCATAAATAAGTTCAGATGTCAGAGAGGTACTTTTACAGATCCTAAATCACAAAAATATACTACTTTTGAGTACACTATAACACCATAAAATCAATATCATTAACGTTAATATCATTAAACATAGCAGATTTTAATACCTGTTATATGTACTAGGTAAAAAGAATGAAGTGCAAGAAAGGAAATATCTTTGGTAAAATGTAGAGGCAAGCGGCTGGCTGCCATCAAGCCTCAGTATTGCTGTGCAAGCACGTCTATTAAACACTCGGAAGTCGGGGAACAACAGACGTTGAACGGATAGTGAGTTAGTGAGTAGTTTTTTACAGACAGATCAACATTCGAAATGTTAAACATTCCTTCCTGTTTCACCCCCTTTCCCCCACACATCTCCCCTTGAGGTTTACACTGACAGATGCATTCCTCTTCTCCCATCATCCCTTTGTTTAGCAGGAACATCTTCCAGATCCATCAACAAAACAGCTGCATCATGGGACAGACTGTGATCTCATTAGCGAGGGAGGAACTCTGAGCACTTTGGTCTCAGGAATGTGTTAATCCCGCCCACCGCTACAGTATTAGAGATTTGATCATCACATAACTATGGAACAGCTGAAGGTACTGTACTGTAGTTGGAATATGGGCATCAGTTAGGAAAGGGCATGACTTCTGCTAATAAGGAAAAGAACATTTGTGCGGATAATCACCTTTGATTAATAGGCCTCCCAGTTTGATTCTTTTTTTTCTTTCTTACACATCTTGAAAGTTACAGTACAACTGAAAATGTCTAAAGAACACAACAGATTTCAAAGTGCTGACTTTGCTGACATAAAATAGTGATACCTTTTGTATGATACTTTTAGATTAATATGACTTCTAAGTTAGTAAGAATTAAAATAACAAGGCTAAATGTGTGAACATGTATATAAAAAATAGTCCTACAACTCTGTAGTGCTTGAACCATCACAATACAGATCTGAGCTAGCCTCTACCAGGCTTTGGGAAGCAACTGGAAAGAGTAGAAATTGGCCAGAAAGACGGATAACATGCCAGGAGAGTTGGTCCGCTCAAGAGTACATTTTGGATCTCCCAAAGCAAAAATGTACTCTCTAGTGGACCAACTCCATCGGTATGTTATCTGTCTTTCTGTCCAATTTCTACTCTTTCTAACCACTTCCTGGAGCCTGGTAGAGACTAGAACTGAGCATCCCACCACCCAAGAGCCCTCTCCTGTATGTACTTATTCCCCCTCATTAGCGGCAAAGCCTGTGACCCCCACTGGGTATTAATGTAGGACCTGTCAGCACATAAGGACTCCAACAGCTGAACCACATGGTAACAGGAATTACTGTAAAATGCTTTCATTTTCCATGGCTAACTCTCGGTAATATTTGTAAAACCAGGGATTTCTTCTATGGGTACACAAAAGATAACCAGATTTGCTATACAAAAATGTATGATGCAAATGTTTCTGTGATTACAATGGATGATAATTATAATAGTACATGTTAAGATGTTTTCATTTTCAATGGCTAACTCTCATTAATTTTTGACAGGCAACTCAGGCCAGGGACTTATTCAGTTGGTACAGCACACAATGGACGATATATGCTAGTAAGTAAGATATTGATGACGACAATGGTGATGATGATGATGATGATGATGAGAGGACAGTCAAAACAAAAGACTGCCTGTTTCTCCATCTTACAGTGAGCCTTTCAGCTGTAGCAGTGGGTGGGAGGACATGTCATCTCTGGAGGATTACTAGACATTATGCAAGAAAGAAACTATTTGGAATTGCAGAAGTAACCATGACGAAGTATTTTCAAACTCTTAGACTCTTTTTTTTAGGTTTAGGAACATACTCGAGCAATTGCAGAGTTTTGAAGGGTTTTCAAAAAGGAAACAAAAGACTATGGTATCTTCCCAACGTTTAGATTGAGAGAGTATCTTCTGGCATATATTCAATATTTATTACAGCTATAAAACACAGATTAAATCAATACAAACCAGCAAATGGACTGGAAAATAGCCATTTGTGTTAATGGACCAGTTTATCCTTTTAACTACGATGATTATCACAGGTAAGCACTCCCTACCTTAAATTACCTGTAAGCTACATAATGGCTGGTGTTTTTGCACTACATTTGGCATTGGTGTGGTTAAGTACAGTTCATCCTTTAATAACAGTAATTACAAAAGGTAGATAGTCCCATCTAAACATTCTTTGTACACTAGAAGATCCTACACCACCTACACGGTAGCCTAGAGTCCAGCCTTCTTAGCTTTAGTTTGCTCAACAAGATCTGCTATCACACATAGACTGTGGACAAGGCTGGATTCCAGGCTACTTTCACAGCTACCTCTGAGGTATTTATTGCTAATTATGACAATTATGTATTGTTTCCTGATAGCTACCTTGCTGTAAAATGGCAGTCACTAGAAACTACATGTAGGAGTAATACAAGAAGACACAACAACATCAAAAGACTACCCACAGCCTGCATTTGAGGCTACAACACGCATTATCAAACTTGACCTGCGTTTTTCCTGTCCCTACCTAACCCCTTAATATCAGTAACAACCATCCGCATTTTCTCGAGTTACGTTATACATATACAAAAACCCAAAAATACACAACTCTCTTCAGTAACGTAGAAACATGATTTGATGTTGAAGATATTAGACATCCTACAGAGAAAGATATCTCTCCCTCCTGGCTATAGATAGACACCAGGCAGACAGACTCTGAGGTGGCCACAGAAATCAGACCTTTATCAGTGGAACAGATCACAGCCTTGAGCACCAAACTTGTTATCATCTGAGGAAAGATCTGTCTGCTTCCCTCAGAACTTCCTCTACGTGTTTTTCCACCAATCTCCCCCCCTCTGGCAGGACATTGCTCAGTCATGTGCCTCCACCACAAGTGACCATCTGGCAGTACAGCTGCTTTGGGTGGTCCATCAAACTTTTGTTACACAGAATTTTGGCATATTTATTGAGATTTGGCCTGTCCAGGTATCAATAATACAGATTTATGTGGTCCACAATTGATTTTTCAATATATATACCGTCAAGTTTGGAACGTCTATTGTTGTACATGAATACCTGTTGATTCCGCCATAAAAACGCCTGACCAAAAACCTACATTTTTACGAACAGCCTTTGAGAACAAAAAAAATCAATTTTCTTGCAGTTGTAACGCTACTGACAGTCAATAATAGGACATCTAAGAGATCTTTCATCTGACTATGAGCATGAGCACGTACAGACTGCGGCTACAATTTCCAAAATTACTGAGTCTTTCCTCTCACAATCTATCATCCCTGAGGGTTTATTTTCTTTGAAAAACAATCAATTTTCCTACAGCGGCCTTAGCAAAGACCCTCTGCCACTACAGACTGACACTCAACAGCACATCTCATGATCTTTCATCTTCGCTGAGCTGAAACAAACTGCAGCTGCTCCCAGCAGGCCTTGCTGCCAGACCTGATAGGACACAGACAGCAGCCTTTTAACTTCTCATTAACTTTGCCTCATGTTAGGGAGGCAGCCGCACTTCACTAAATCATCTCGATCAATACCATACTGCAGTTATAATGTAGTGCGGCAAAAAAGGTCAGTTGCAAATGTACTAGCAGACTTTTGGTGTATGGCCAAAAACACAAATGTATGACCCAACACCTTCACCTCATCATGGTAGAGGCACAGTTTCCTCTTCCTATCAGCTCAACCAATACCATACTCCAGTTATGATGTGCACTGCAGTAGAAAAGGTCAGATACAAATGTACCAGCAGACTTTTGGTGTTTTGCCAAAAACACAAATGTGCGAACCTTTGCCTTCTCATCATGGTAAGGACATGGCCTCCTCATCTCAACCAATACCATACTACAGTTATCATTATTGATTGTACAGTGCCACAAAAATGTCAGATACAAATGAACCAGCAGAATTTTGGTGTTTTGCCAAAAACACAAATGTATGACCCAACACCTTCACCTCATCATGGTAGAGGCACAGTTTCCTCTTCCTATCATCTCAACCAATACCATACTCCAGTTATGATGTGCACTGCAGTAGAAAAGGTCAGATACAAATGTACCAGCAGACTTTTGGCGTTTTGCCAAAAACACAAATGTTCGAACCTTTGCCTTCTCATCATGGTAAGGACATGGCCTCCTCATCTCAACCTATACCATACTACAGTTATCATTATTGATTGTACAGTGCAGCAAAAATGTCAGATACAAAGTGTACCAGCAGACTTTTGGTGTTTTGCCAAAAACACAAATGTATGACCCAACACCTTCACCTCATCATGGTAGAGGCACAGTTTCCTCTTCCTATCATCTCAACCAATACCATAATTGCAATATTACAGCAGTTCTATGATCTAGCAGTACAGCAAAAAAGGTTAGAAAGTGGCAGATTTTGGGTGTTTTGCCAAAAATACGACCCTATATCTTTGCCAGGTGAAAATTTTAAGGCCCCAGCTCCCTCTTCTAATCATCTCAATTTACAATTCAATGCAGAGGTCTCCAAGTTTGGACATGTATGTGCAGATCAGATAGTTTCAGTGCTTTTGAAGTACGGTAAAATTATGAGCCACAACCTGAACCAAGGCACCATCCTTGGCCATCCTATTCAGATTGATTATTCAAGCTATGTCAGTCGCAGACACCTGTTTTACGAACTAGAATGATAGTGCAGCTCCTTATGCCTTGTCAAAAAGCATTGCTTGGGCCTACAGTTTTACAATCACATTTTTCAATGACAAACACAATGGCATATTCTCTTCTCAACAGATATAGCACTCTGTAAATAGTTGTGAATCACCTTCAAGCTGTATATCTCTGCAAAACACATGGTAGCAAAGAATAAAAGGGAATCATGCAACTGTCATTCATGTTGTCATTTCAAAGCAATCTTCTTCAGCAATGAAATACAGAATACCAGCAACATTACTTTGGTGAGAGGGCTTTTATCATGTAACATAGTTCATACTGAAGTCAAAAATTGATGAAAGCACTGTATATGTATTGTAACACTCAAATCAAATAAAACATGGAAATGATTTCCTACCACAAAGAAAGACTAATATCAAACATCCTGTCTTTTCTAACAGAAGCTCTCTTGTGACAATTAGTCATAATATGTCTGAGGAAAGCTTGTATTCAAGCTGAAACAGTTCATTTCCTTTTCTCTGACCCTCTAACTTAATATTATAAATCAGAGTTGCACAACAAATTGAAAGGGTTCCCTAAGGGCTCTCTCATTGAATGCTGTCACAAATTCTATCCAATTATAAAGGGAAGGAAATACATATCCAGTTATCATTTAAAAGAAAAAGAAGAAAATCACAGGCAGAAAATATGGCCATAAAAAGGTACTGTGTAACTGTGACAACTACGGACAAGTACAAAACTAGAGAAAAATGAAGTACAGTAAAGAATCCATTATTTGCGTGGAGCCTGGTACATGTGTAGCAGACAGCAGACACCTGTTACAAGATCATACAGATCCATTACAGCACAAATCTACCCCTAAAAGTCGTTATGACCTCAGACCATAACTCCATCCCTCCCACCCCTGCCCCTAATCACTTCCATACCTCACAGGTTGAAGCCTGAAGAAAAGTATATCTAGACAGAGTGCTTTAGCCTTGAAAGATAGGAGACCAGTCAGACCTATAGGCATTCTATCTCATGATAATATCTTTATCTCTCTCTTATCTTAGGCCACACCAATTTAATTTCTTGGTTAACGGATTTTTCTAGAAAGATAATGGAGCGGGCGGGCGAAAAAAATAAAAATAAAAACAGGCTTAGGCATCCTATTATGGCCCAAAATGGTACGATAGGAGCCATGAAGTCAACACACCAGGCTGGTTCAAAATTTAAACAATGAATTTTGAACTTTAATGATACCTTTGCATTGAAAGATTGTATAACTGTAACAATTGAAATGAAAAGGACTGTTTTCAACTGTTCAGGGCAAAATATGAGCATTTTGCAGTTGATTCTGGATTTTTATTTTTATTTGCAAATCAGAAAAAAAGGAAGCGGCGAATCCGTTAACCAAGAAATTAAATTGGTGTGGCCTTAGTGACTACTGTCCCCAATAGCATTCTTAAGTCTTGACCCTCCATTTATTTTCAAAAGTATTATTGTATATCTCCCAACAGATTTTGATGAAATATACATGTAGATTTTATGTTTGGCAACAGTTAGAAATTTAAATTTGACCCATCCCTCAGTAACTAATCAAGTAATTATTGGATGATGATGACTGATTTTTAAATCCACCTGTCACCAGAGATGAGTGATTATATATCATTAATCATAATCTTATTTAAAAATAGCAGCTTCATCCTCCTTCCTCATGCAAAAAAAAAAAAAAATTGGCAAGGTTTTTTTGGTCTGTAAATACATGGCTAGTAGTAGAGTAGCCCCCATTTTCCAAAACCCATGACCTGATACTACTGTAATTCACTTTGCTCGCGGTAACAAAAGTTTGTGGTCTGAGAAAAACAGACATGTTCATGGAACTATGAGGGCCTGCAAGGGGGGGGTAGTGATTACGAATTACGCAAAATTTTCGCCGCCTATTACGAATTACGTTAAAGTCTCAGAGTTGATTACGACTTTACGATTTGCGGCTAATGTCCAATAGACCCATTCGACTTTCACGGATCGCATAAACTGCATACGTCACAGGGGGGACATTTCGAATAGAAACTACGTCACAGGGGGGACATTTCGAAAGTTCCTTTCATGGATCGCATAAACTGCATACGTCAC